>NW_008704501.1:1649913-1738654 GCF_000326865.2 Helobdella robusta | reverse complement strand
ATGGATGGATGGATGGATGGATGGATGGATGGATGGATGGATGGATGGATGGATGGATGGATGGATGGATGGATGGATGGATGGATGGATGGATGGATGGATGGATGGATGGATGGATGGATAGAGAGAAAGTGAGAATTGAAAATTTAAAAATCGTGAAATCGAAAATTGTTTAACAGCTTTTTGTGCTAAACTAATGAATGATCTTTTGCAATGTACGCAGTGTATTATGTTTTGCTTCTGATTTTGAATATGATGATCATGTTGATTGCCGCGGTGAATGATTGATGGAATGGCTCACAAACTAGCTTAGCAAATGGATGGATGAATGAATGAATGAATGAATGAATGAATGAATGAATGAATGAATGAATGAATGAATGAATGAATGAATGAATGAATGAATGAATGAATGAATGAATGAATGAATGAATGAATGAATGAATGAATGAATGAATGAATGAATGAATGAATGAATGAATGAATGAATGAATGAATGAATGAATGAATGAATGAATGAATGAATGAATGAATGAATGAATGAATGAATGAATGAATGAATGAATGAATGAATGAATGAATGAATGAATGAATGAATGAATGAATGAATGAATGATTGATATCCAAATTTTTTCTTACTATTTTTCCAGATAAGCAACGAGCTACATGAGATTTAGTTCCTTAGAATTTACATTACATTTTAACGATTAGAAGAAATTAGGTCAAATTGATTCGAATCTAGGTCAACAAAAAATATAAGCTAAGCTGTTTTGTATAAGGATTTTTTTTTGTAATATTTTTTTCGTGCTACTTTTGAAAACTAGTCAATCAAAATAATTACAATGAATTTTTAGTCAAATAATTAATTTATGAAATCACTTTGATATAACTACCTACGCATGTTCATAATTAAATGTATTTCCAAATAAACGTGCTTATAACGTGCATTTATATCACAAAAACTCACATATAGAGCAAGCAGGTTGATAAAGTCACGAGTAACCACTGATACATATCTTTTCTATGATGCTCATTTCAAACCTGTAATATACTCATAACTGACCTATGAAGTTTTAACGTTGAAAGTATTTAGGCAAGTAACACCACTCAAAGTAGTTGTTGGTTCGTGTTCTACGTAGGCTAACATGCGGATGATTGGTTCGTGTTCTACGTAGGCTAACATGCGGATGATTGAGGGAACGTGTGTTTGTTTAAATAGCCGCTTGATTGACTGATGGTTGATGTTGATATGTGTGTGTGCGTGTGTGTGCGTGTTTGCGCTTTCTTATGTTGTTGAACATTTTTTCTCTAACTGCATGTATTATCACTTATCAAATATAGACGGATGTTTAAGCGTTCGAGTATAAATAGACATAGATGCACTTCATCCAGCTTGATGTGTCTGCGAAAATAGCTCTGCCTGGCAATTAAATGATTCCTCACATTTCCGTTCTGAATACTACCTGTTGGAATAATAATTTCAATTTAATGCGGTGAAGTTGAAGCCATTAATATTAATTTCATTGAAATAAAGCATGATGTGTTTTTTTGTAGTTCAGATCGCGCAATTGTCTAACTTAATAACGGCAGTCAAGCTTTTATTATTTATGAGAAATTCCTGTAATTAACGTTCGTCATTGTTCGGAGCTAATTAAATAATTGAAGTTCATTATTAAATTGGGAATTAGGTTGAACAGTGGGAAGATGGATTGGATGCAGTGATGATCCTTGATTGAAACAAAATGAAATGATGGGCATCTTTATCTTGTTAGGTGCCTGCATTAAACATCACTTATATTGGTTACTAACAATTTTACTGAGCAGAAAAAGAATGAAAAAATGGAGGGATTATATGCTGCTTACAGACAAATTTAGACGAAGGACAGCCGAATAATTTTTTGCAATGAATTTTGTTTATGAGTTTCTCTAATTGCTTTAAATGAGAACAAATTGCGTTTTAGTATTTCGCAAAAGTGTAAAACCGCGAATCTTTCGCATAGTCATTAGATCTTTCGCTGGGAAGACAATTAACTTTTTAGGGAATTAGAACAACTAATCTGCATTTTTCATGCCTGTAATAATTCAACAAGAGCATGAACAAATTATATGAAAATTTTTTTATACTTATTGAATAATTTATTGCTAGCAGTGTGCACAAATCTGTTTAGCACAGGGGTGGGCAAACGTTTTGCTGCGAGGGCCGCATTGAAAACTATTTGACCTTTGGCGGGCCGCAAATGTACTTTTTTTGACCGTCGACGAGGGGGTGAAATTTTTAACATGTTCACGACCCTTTTTTGTTTTGTTTCGTCATAAAATCTGGCTGATAGGTAGGTGGGTATGTGGGTAGGTGGGTAGGTAGGTAGGTAGGTAGGTAGGTAGGTAGGTAAATAGGAATGTGGGTAGGTAGGTAGGAATGTGGGTAGGTAGGTAGGTTGTTAAGTTGATTGTTGGTGGTTGGTGGTTGGCTCTCTTTGTCCATAACATTTCATTCACATCATTTTTATAACATTTTCATACAAAAATTTCAGCTATGTATACAAAGTTTTATTCTAAAATTATTTTCAATTAACTAAAAAGTTTGTCGACGTGTTAGTTTCGACGGCTAGACAGACTGTCGTCGTTGTCTCACGTCAGATCAATCGCCATCTGTCCGAGTGTATAGAAAAACTTGTGGACATGGTGTGGTGCTTGCGTCCGCGTCTGCAACCTATAGAGTGTGCACTGCACCGCATCGTGTGGCGCCACAAAAGTTTAGTTGCAAGCTTATAAGTAAAAAAAACTGTTAGCAACTCTGAATAAATAAAAAGTAAGTTATTTGTAATGCTTCTGCAACATATGTGAGCATTTTTGTCTTCAAGTAACTTCTTCGAAATGATGTTTGATGTTTTTGGTATATGCCTGATACAATGATTCGAAGTTACAAATGGCTTTGTTGATGTTGCGAGGTGTTCAAATTAATTTCCTCCGACTGTGAAAGTTATCAATTTGATGTCTTAATTGCTGATGCTCTGATGGGTGGTACATTCATATATTTTTAGTTATCATGATTCTTTGTTATATATTTTTATATATGTTAAATATTATTTTTTGTTTATATATTTTTATTTATCTTGCATCATTGTTTAAACGCCAGACGTGAGAGATCCAACGAAGGCTGCAAGCAGCAACGACGACAAGTCAAAGGAGGACACAGCCTCAGATCTGAACTCTCCTAACATAAATAGAAACAACAACATCGACAGCAGCAAGCACAATAATCACATCATCGACAACAACATCGAGGACGACGACGACAACAACGACATTGACAATTCGTTCGATAACGAAGCATGCACGCATGTCTTGTGCAACAGTGACGAGTATGTCGAACAGCCTCGCTGTCCCGTCGACTCGCGTATGATTCAACTGGAGGAGTCGAACATCATCGCGAAGAAATGTTGCGGCGGCCATCCCAGCAACGCCACAACCTGCGACTGCTTGCCATGCCCTAACACCAAAACTCTCTGCAAGCCTCCGCAGTTCTTACAACTCTCACAAAACGTCACCAAGAAGCCTGGCACATGTTGCGACAAATACCACTGCGTTGATAAAGGTTCGCCGTCGTTTATGTGTGTTCGTCCTTTATACTGTTCGTCGTTCATACTGTTCGTCGTTCATGTTATTTGTTGTTGTTTGTGCTGTTTGTTTATGTTATTTATAACATAATTCCAACATTTTTGTTAAGCATTCGATCGTATGTTAATATAACGTTATGTTTTGATCGGCTTTCAAAATGTTGCTGCAATGGTTTTGGTGTAGGTTGAGTTGAAGTGGTCCTTCAATATTTTTAATGGGAGTTGTGAAGTGATGACGTTGTTGATGGTGATGAGGATGATCATGATGATGATGGTTATGATATTGATGAAGATAGTTTGCCATGGTCGTAGTAATGATTATTGTATATGCTGTTTTATTTCAATTAAGACGTTGAAGAAGAAGAAGATGATGATGAGGAGGGAAATATAGTTTGAAGAATAGTTCAACAACAGGTTAAAATAATGGGGCAGTAGTGAGAAAAAAAAATGTTTAGAAGATTTTAAAAAATGTTGGTTGGAATGTGGGAAATAAAGTGGAATTAGTGTCAGTCTGCATGATGTGGTTGGTGGTCGTCGTCGATGCTGGCTGGATTGAGTTTGAGTTTTGAGAAGCAGAAGCTGTTAATCTTGAGTGGTAGAAATTATGAGTGCATGCAGTGGCGGATCTAGACAACTTTGACGGTGGCAGAGTTTAAACTTTAAAACTTTTCAACCGTGAACGGGGTCGAGAAATTTTAAAAAATTTTGAAAATGTTTGAATGGTGTTGACCGGTCGGGCCAACATTTGTGGTATTGCAGTAAAAATTACGTCATAAACGCTACTTTTTCCGTGACTTTTAATGCAAATACTGTTCACTCTGCCGCCCCCCGCCCCTTGGATCCCTACCGAATGCGCGTATTGACGATTGTGAAGTGATACAGTGATAATTATGACGTCAATCAATCAATCAACCAACCAGTCAATCCAATGTTTGGCTGATCAACCAACTAATCAGCTAACACTGAAACCTAACACACTACAACAACACAGTGTGAGTTAATTAAGTCATCAGTCAGTTTGGCGCACAAAATCAATCCATTAAACGAGGGCCACACGCAACGTAACATTTTGAATAAATGCTAAGTACCACACAAACTCATGTTTGTTTTTTCAATTAATAAATTAAACACATACACATACACACACACACACACGCAGACAGACAGACACGAAATGTATAACTTTTTTCTATTAAACCAAAACACCACCACCACCTAGGCAGCCACAGACATAAACAAAAAGACAGACACACAAAAACACCATTAAATTTAGCATTGTCAGCAAGTGCGACGTCATTTGATTTGCTTTGTTTAGTCAGTCCTCATCCTGTCTAGTCTCTTCATTTGCTAGAATGTTTTGCATTTGCATGCGTGTTTTGGAAATTTTTTGTGCCTGTGTTACCAGCTTGTTACGATGCGTTGGAAGAATGCGCAAAAAAACTGTTAAAATAGAATGTAAACATTTCAATCTCGCCTCTCTGCTTTCTACTGGATGTTATTCAATCAACCATTCTTTGAAGTTTTTTAAGTTTTTTTATAAAAATAAAAAAATGTGGAGTCATTAATTTATTTTGAGGTTCATTGTCGTGCTGGCATCGTGGCTGGTGGCTATATTGAAGTAGAGGGTGATGTTCAAACAGTTGTGAATGCGCCGTGAGAGGTCTTCAAATTTGAGGCTTCCTTATTTAATTTAAAAATTCACTCTAGCTTGTTGTTAAGTATTATTAAAAATACGCGTGTGAGGGATTTCCCGGATTGATCTATTTGTTGGAGTTGTGAATTACTGTTGGTAACTGTTAGTGTTGTTAGTACATGCTGAACTTCAGACCCAGAGGTGGGTATGCATGGTGCATGGTGCATGGTGCATGCAGGTTGGTTCGCATTTAATTATTATTCAAATCAAGTAACTTAATTGCCGGTTAGAATTTGAATTGATTTTGAAATGAAGTTAATTAGTTGCATTTCGTTTAAATTTTTATCTTCTCTTCATTTTGATCACTCTTTCTCTCTCTCTCTCTCTCTCTCTCTCTCTCTCTCTCTCTCTCGATCATATTTCTTCACAATTCTTCTTTCTTCTTCTTTCTTCTCGGGTCAGTAGTACGCACGTGTGTACACACATTTTTAAAGGTAAATAATAGAGATATTTACAAAAGCACATTAAACTATCAAAAAATATAATGTGAATAATCTTTAATTGACAAAATTATTAACAACTTAACAAAGGCAGTTTTGTTTATTTGCTCTTCATGTGTGCCCATTCATTCACAATTACGTTCGAGTGAGATCTTCACTGGCTATTAATTCTATTATGCACACTTGTCTCAATATAGGGTTTCACTGCCTTTCTGTTCGTGAAAGTGCTCATGTGTATTTCTTTGTGTGCAACTGCAAGAGAATCGTGTGTTGATAATTATTTACTATCGAATAACTGTTGCAGTACAAGAAGCATGTTTGTCACAAGTCACAGTTGCGAGTTGTGTGTGTTCGTTTGTGTGTCTGTTTGTCCTCTGTGTGAGGTCCTTTTCTTGCCTTCTGTATTGTCTACGGCTTCATAGATTAATTGCTCCTTTGTTCATCAACTTAGGTATGTGTGCAGGTATTTTTGTTTCAGTTGTATTTGTGTATGTACGTACGTATGCGAGTTAATTCGTCGAAACCAAACATTTCACTTTCGTTCGTATTTACTGGCTCTATTAAGTTAATTCATCCATTGCTTGTTTAGTTTGTTCAGCTGCTGGCAAACTGTAAATTTTTAACACCCAGCACTTTTACACAGACACACATACACTGACACACATTCACAAACAATCACACACATGCCACACACTTACACACACACAATCACATGTATACCTATACAAACAATATTTATTTTTATATTTTTACATCATATTGCATTTATATTTTCAAGATTGTATACATGTTGGCTGCTTGCGTGGCGTTTTAGCAGCATCCGTGTACGTGCGTAGCGTGTACAAACATATTAGATGTTGAAGTCTGTTTATGTTTTGCATGCTAGAAAGATTTGTTAATAATTTTCAGATGTTCCAGCTTAAAAGCAAGATGTATTTTTGTTTTGCAAACTTCAAATGCTTCTACATAGAAATCAGTTTTTGTTCATGGTTCTAAAAGTTCTGTTGAGTTTCTAAGAATATGTGCAGTTGATATAAAAAAACCGAGATTTTGCGTGCGTGCGTGTGTTTGTGTGTGTGTGTGCGCGCGCGTGTGTGTATGCGTGTGTGTGAGATAGTGTGTGTATCGTTCACTTCGAAGTTGTTTAATAAATTGTTTACATGCTTGCAAATTTGCTGTATGTTGCAGTCATTACAATAGCACAATGGATAAGTTTTGAAATTTGTTGATACATCAATACATACACCTTGATACATCAGCAATTTATTTAACACATCGATTATGTACAAAAAACGTAAAAAGTGTTCTGATTTTTCTAATTTTAAAGATGAAAATCAAAAAATAAGAAAGAAAATGGAAAGAAAGATTAATGAAAAGTTTGAAAAGTTAGCATTGAAAAGAAGGGTAGAAGCAAAGGAAGAGTTTGAGAAAGAGAAAAGAGAAAAGGAGAGAAAGAGAGGAGGAGAAAGAGAAGGAGAGAGAGAAGGAGAGAGAGAGAGATAGACAGAAATGAAGACAAAAAGGGAAAAATACAAGAATGAAAAAACAAAACTAGCAAGAACTTGAAAAGATTTTTCGTAGAATATTGTAAAATGTCGAAAGAAATAAAAAATTTCTGTCGTAGTCCGTGGAGGAGCTCTTGATAATGAGATGATTGCGGAACCGACTGAAGCTTATTTTAGGACTAGACAAAATTTCTGCTAGCTTTTTTTAATATTTTAAAAATGCGTGTCAAATGAAAATTACTGGATTAGCATAATTGAATAGTTGTGTGCGCGCGTGTGTTGTTGCGTGTTTTTACATCAGTATACAAACGTTAAGTAGATGCGTATCAATATAATCTGTTATTCGTAATAATAGGTTTCTTTGTGAGTCTCTATGAGTTTGCTTGTATGTGTATTGTTTAGTATGGTGAATATCCATACATTTATGCACGTACATACATGTGGTACTCATATGGTTATTAATAGATGTGTTAATATGTAAAGTGTTTGTATTGCGTGTGTTTGTGTGTGTATTTGTGCGTATGTGTATTTACTCCACACTCTACAAGCCTGACAAGTCTGCGAGGTCTGTCTGATCCATTTCTTCTTGGGTTAATTATTTCTTTTTATAGCTGTTTGGATCTCGTTATCTGCATTCGGATGAATCATCACGTACACATGTACATAAAATCGTGTACACACGCACACATACGTAGATACATAGGCATTGTCCTTGTAAGATACGTATGCCTGAATATGCAAAATCAAAATTTAATGTCTACCGTTAAATATTCTATTCATCTCTCTCTCTCTCTCTCTCTCTCTCATCACACACACACACACCACACGCACGCACACATACACCACTCACACACAAAAAACACCACACACACACAAACACACCTGACAGAGACATATTGTTACGGCATCCAATGTAATGACAACTCAACATTCACGTGTCCAGACGACAGCGAACTCGTTCCAGTCGGAGAGTTTGACATCTGTTGCATGAAAAGCATGGGGTTAGTTCACATATTTTCTCATTTTTACTGCTTTAAATGCGTTTAAAAACAATAAACGCTGAGATTAAAAAGATTCCTCTGTAGTGCGTTTAAGATTTGCGCAGACAGGCATATATAATATGCACCATCTTCCTTTTTAACTTTACTTTTGCATCCGCATGTCTATTCCATTCAAACGTAGCAATTTTCATTCATTGAAAACTTTGTTTGCAAACAATATAAACGATCAATTCGAAATAAGAAATTTCTCGCGAAATATTTTTTTCGAATATTCAACATTGGCGAGCGTTTGTTGCGCTTCACAACAATCAGAGAGAGATGAGAACGATGCCTGCCAGATGATTGGCACTACCGGCACAACTGCTGCTGCTGGAAGGGCTTCCTGGGGCCGTATGTTTGGAAATTATTTGAATGGGGTCATGGGGTGGAACTACGCTGAAATTATCTCAGGAGTTATTATTTATTTGCCTCGAGTTGGCTTCACCGTTTCATCTGGTTCATCGTTTTTCCAAAACTGTTAATTAAATTTTCTTGCAAGTCTGACTTTGAAGATGTTTTTCGTATGAATCGTGTGCATGTGCGTGTGCGTGCGTGCATGTGCGTGCGTGCGTATAAATATGCACGGGCCCACACTTGCTTATGATAACTTTTGCATACGTGCATTCAAACGCATTAATGCAAACACCGCAATAGCATAGGCAGGGCAAACACACACACAAACACGTAGACATTCACAGATCACGTAAACAATATGAACCTTCTCTTTTGATAATTTATGAAGAGAAGCAAAGTAAATAATGTTGTTATAAATTTTTTTGATTGTTCATGCGTTTGTTGGCTTATTATGAAGTTTTGTATTTCTATAAACTAAAAAACAAAAATTGTTCCATCATAAATTACATACACACATATATACTCGAAAAAATGTAAACAAATTTTTATTATAAGTTAATAATTATTAATTAATTGAATGAATATATCAATACTAAACAAAGAAACATAGATCTATAATATGATCAATAAAAACACTTATTAAAAAGAAATATAACAATCATATCTCTATCTCTGTATATATTTTGGGTTTAGACTATCATAAATACAATTATTTATAAAGATCACATGTAGTTGAGTTAGTTGAATAATGCCGAAAACGCAGAACTCTTTATATATGTGTATGCATGTGTGTGTGTTTATTTCCTTGTGTGTGTGTGTGTGTGTGTTTGTTTGTTTGTTTGTGTGTGTGTGTGTGTTTGTGACAGCACAGGGAACAGCACAAAATGAGAGGAAGAGATATAGTGGTAAAGTTGGTTAATATGGATTGGCATGGAAAACTTAGATTGAACACTTTTAAACAATGAAGTTGATTATCGTGTGTTGCTTTTGAACGAACTGGTTGATGATGCGTTGTTTTGTCCCATCTCATGCTGTCGTTTGCACCCAAGTTAGGTTAAGGTTTCAGTTTGACTTTAAATTTACATTTCTTTCTAGGTTCCATTTCTAAGTTAAGGTTAATCAATTGGAATGAAAATAACGTATTTGGTTATCGATTGTAATGATGTTGTTTTACCTGTATGGTTATCAGCAATCTATTTAGCTAGTGTTTTGTTCTGATTGTTTCTACTTAATTTTCCTGTTTTGTTTGCGATCATCGAGCCGATGAACAAACGTGGCAAAGTTGTTTCTGCACTGGAACGCTGTTCGTTCGTTCAAAATGTTCTACAAAGTTTCCTTGTGTTACAAATCCTTGTAAAGTGTTGTTGGAAGTTGTTCGATAATGTATGCGGGCACACGCACACGCAATGTTATCTATCAATCATGCCTGCCTCTCCGACTGCCTGCCTGCCTGTCTGTTTGTCTGTTTATATTGCACGATGATGTTTCTCTTCTCTCTAATTGTGTCGAGGTCGTCGTTTATCAATCGATACAAAAAACATAGACAACAAAAAACATAAACAACAAAAAACATAAACAACAAAAAGCCTAAACAACAAAAAACATAAACAACAAAAAACATAAACAACAAAAAGCCTAAACAACAAAAAACATAAACAACAAAAAGCCTAAACAACAAAAAACATAAACAACAAAAAACATATACAACAAAAAGCCTAACAACAAAAAAACCTAGACAACATAAGCAGCACGAACTGCTACGTTTTGTTACATTTCTTTTCACCATCAACTTGTTTTATTCTGCTTGCATGTGTTTTGCTTTTATGCATTTAAATGTTTAAATATGTACTAACTGTATTACAAAATGTCTGCAAAAATATGTGGATATGCGGATATGCGTGTAAATAAGATTTCAATCACTTTTTTAAAACAGGTAGGTTGGATGTGTGTGTGTGCGTGTGTGTTTGTTGTATGTGTGTGTATGTATTTGTATGTGTTTGTATGTTTGTTGTATATTTGTGTATGTTTGTTGTATGTGTGTGTGTGTGTTTGTTGAATGTGTGTGTATGTGTTTGTATGCTTGTTGTATGTGTTTGTGTGTGTGTTTTTTTTTGTATGTGAATGTACAAAGTGAAGTTTTATTTGCCTGAAGAGATTAGAAAAACACGCGAGAAGGAAGGAGCGTGCGAAGAATGATTGTATTAGGTTTCTTAATTGGATTGTCTGCAAAACATATCTCACTCCACTTCAATTGATTAGCTTATTTATTTATTTATTTAAATCATTGAATTTTTATTTTTATTTTTAAATTAATGAATGAGTGAATGAATGAATGAATGAATGAATGAATGAATGAATGAATGAATGAATGAATGAATGAATGAATGAATGAATGAATGAATGAATGGATGAATGAATGAATGAACGAATGAACGAACGAACGAACGAATGAGTGAATGAATGAATGAATGAATGAATGAATGAATGAATGAATGAATGAATGAATGAATGAATGAACGAACAAATGAATGAATAAACAAACGAACGAACGAATGAACAAATGAATAAATGAGTGAATGCAAAAAAGTTGCTCATGATTTTACTCAGGCTTGATTTTAATTTAATTAATTATTTGATTTGTTACCAAACCAATTTCATTTGTTGAAATGAAAGTGTGAACACTGACGAACGGTTTGCACGGTGTTTGCAATAAAAAATAAATTTCATTGTCAGCTGGCAATGTTCTCTGACTGTTGTTTAAATGTAAATTTACGCCACTTTAGTATCGTCGTCGATGAATTTGTTTGTAATGTAGCAGCGTAAAACTAAAACCCATGTTAAAGTTTCAGCTCGCCGATATGGAAATGTTTGAATTTTTTTTTAGTGAAATGCTTTTTTATAATTGTTTTGCATGTCTCTGTTTGCAACATTATGCTTCCTTCTTTGCTTCGCTGATGTTTGTATTTCTATCTGTAGTTGTATATGTCACTGCTGGTTTTCGACATCATATATCTCTATCTATCTCTATCTCTCTCTGTCTTTTTCTTTCTCTCCCTCTCACTCCCTTTCTCTCCCTCTCTCTCTCCCTCTTTCTTTTTCTCTCCCTCTCTCTCTCCCTCTTTCTTTTCTCTCTCTCTCTCTCTCTCTCTCTCTCTCTCTCTCTCTCTCTCTTAATCATCTCAGTGTGATTGAGCTGGGCGTGGTTGGTTGGGTAAGATGAGCGTTTTAAAGTATCAGAAGTGTTTGTTCATTTGTACGTGAGTGTTTGCATGTATGCATTTGTTCGTACGTCAACTTGAAAGTGTCATATGTGCAGGTTTATGTGGCATGTTCACGTGATGAATGTGTATTGCCCATTGCATCCGTTTGCACAGTCAACTGTTTGTTTGTTTTGTTTGTTTGCTTTTATGTATGTATGTAGGATTGCATGTTTGTATGTTTGTTTTGTTTATTGCAATTGTGTATGTTGTTAAAAATCAATTCTTGACTTAATGTACATCTATGTTTTATATCTACCAATGCATATTTTAAACTGTTCTCGCACTGACTCTTCTCTTTTGATGACGTTTTATTATTTTGTTTTTTTCCCTCCAATTATTGACTTTCCTTAAGTTAGTTCAGTTGTAATAAATCAACGGTTACATTGTGACAAGCGATCAAAATTGATTCCTGCCTCATTTTTAACGCTCCAAGTGAGTTATTTGTCACATAATTATTGAAAATTAATTAAAACGTTCGAAAAATTTGTGATGAATGTGCTACGCTAAAAACAAAACAAAATAAATGACGATTTAAAACCATAATATGAATTCATCATCGACCTTCTGAATGTTTGTTTCGTTTCATTTTGTTTCGCTAACAAGTTTCAAGTTTCCAGTAAGATATGCATGCATGCATGGGGTGGTTTATAATTTTTATATAGTATTCAGTAATTCTTGGATTCTTTTTTGTTCAATTAAGTTTTTGCTCGTAAATGAATAAAAGAGAGAGAGAGAGAGAGAGTAAGAAAAAGAAAGAGTGAGAAAAAAGATAGAGAAAGAGAGAGAGAGAGAACGTCTTAATGGCGCACCGAACTTAAATTAATGGTGCTCCTTTTTCACTTCCACAAATAACTCTCGAGCAACTGGGATGCTTTTTATTTGAGGATAATTTTTTAAAATCTGTTCTTACTGCCTGCGCGCGTGATGAACATGTCCTTAGTGGGCTAGCAACATCATCAGTTAGTTTTACACAATTTCATAAACAGACGCTAGTGAAGATGCCGTTTTGTAGTTTCTTTTTTATATAACCAGCAAGGTGGGATCTATCAAATGTTCAAAAGTGCACCAGTTAGTTTAGCAAGTGTGGGCGGAGTTGTTTGTTTCATTAAAAGTGGTTCTTTTGATTGTATTGAATACTTTCCCTGCTTAGTAAATAGCCGAAGTTAAATGCCAACAGTGGTGATGGCAGAAGATATGGTAATATTAATGATGATGGTGGTAATATTAATGATAATGATGGTAATGATTGGATGAATGGATGATGCAGGAGGCTGGAATGATTAATTATATATTAATGGGAATGAAATGAAATTAATAATAATCATGACGAAATTAGTCAGTGTTATAAACTGCTTGATAATAATATGAATAATATAATGATGAGAATGTTGACTTTGAAAATGATGATATTAATGATGATAATGATGGCGATGGTGATGATGATGGTGATGATGATGGGGATGATGATGGTGGTAATGATGGGGGTGATGACGATGAGGGAGTGAGCACACTTCCCTCTGTTTTGTTTATCGTAGTAAATTCATTGCTTGGTGTTGGCTTGGTTTTATTGCAGATAGCAATGTACGTACTACTCGAGTCTGGTTGTTTCTTTATGCGTTTCTGTGTGCCTCTGCATGTGTTTTGTGTGTGTGTGTTCTTGTATATGTGTCTGTTTATGTGTCTGTCTGTGTGTGTATGCCTGGCCTGGAGATATTGCACATATAGCTACAGATGAATATTTATTTATTTAATCTTTTTCCCTATTTGCCATTCATTGTTTGTTTGTTTGTTGAATCTTTTTTTTTATTTTCAATTTTCTTATTCATTTGTTCGTCCGTTCATTTGTTCATTCATTTATTTACTCACTCATTCATTCACTTATTCATTCATTCATTCACTCATTCATTGATTCACTCATTTACTCATTCATTTATAATTTTCGTCAGATGTAGTTGCAAGCCGAAGGAGGATTGCGAGATTCCGACACTGGAGTGTGGAGGGGGGCAGGTGATGAAGAAGGTGCGGGTGGGCACTTCCCTCCCTGGATCATGCTGCGATGTCTACGAATGCGTCAATGGTAGTAATCACTCTATCATTTTTTTTGTTTTTCCATGATATTATTTTTAAAAAGTTTGATTTTTGTGAAATTTCGTACCTTCTATCGGCTGAAAACGTTTTCATAAACTTCAGTATGTGTTGTAGTAGCGGTCGTAACAGCAGCAACGTCAGTAGCAATTGTATTAGAAGCGCTGATGGAAAGTAAAACAATGTAGAAGAGTTGATTAATCTACAAATTTATTTTATTTAATTTAAATTAAAGGTTGAGGAGATAAATCATAAAAATGTTTGTTATTGTTCGAATATTGCCATCTCATTCTGCTGCCGCTGCTGCTGCTGATGATGATGGCGGTGATGATGATGATGGTGGAGGTGATGGCGATGATGATGATTATGATGACGGTGATTATTATGATGGTGATGATGATGGTGGTCGTGGTGATGAGGATGATGGGAGTGGTGGTAGTGGAGGTGATGGTGATGATGATGATGATGATGCTGATGAGTATGCTGATGATGATGGCGATGTTGATGAGGATGATGAATGTTGAAATCTCCCAAATCATCATCAGATTTAAATTAAAATTCTTTTCAGCCATTTCATGTTTATAATAATTTTTCCAGTCTTGAAACAAGGGCCAATTTGACTCAATAGAACTTTATAATAATGAAAAAGACATTGTTTAAGACATTGGTTTCGCTGATATCATAGGTCATAGGTTTATAAATCAAGGTAGACATATCACACAACATTAAGCAACCATGTAAGCATCAACATATACAACAACACAACACTACATAACATCCAAAAAAAACATACAGCATCAACAGCAACAACAACAACATGCCACAAAAACAACAGCAATAACAACAACATGCCACAACAGCAACAACAACTACATGCCACAACAACAACAGCAGCAACAACAACAACAATAACATGCCACAACAATTTGCATGTGGCTTCAACTTCAACTTTCAGTCTTCCACATTTTCTTACAAAAATGTTTCATCATCATTCAATTGAGATAATTGTCATGGTTATAGAAGTTTTGTTTTTATAATGCAATGTCATCACTAACTAATAAATTATTTTATCTAACAATTGAGCAAACAAACAAACAAACAAATTAATCAGTGAATCAAGCAACCAACCAACCAATCAGCCAACCAACCAACCAACCAACCAACTACCCACCCACCACAGAAATCTCAATGACGTGCTCCTACAAAGATAAAATAATAAAAGATGGCGAGGAGCTGATGATCGAGCCCTGCACGAGATGCAAATGCAAGCAGTGGATACTTTCTTGCAGTGAGGTGGCCTGTCGGGAGCCTGAATCGTGCGAGTGGATGGCCCTCTCCAGTAACGACTCCTGTTGCAAAACATGCAGAGGTCGGTGGCGTTCCACGTGTTCGCGTCGAGTTCTGTTCTGTTGACGTTTTTATGAAACAATTTTTAAAAAGTTTGCCTTGTTCGATTTGATATGTTGGATGTTTTATGGTTGGGTTGAACCGTCTGATGACGTTTCAAATTAAATTTTCATTGCAATACCTGAATACGTTTAAATCTGAAATACCAACAATAATTGAACAATATTCAAACATTTCCAACCAACAAACCAACCAACCAATTAATATAATCAATCGGCTAATTATCTAACAAGCAATGAAACAATCAATCAATCAACTAAACGGCTATTTAATAAGCACTGAACCAATCAACCAACCTTTCAATCAGCAAACAACCTTTGCACCAACTGATATCATTCCCCTGCCAGGATGTTTCGACGATGTGGTGAAGAGATTTTTCGAGAACGGGCAGACATGGTCGCAGGACAACTGCACGCTGTGCAAGTGTGAGGCGGGGGTGACTCACTGCTTCGCTGAGATGTGCCAGACCAACTGTGCCCACCCCAGAGAGGTCCCTGGACAGTGCTGTCCTGTCTGCGATAACAGTGAGTTTGAAAGAGGAGGATGATGAGGAGGAGGAGGATTGGAATGATTGTGACGATGATGTTGAAGATGATGATGATGATGTTGGTAGTGGTGGTGGTAAAAGTGAATGAAGGTTGTGGTGGCGGTGGTGGTTGTGATTATAAAGAAGGTGATGATCATGATGACGGCGATGGTGTTGCAAATATGTAAAAATTTACTTCTGGACCTTGCTAAGACGGACAGTGTTGAGCTTGGTTATTCTTTTTCTCCTCTTGATAAGCGTGTTTGTTAGGATGTGGACTCGTAGAAAGAGGTTTTAAATTTGCAGAGTTGAGTAACGAGAGAATCTCTGCCATCAGATTAAAAAAAGTCTAATCGAGTTTTGAACATTTAAAATTTTATGTGAATTTTTTGCTGGCATATCAGCGTAATACCAACACATTGTTATAAATATTTATAAATACGTTGAATGATGATGAAACATTTTTGTAAGAGAATTTGAATGGCTGAAGGTTGAAACTGAAGCGGCATGCAAGTATCACACGAGCGTCCATGAATGAAAATTCAAGCGATAAATATAAATAATGAGTGCATTCGAGTTACGAGAGGCCTGAAGTCTGCTTATTGTGACAACTTTTTTGCTAAAGTGATCACACCCTTTTGAAAGGAGTGAGTGTGGTCTGTAACGATGAAGATGATGATGATGAGAATGATGATGATGATTGTGATGATGATGATTGTGATGATGATGATTGTGATGATGATGATGATTGTGAGGATGATGATTGTGAGGATGATGATGATGATTGTGAGGATGATGATGATGATTGTGAGGATGATGATGATGATTGTGAGGATGATGATGATCGTGATGATGATGACGTTTTTGAGTGTAAAGTTTATAGCGAAAGATTATGAAGGCCGATCGATGTAGTGGTTGTTACTCTTCTCATCCTCACTGCCACCAATTTGTTTCAACATCATCATCACCGTCCTCATCTACATCATCACCGTCATCATCATCATCATCGTTATTGTCATCATCATCATCATCATACACTGATCTGTCTGTCTTTAATTAATTAAAAGTGATTGGTTTAAATCATATTAAATAAATTATCTGTCTGAATGGCTGGATGAGAATATTGTTCAAGTGGAATTCGTAATAATAATAATAATAATAAATAATAATACTTATAAATAATAATAGTAATAACAACAACAACAATGTTAGTAGTAATAATAATTAATTTTAATTCAGCGATTTAAAAAGTGTTTGAATGAATAGAAATAAAACTGCTGAACAATTGCTGAACTTCTCGAAACAATTTTATGAATCATACTTGCACGATTCGTTTGAATTAATCTGAATTAATTAACATTTGATATTTAGTTAGTTGGCATGGAGGTTTTTTTTATGGCAAACTGAATGTTTCACACAACTAGCTAGACTTATATTTGACTGATATCCTGAAACGAAGTATCAACCAATCCACACAAATAGTTTTGAAAATTAATTAATTTTTAGATCGAAAAATGTTTCATTAATATACCTTATAATATTTATAATTATAAAATTAAACTGAAAATGACGACGCACACGCGCACACGCGCACGCAACAGTCACGTTGGTTCTCTTGTTTACTGAGATTTACATTCATCTGTTTGTCAATTTTGTATTTCTGCAGAAGAAAACTCGCGAAGTCCGGTTTCAAATGCATGTTTTGCGCTTCTGTGGGGCGTTCTTCATGTTTAGATACGTACATACAGAACAATTTTTCGTTATTATCATTAAATTTTTATTAATGAAATGCATCGTAATGCTATATAATGTATGGAATGCAATGTAATTTGAGTGTAATGTAATGAAGGGATACAATTTGATGAGATGTAATATGATGGGAATGAATGAATGAATGAATGAAAGAAGGAATGAATGAATGAATGAATGAATGAATGAATGAATGATGAATGAATGAATGAATAAGTGTTTCGTGTCATTTCAATTTTTGAAATGTTTTTTCCAATAATATTTGATTTTAAACAATATTTGGATATATCTAACAATATTTAATGATACTTATTAATATTTGATGATACTTATTGATATTTGATGATACTTATTAATATTTGATGATACCCAACAATATTTGATGATACCTAACAGTAGTTGGAAGTAGGTGATGGCATTTGATAGCAATTGATAATATTTGATTTCAGACATTAAATAAGGCATTGAAAGAAATTTACAACTTTAAAAGTTTATATATTTGAAATATTCGGAGCCTTAAATTAGAAGCCACTTCAAACGACCGAGTATAATTTAGGATGCTTTCAAAAAGCGATATAAATAGTCCGCATGAAATCTCACACGGTTGTGAAAAATAAATAGATGTTCATGCAGCGTTCGTTTACTCTCACACTTGCGAAATGTTCATCCTCACGTTCGCACTACTTTCATGTTCTTGTTCATTCAATGTTCATACAATGTTCATACAGTGTTCATCTTCACTTGTATATAATGTTCATCCTCACGTTCACGCAATACGTATTCATACTTATATTAATAAAACGTGCACACTCACGTTCACACAATGTTCATCCTTCTGTCCATGCTATGTTCATCTTCATGTTTATACTACGTTCATCCTCGCGTTCATCCTCAACGTTCACAGTCACATTTGTAAAACGGTTTTCTATACATTCACAAAGTTTATTCTTGCTTGTTTGTAATCGTTCTGAGTTAACTTTCTAAAATGGTCACCATCAGTTATGAACGTGCGTCTGCTTGGATGAACAATACAAACGTAAATAAATAAATGAACATTAACAAACATAACCATGATCATGAACGTGAACATGATTGAACATAAAAAGATACATAATGATGAATGGGCATACACACGAAGGAATGAACATAAATATGAACATGAACATACATATGAACATGAACATGAAAGAACATGAACACGAAGCCTACTCGCAATTCCTGACAGCACACCACTGATGTCTCCCAATGAAATAGCTCGCATTCCTAACGTTAATTCCAATTCAAGTGCTCATTTTTAACAACTATAAACAATCGCAATTAAAATAACAGCTTAAACATCCACAACAACAGTAATAATTAACTATAATTAACTATAATAATAATAATAATAATAATATTGATAACTTTTATTGTTAAACGTAATTATGCATTAATTATTATAAGTAGGTTTCTTTCAGAAACACTTAATAATTATTTATTTATTATTACTGTTATTATAGGTGTTATATTTTTATTATTAACATTATAGTTGTTTTTTTATAATAATATTAATATTATTACTGTTGTTGTTGTTGTTTAAAGGATATGATTTTTTGCTAACAGTCACTTAAGTTATCTCAACTATTTCGTCATTGTTTAGTTTATCATCATCGTCGTCGTCATCATCTTCACTATCATCGTCATCATAACCATTGTCGTCGTCGTCATCATCATCATCGTCGTCATCATTTTTATTATCATCATCGTCATCATCATCTCTTCATCGTCATCATCATCATCATCTTCATTATCATCGTCATCATCATTATCATCATCATCGTTATCATCATCATCACCATCATCATCATCATCATCTCTTCATCATCGTCATCATCATTTTCATCATCATCGTCATCATTCTCATCAACATCGTTATCATCATCATCATCTCGTCGTCATCATCATCATTATTATCGTCGTCATCATCTCGTCATCATCATTATCATCATCTCGTCATCATCATTATTGTCGTCATCATCATCATCATCTATCTTATCTAGGCGGGCTGATTTCGTCTCCGTTCACTGGCGACTTTCATTGACAGACATTTTAACGTTCAACTTACTTCTGGAATGCTTCAAATAATCCTTCATTTATCGCTCATTCATTCGTTCATTCATTTACTCGTCCATTCATTTGTTCATTCACTAGTCCATTCATTCATTCATTTATTTACTCATTCATTCAATCGTACATTGTTTCGTTCAATTGCTAACTTTACTTATTTATTCGTTCTTTTTTTTTCGATGATTTGAAATACATCCATGCGTGCATGCATATCTGCATGCACGCGTACATATATGCATACACACACACACATACATACATATACATACATACATACAAACAAACAAACAAAACCTGTTCCTTTATATTCCTCAGATGTTGGAGCATCTGTGTGAGAGTATCTTTGATACTTGGTGCAGGTCGTTGTTATCATTCTGCGCTCCGTAAGTTTCGTTCGCACGCTTTTGATGACATCTTCCAATTTAAACAGCTTTGCTTCAAAATTAGGAATAATTACTTGAAGAAATTTTCAAAGAAAAATCCATTAAAACTAATAAATTGTATATGCTTCTGACTGAAGAGTGTTGCATCGTTACTACGATATGTTGCGATTGATTGATTGCCTGCTTGACTGAATGAATGAACGAATGAATGAGTGAATGAATAAATGATTGATTGATTATCTGATTGATTGCACAAATGTACGAAATGTTAATAACAACAAGAACATGAGGATGAGGCACTTGCTGATAAGAGCGACAGGCAGCCAGCCTACGAGCGTTCGTTGGCGCCGCTCACACAACGTCAGCGATTAGGCTGGCGACAATAAGAATGATTTGTTGACTCGAGGAGCGTTCTTCAGGCTATAAATAGTCCTCCCAACTGATAAACGTGCATGAGTGTGATGAAGATGATGGTGGTGGTGGTGGTGGTGGTGGTGGTGGTGGTGGTGGTGGTGGTGGTGATGTTGACGGCGATGACGATACCGAAGATGGTGGTGATAACAATGATATTGTTGTTCATGATGACGCCAGAGGATGATAATTAAATGATAACAAATGATAACAAATGATAACAAATGATAACAAATGATATCTAATAAAGCATTGAATCGTGTGACGGAATGTTGAAATTATGGCCGACGCATTGACGTGACTGTTTGGCGGTTGAAGAGGATGATAGTGCTGGGTGATAACTTAACAATGATGATAACAATTTGTTTAAAATTGATTCTCAGATGAGAACATTATATCCACCATCGGAGATACCCTGGACGCGCAAGATAATCAAGACACCATGCAACGTAAGAGGATCTGTCTAATGTTTTGGGAATGTTTCACGCCACACAATCATGCATTTTTAAAAGTCGTTGAAATATTCATTAAATTAAAATTTTTGCCATCTAGCAATTAATTGCGTTCTTTTGTTTTTAACGGCTGGTTGATTCTGTGAGGCTGGTCTCAAATATTGCTCATTTGTCTTAATGAACATTATAACGATTAACGATTCGCAATGTTGTGTGCCGGCCGTGATGAATGAATTGAAAAACAACCTGACTGACGCACACAGCGGCAGCACCCTGCAGACTCAAGTGCCCATTCGGATTCGTGAAGAAGAACAAGGTCCCTGTTTGCATATGTGCGAACGATCCCAAGACTTACAAAACAAAGACCACCACTTCGCTGAACCTCCTACCGACGACACTCAGCGAGTACCCGCTGATTCCTGCCTGCCCCAAACTCAACGACTGCCGCCTCAACTGCCTCTACGGTCGTCAGGTCGATGACGATGGATGCTTCCTCTGCGTCTGTAACCTCTGCCCTCAACTTGTCTGCAACAAGAAGTGCCTGCCTGGCTTCCAGACCAATGAAGATGGATGCAAAATATGCAAATGTGCAGGTGAGTCATTCTTGTCGCCGCCATATTTATCTATCATCACTGCCGTCATCATCACTATCATCACCACCATCATTATCATCACCTGTATTTTCATCACCACCATCATCATCACCTGTATTTTCATCGCCATCATCATTATCATTACCACCGTCATCGTCATCATCACTATTCTCATCATCATCACCTTCATCATTGTTATCGTTGTTGTCATCTTATCACTGTCACCAACTTCATGTGTCACCATCTCAATTTTTCTCCTAACAGTCCCCACCCTCAATAACCACCACACACCAAACATCTCCCCACCCAACAACAAACACTCCTCCTTCATCGTATGAATTTTGTTATCTTATGATTACGGATTAATTTTTAAACAATTAGGAGGTTGTGTTTGTTATGAAAATGTTTATACAATTTTCATTTTATTATGAAACTGTTTTTATATATTTACAATTCAATAGAATGGTAATAGATAAGGACGGTGAAGTGGACTTGAATGCCTGCAAGTTATGTGTTGTGATTGTGGAGCATGGCTTGCACTTCAAACAATATTAAACAGCATACATAATAATTGCGTTTTATCCCTTCATTTCCGTGCCGTCAAAATTACATCGTTGCGTTTTTTCGCAAATATTTCAAGCTGTTAATTATTTCGATCTGTGTGTTGAATTTTATGGACACAATTTCAACAGCGTACGACAAATTTGTTAGACACACATTAAGGTTAAAGGTTAAAGGTCAATTATGATAAATACAGAAGGGTAATTTTTTCTAGTTAAAAAACATGTTGGTGTGTTGATCGAAAGAGAGAAGAAATACATGAAAAAGTAACCATGTAAACTTGTAACCATGTAAACTTGTAACCAGGTAACTTTGTAACCATGTAAACATGCAACCATGTAAACTTGTAACCATGTAAACTTGTAACCATGTAAACTTGTAACCATGTAAACTTGTAACCATTTAAACATTCAACCATGTAAACTTGTAACCATGTAAACTTGTAACCAGATAACTTTGTAACCATGTAAACATGCAACCATGTAAACTTGTAACCATGTAAACTTGTAACCATGTAAACTTGTAACCATGTAAACTTATAACATGTAATCAGCACACAAATTTTTCTCAGGCATAATTAATAGCAGAAAAGTTTATGAGCACTCGCTCTCCTAACGAAAATAACCACAAAAATGTACAGCAATAAAAATATTAATGCACTGAGAGCCAGCAAACATTGGAAATGTTGTAGCAACACACAAATGAAAGGTTAATATCTCTGTGATGAACTCGCAAGGGTTTGTAACTGCTGATAAATAATAAAAATTAATGTAAATGTTACAACACTGCTGCACAATCCTTTTTCGTGAATTATTTGATTAGTACGACGAACCCAAGCAAACATGTAAGTGGATAAATACCACACAGTTTTTATTTGAATTCATATCTCGAGTTGCTTCTATTCATCGACTAACATGCGATGCAACCGATCGTAAAACACTCGCACACCTGTTGTTATGTTTTAATAACCATTTCTTCCGAACTCTGATTTGTCATTGTGCCGGCCAATATATATATTGGATGAATTACAAATATTTGACATTTAAAATTTTAATAACATCATTAATTCTGGAGTTTAACAGAAACATTTTTTATTTTTCATACAATATTTTATCGTCACAATTTGTAACATCACTGTTTATCACTGCCAGCATCTTCAGCGACATCTCACTCATACTACACTTGTCATCATCATCTTCATCTTCATCAATTTCGCAATTATCAGATTAATTCTCATTATCACCATCATCACCAGCATCCACTCACACGTACACAATTGAAAAACAAGCGCGCAACTAACTTCTATGCGGAATGAAGCATCTATTTATACGTACATCCATCCAACCATTTCAAACAATATCCTTTATTGGTCGTTAATGGCAATTGGATAATTCCTAAATCTTAATAGTCAGAGGGGCGGTTTAAATTACTGCTTAAGGACGTCATCGTCGTCGTCATCATGTTATCGTAATCACTATTTCATCATCATCATCATCATCATCTCCATCACCATCGTCATCACCATGAGGTCTGGGTTTCTTGTTAATGTAATTTCTGCTGTTGTTGTGCATGCATGTTGTATGCGAGTCGAGTGCGAGGTCATGTTTAACTCGTCAGGTAGTACGTACATTCGTAGCTAAAACACATGGTTTCATTTGCTACTTGCAATGTATTATACACACATACACATACACACACACATACATATAAACGTACATTCAACCACTTAAACACACACAAACATACAGGCATACACACACACAATCACTTGCAAGTAAATATTTAGGCACACACGTACATACCAACAAGCAAGCAAACATTAGCACATAGGAAAAACATAAAAACAAACAAACACACACACACACACACACACACTTATATGTGTGTACCACCTATATACGAGTGCGTAGATATATATTCATAAATACAAATATAAGCAGAAGACCCTTTTTTTGCTATAAATATTTCCGCTATTTTAAGTAGTTGATTTTTAATGAAAGTTATGACTTTAATAAGGCTGAGAAACATAATGTTCTGCAAGAGCTGGATGCATTCGTGCAACACAGACAGGTACATGTATGAACGAACGAACGAAAAAACCAACGAACCAACCAACAAACCAACGAACCAACCAAGTGTTGTATTAAAATGCATTTGCATGATTGCAATGCACACAAGTACATAAATGAGCAAATAACTCAATGTTATACTAACCAGCCAACCAAACAACCGACCAGCCAACATTGTGAAATTTTTAAAAAAGACGGAAACTTTGTTGGGAACTATTTAGTCTTGCGAAACCAACATCAGTGGCCATTTTGAATTTAAGGATGATTTGATTTCAAGATGACACCTTCATCTACGTTTCTGTATTTTCATATTTTATGAAGTTTTAAAATATCATTTCGTTTTAAAATTGTTCGCCCACAACACTTTAAAAAGTTATAAAAATAAGCAGCTCGAATTCTTTAAAATGCTTTCAAAAATTTTCAAAAAATGTGAAGTAGGTAGTTTGCTAAGAGATAGCATTTTATTGGCTTTTTGGCTAGCGAGAATGGTAATATAACCATAACAACATCAACAACAATGGTAACAACAAGCAACAACCACAGCAATAATAACAGTGGAAACACAAATAATAAGTCGTTCAAATGTGGCATGAATTATGAAGTCCCGTTTGGGTTTCTCCGATGCATTCATTCGACTTAATCACCATTCGAAAGTACAGCTGCAGTAAATTTTCAATGTTAGAACGTGCACGGAGAAATACAAAAAATTAAAATTATTCCCATGTAAAGAGTACCTCTGCCTCCATATAGCTGAAGTTAAATTTAGTGTTGCTGGGTTTTTATTGTATTGTTGTTGTTGTGTTGTTGTTGTTGTTATTGGGTTGTTGTGTTGTTGTGGGATTGCAGTTGTTGGATTGCAGTTGTTGTGTTGTTGTAAGTTTGTTGTTGTTGGGTTGCTGTTGTTGGGTCGTTGTTGCTGTTGGTGTCGTTGTGTTGTCGTTGTTTTTGTTGTTGTGCTGTTTCTTGGTAGTATGCCTGTGGGAAGGTGCGCACGTTAAATAAGAAAAAAACAGAACACCTGCAGGATCAGTCGGAACTTCTGAGATATCTACGATATGCAATTTTATTTCTCAGTTTGTTCATTCGTTCGTTTGTTTCTAACAATCTCTGCTAATACTTTCATAATCGTCGTTGTCTTCGTCGTGCCATTCCAGCTGTCATCATCATCGTCGTCATCATCGTTGGTACCGTTATTATTGCTATCAATACTTTCACTATCATTATCAGGTTCAATATCATCATCATCAGCACCAGCAGAGGTGAATTTGGCGCTCTAGACGGGAAAAACATTTCCGCCCCTCGTTCATTTTACCTTTTTCTTATTATCAACAAACAACATTTAAGACATCTACCAGCAAAATAAAGTTACTTTCATTTATTTACTCCTCTTTAATGACGAATTATGTATTTAACGTTTTGAACTTTTTTTACGTTCTCGTTGAGCTCTGGGCAAAATAACATCCGCGCTAACTATCCAGCCAAGAAAAATGAAACCGACATTAACAATTTTATAGTTTATTGTAAATAGTGATAATACACATTGAAACACTTTTATAGCAAATTATTCGATCAATAGAATGTTGGTAATACAAAATGCGAGTCTCCCACACAAGAGGATTTCATTATTTCTTGCCTTACTTTCATTTAAGAGAATCTATGAATTATTTTGTGAAGATGTAACAAATACATCTATGATAAAACCACAAATCATCATTGCATAGAGGATAATCAAATTTTTGAAACAATTTCCCAAACAGACACCGGCCTCTTCAATCCTTACTTCAGTCCTCCTCACTCACCATCGCACCGCCACTCTACCATCAACACGACCTTGACACGTGGCAGGCCCTGCATCTCCTCCTCCTCCTCCTCCTCCTCCATCTCTTCCAGTGTCGGCAACAGCAACAACCAAGTGGCCCACGGACATTCGTGGTGGGATGGGTGTCGTAAGTGTTTCTGCAACCACGGATATGAAATGTGTGAGTTGGTGGTCTGCCCGCCAGTCAGGTGCTCCAACCCCATTGTCTTGTCAGACAGTTGCTGCCCTACCTGTCCAGGTTCGCTATTTGTCCTCTTTCTGTTGTTTGTTTGTTCGTTTGTTGTTTTGTTTGTTTTCATTCCGCTGTTGTTGTTCGTTTGTTGTTATGTTTCTATTGGTGTTTGTTTGTATTGTTTTGTTTTTGTTGTTGTTGTGTTTTCATTGTTTTTTGTTTTTTTTTTGTTTTTGTTTATCTCCCTGTTGTTGCCGCTTGTTTTTATTTTTGTTAGCCGTGATCGTGTTGCCGGTCTTTATTTATCGTTAGTGTTAATTATTATCAATTAATTATTAAGAACTTTTAAATGTTGCCTCATTAATTTGTTTGTCCGTCTCCATTGTTGTTGTCATTGAACAACTTTTTGTTTATTTTGTTAATAAGCTGAATTTAACAAGACTACATACATTATATATGTATGTATGTATATATATATATATATATATATATATATATATATATATATATATATACTTGTGTGTGTGTATGTGTGCGTGTGTGTGTGTGCGTGTGTGTGTGCGTGAACATATATATATTAATTAGCGCTATATGAATTGTTTTTAATAATGATAGTATTCATTATAAAGTTTTTTTGGACTAACTTTTTGCCTTAACTTAAAATAGTTTGCCAATCATTTTTGTTGGGTTGTGAGAGTTGAATGAGAATTATAATTTTCCTTCGGTTTTCTGTTATAATGTAATGGAACGTGCAATAATGTTTGCTTCGCTGATGTCTGCACAGTACAGAGGATTGAAGTTTGCATAGTTGAGATGGGTTGGTCTGCAGTGCTAACGTATGAACATGAAGAAATATTATAGACAACATTTGGAAGTTTCTCCAATGAAGAACATCCAATACTAAATCATGTTTTTATTGCTATTTTTATTCTTGTTGTTGTGGTTGATTTCTAGTTCAACATTATGACGTATAAACAGCCGGTCTAACGCTGCTAACTACTTTCTCCTCATGTTCGTTTATTGTATTGTTGATTTTGTTGTTTATATTGTTGTTGTTGTTGTTGTTGTTAATGGTGATGATGTTGTTGTTGTATAATCTTGTTGCTGCTGTTGTTCATAATGTTGATGTTGTTATTGTATATGTTGTTGTTGATAATGTTGATGTTGTTATTGTGTATGTTGTTATTATATTTGTTGTTGTTGATGTTGATGATGATGTTGTTGGTGTTGATGATTATGATGATGATGATGATGAAATGATGAGGACGATGATTCTGACGATAACAATAATAAATATTGATAACAAAAAAATATGATGTAGATAATGACGACACAGGGAATGACGACAACAATAATAACAACATCAAAAATGGTCATGATTGTTTCAAATCTTATTCGATTATAGCATTTTTATTGGGACATCGTATTCAATGAACAAGACAAATACTTGCAAGCAGTTCTCAGAGCCTAACTTCAGCAGCCAAGTTGCTCTTCTAAACTTATCAACCACGGCTGTGGTGTGGCTCCTTAAGTAGGCACATCATATTTCACCGGAAAATATTCACAAATTTGTTGTTTATTACAAAATTTAATTAAATTTTCTAACAAAACTTGATATACTTCATCAATCGATGTCGAAGTTCAAATTGCCCTACATTATTCGTTATCTTGACTATTCGTTATTGATTTTTCAAAAGGTTCAAGTTATCTGGTGTGAGTGATGGAAATAACAAAGAAGATTGAGGCCAACTTGTCTTGAATTGATTATATATATTTGTTTTAACCACTGGAGTAATCAAATTGCACTATATTATTTGTTATCTTGATTATTCGTTTTCCTTGCATATTTGTAATCTTTGGATTGTGAAGGATCGGAAAAAGAAGCCTAATAAGATCCTGCAAAGACACAGTTTTCCAGCGAGGTTTGAAGCGAAGTCGTAAATATGATTCATATCGTTTCCTGGATTAGTTTAATGTTTCCATTACTGTTGGTATTCAAATAAACGTTCAACATCTATCGGAAATCTTGAACATACGCAATAACGAACACTTGACGATCGCTAAAAGCTACAACACTGGTTTTGGAAATATATATATATATATATAAAGGTTTATATATGAAATAAGGCGCCCGATGATGATGATTAGGCAGTGAGATGAACTGAATTTTTTTTCGAAGTTGGTGGATGTTCATAATTTCATCTGTGTTTCGATGTTACTCTTGTGTGCAATCGTTCATGTGAGCTTCAGAAACATTTCAATGTTGTATAGCTGCACTTTGTTAATACATCGCAGCACGCAGACTTTCGATTTAAGTGTCTTTAATTTGGAGCTGCTGAATACGATTAGATGGTCTTTCACTCAAACACTGGCTCATCCTTTGCTGAACAACGTTATGCTAATAAGCATCATTTGTCTGTTCGTTCGCTTCTATCGTTCATTATTTTTGGATGCATGCATACATTTGCATTAATCTCTGCTTCACGCCTCTTACCAACGATGAACGAACAATTTTTTTTTTTTTTTGATTTCAATACACGCACGCGCGCACACACATTCACACATACACACTCACTGCACATAAATAAATTAGAATACATTATAACAAATATAATATATATATTGTCAATATTGTGTGTGCGTGCCTGCGTGCGTGCGTGTGCGTGTTGCGTATATTTGAGTGTAAATTGTAGTTTATTTACGGCAAAATGTACCTAGTATTTATAAATGAATATCGTTAAAAATTGAGCACGCGACAGATTTTTATTTAAAACTTCAGAGACACACACAAGCAAAGTAATAAACGTTTGAAAGCATCTGCTATTAGTACAATCACACACACACACACACACGCACACACACACGCGCGCAGTGTGCATTTCATCTGTGAATGGAGGTTTCTGGGCAGATGTAACACACTTTGCTACTAAATTAATTAATCATATATGTTATATATAACAATTGATTGCAGATCGATTTTGACCTCAATACGCAATAGTACACAACGTAAAACTTTTAAACGTAAATGTTATATTTATTTGTGAAGCATGCTGCCCATAGCGTACACACACGCGCACACGAGCATGCGCACGCACACAAGCAAACAAGCACACAATACACTTCTGTTCAGTGATGCACAGCAGCCATTGCTTTCCAACCGTTTCCAACTCACGGCAGAGCAATCGGTTAACTGTTGATGGATCCCTGAAGGGTTACCCGGTTCAATTGGTCCCCGGTTCAATTGGTCCCCCGGTTCAATTGGTCCCCCGGTTCAATTGGTCCCCGGTCTAATTGGTCCCCGGTTCAATTGGTCCCCGGTTCAATTTGTCCCCCGGTTCAATTGGTCCCCCAGTTCAATTGGTCCCCCGGTTCAATTGGTCCCCGGTCCAATTGGTCCCTCGGTTCAATTGGTCTCTTGCCCGGGCACCATCAATTACTTTCCATTTCTCTTTTCACAATTCATTCATAAATTATTGTATTGTGTGCGTATACAGGAAATATTCAACATCGCATCTCTCGAGTTTATTTTACACGGCATTTTGTTGATGAGATGCTGATGGGATAACGCAGAAGATTGTTGTAGCTCACGTGTGTTTCTGCGGTGGCAAATTGTCAAAAACAAAATAGAAATTGCAAATTTGCAATAAACGAAAGTCGTGAGAAGAGATGACTTGTTCAACTTACTCGATGCGTGCACATCCTTCGGCAGAACATGTTTGTTCTGTGAGAAAAATATTCATCTGCGTGCGTTATATGTCTGGCCTGTTTTATTTTTAAATAATTTTGTTCTATCTACTTCTCCGATCGTCTCGTTAACTCACTGCACGCATATGCTTTATTTTTCGATTGATATCATTTCTTTCATCAGTCTGGATTAGATTAAACTATAAGCGTTCATTATGCATTTATAAATAAATCAATCAATATCTGAATATAAATATTTAAGTATATGTGCGTGCGTGTGTGTGTACGTGTGTTTGCGTGTCACTGGGTTGCGTTCATACACACTTATGCAAATAAACATCATTCGATACACATTAACCCAGATAGAAACAAATGTCGCATCAATTCGCGTTTATGAAACACCTGTCCTTACGATGTCGAGGATGAAGATGATGATGAGGAAGACGATGATGAGGAGAAAGATGAGGAGAAAGATGACGATGATATGATGGCGAGAATGATGATAATGTTTATTGACGTTGTTACCCCATACATGTTTTTTTTATGATCGTTCACATTCATCATCGCCATCTTTACAATCCCGTTGTAATTAGTAAGATCATCGTCTGTGGAAGAATGTGGATTAATTGATGATGATTGCCGTCTTGATGAGTTTTTTGAGGTAAATTTGTTAACATCTATATCTACATTTCAACCAGCCAATCAATGATCCTCCTTTGTCCATCAGGGGACCGTCGAGACCGATGGTGTACATCTGAGCATGCTTTTAACATTTCTTTTCTTTTTTTTCTTTCCAAAAACCTTTTCTATCTTTTAGACAGTTTTATTGAATTCAGAATACCAACACCAGTCCATTCAGTAATGTCATCTATCTATTTCTTTGCAGGTCTACCAACGTTTTTCTTCCAATCCCTTTTCCTCATTAATACCATCTTAATCAATCTGTCTTCCCTCATTCTACAAATGTGTCCAAAAAATCCGAATTTTTTTTCTGACTTAGTCATATACACTTTTCTATACTTTCTGCCTCCAACTGATTACTAACGAATTTCGGTAACGCTTCATCTCAAATACTTCCAACCTGTCTTTGTCACACAAGCATAAAGCAGGCTTGGAAAAACGCAAGATTCTATCATTATCAACTTTGATTTTATAAATATATTTCCACTTTTCCATATTTCCTTTAATGATGCAAACATTCCATGGGCTATTGCTATCCTTCTGTCAATTTCTTTGGTGCAGTTGATATCTACATTGAGATTATTATAAAACACACATTCCCACTCACACATCATGTACACACAAACGCGCGCGCACACACAAACGCGCGCGCACACACAAACGCGCGCGCACACACATACACACACACACACACTCAAAGTAGTCTCCTGATGTTAGATGGATGATGGATGCTGTTCCAAGCGTTCCAGACAGAATTTTACGTGGTTTTTGGTCGTTGGATGAACTATTTATTATTTGTGGCAAGTGCATTTTATGGTAACATGAATTAGTTTGGGCATCTATCAGCATGAATCAGCATGAAAACCACATTTAGAATTAATTAAACATGATATCATCATCATTACCTCCGTCAACATCAGTGTCAGCCATATAATTTTTCAAAATCAACAACCTCATCTTCGTCATCATCATCGTCATCATTTTCATTAATAATAAGCCAATAACAAACAGTCTTCTATATAAGCCACAAATCTCGTGCTCTCTCTCTCACGCACGCACGCACATACACACACAATACACCGCAATAACATTACAATAGATTGATAGGGCATCTCAGATTGAGTTCGCTTGTTTTTATCCTTCAATGGGCTTATAATCATCTACTCATTATGTTTATAAATCCGTTTTGATGAGATAACAACTTGTTTGACATCTGAATTTCTGATGCAATTGTGTTTGGGCGTAAGCTCTTTCATAAAATTTCATCATAACTTTGCACAAAAATAACACGACTAATAACATTTGTATCGCGGCAAAAACTGAACGATAAGTTCGTTTGCATAGCGTCATGTTGATTTCATAAATGTTGTCTTTCACAAAACTACATCGCTGGGTGCCTGCCGGGTGCCGGCCGGCATTCATCGCCAGCTGCCATTAATCGGTACATCACCTCTCCTACTCACATTATCTAATTGATAGTTACACGGCTAGCTATGATAATTTCTTATTTACACGGTAATTTAAATAGGTTGTTGATCTATTGAAATTAGTTTATTTATCGTAACTGCACACTGCACAGAGTTGTAGCTCATATATAGCAGTATGTTTAAGGCACTGACAGAACTCGTACTTGTAAAGGCTGACATCCTCAGATGAACGGCGTTTTATCCCACCGATGTCATGTCTACACTACATATCTTTTAAGCTGTTTAACTTTCTATCAATATTTATCATTGTTGTTTAAATTTGCTATTCTGTATATGAATAAATAAGATATCTACATTTCTATCTATCCATAATTTTTATCTTGAATTTCACAACTTTTATCATGATGTATTATTGTTATATTGTGCAAAACATTATTTCCTATGCGTTATATAATATAATAATTATAATATAAAATATATATATATAATATAATAATATAATATTTAACATCGTTTACAATTTATTGCTAATGGTGTTAATCATGTCTCATTAAACTGTAGCAAGCTATCTAATCCTTTTTTTATTTGTTTATTATTGGTCTAATTTATTTATTTGTTCTTTCAAATGTTAATGTATCAATTCATTCTGCCAGTCATTCATTTGCCTGCTTAAACGTTTTCCCATTTTTCTTACTTACCCATTCATTTGATATTTGATTATTATTTTTTATCTTTCCAAAGTCATTTTGCTTTCTTTGCGGGTTCTTCCTAAGATTTTTAGAGGCATATTCCAAAGTTTGCGTTATTTTTATTTGGGATTTTTGCATAATTTTTCCCTTACTGACATTTTAATCTTTTTATAGTTCTATTACTTCCATGCATCTTCTACCCATCTTGCACTCATCTCTGCATTTTACAGTTTGATTTTTCTAAAGAATAATTATTTACTTATTTTTTGCATCTGCGCTGCTTGGCATTCAAGTTTGGTAATGTAGTTATATTTGTGTGTGTGTGTGTGTGTATGTGTGTGTGTGTGTGTGTGTGTGTATGTGTGTGTGTGTGTGTGTGTGTGTGTGTGTGTGTGTACTTCAGAAATACACGGTTGTACTTTTATGGTTGTCATAATATTTTCTTTATTTTTGCGTTTTACTACAGTTCATTTTAAAATTGTGAACTATTAAATTTCGAAAACTTCATTATTATTATTAATTTTTACAATTTTTTTGATTTACTTCAAATTCTTATTATAGGAAGTGACTCGCCAGCCATGCTTGAAAGTTCAGGAATGTGCTTCTCAAGTGATGGTCGTTATTTTGTTGAAGGTGAAACATGGGTGTTGGACAAATGCACGCATTGTATATGCCACCAAGGAACTCCACTCTGTTCAATTGAAACCTGCCCACCCTTGCTCTGTTACCATCCAATCGCGTTGCCTGACTCCTGCTGTCTCTTTTGCCTCAGTCGGTTTTCAATTGGTTGCCTGTTTGAAAATTTTTTTAGTTGCGAAATTTGTGTGCAGCTGAAAACAAAATGACATAAATGAAATTCAAATTAAAAATTAATTACTTAGTTAACATAAAAATTGTTGATGCTTCCGTAGACACGATGGAACGTCAGAACACTCTCCCTCAAAGAAATAACACCAGCAAGGTTCAACTTTCTCAGCACACCAAAAACAGATCGTGTTATTCGGGCACGGGAGCAAAAGCCAACCACGGCGATTCTTGGAAAGTGTCGTCGTGCCAGAGTTGCGTCTGCAGGGACGGCTCCATCAACTGCTTCTCACAGACGTGTCCAATTTTGGGTTGCAGTAAGACAGTTCTTAAGAAAGGACATTGCTGTCCCAGTTGTGTTGGTTAGTTCTTTTAAGTTTAAAAATATACGTAAATATGAAAAATTAATTGACTTCTAACTTCTGTACATGAAATCAGAAAGATCGATTCTGTACTGCGTGTACAACAACGTGACGTACGACAACAGCGAGAGCTGGTTGATTGACGAATGTACGACTTGCGCTTGCATGGACGGACAGATCCTCTGCACGGTGTCCATATGCGAAGCTCTCTCCTGTCACAAAACCGTGACCGTACCTGGAAAATGCTGTCCAGTTTGTCAGAGTAGCTGCTTACAATTTCATTGAAAATTGAATTTATATTTAAAATTAAAATTTATATCGTGTTATTTATAAATAAAAAATAATTTTACTTTTAGCCAAGGAACAACCTTCCTATTTTGGAACTAAAAATGGTTAGTTGACTTGAAATTAATAATTTTAATTACAATTAACAAACTGATAAAAATCATCCAGAGTCGACGCATCCTTTGAACGTCACCCTCATTGTCGTCCTCGTTTCCATCATCGCCATCCTCGCCATTGCCATTATCGTCCTTCTGGGCATGTTACTGTGGCTGAGGCCGAGACTGAGTAGACATCTGAGAAGAGCCTCCAGCATCACGTTACCTCCCTCCATGCATTCATTGAATCCTCTCAATCTCTTTAATCATAGACACGATCATCAGCAATTGAACGATGAAAAATCCGTGTCGTCGAGCTTACTACCTCTTAGTCCTGTTACAGGAATGATTGGCAATAACAACAACGTTAGTAATAATAACCAGTTTCAACAAAAACAGCAACCGACAGTTGGCAACTTGTTGCTGAAATATAATAAGGAAATACCATCAAAACTTCGTTTGTCTATAAACGAGTCACACCCTTATGACGCTCCTTCGTTGAGTGCTGCTGTTTCCTCAATGACAACTGCTTCCCTTTCTTCGTCATCTTCCGCCGTTAAAAAAAGACTTTCATCTTCCGACGGATACAGCGAAGAACGTCGCAATGTCATCGAAAATGTCAAAAACGATACCTCCCATTTCAATAAAAACATCAGTGAAACTAATCCTAGTCCAAATCACGACTTTTCATGCAACGCCAACGTCACCAACGTGAGTGGAGATTTGGTCAAACCGATAAATTTGCCTCCATTGCCTCCAAGAATGAAACCGATGATGTGCAGCGACTCGAACGAACCGTCGCCGATCCACCAGAACATCGATGGCAGGGAAGTTCTCCAACTGGATTCAGACGACAAAACAGATAAGGATGATATGAACAATCTGAACAACGATGAATACGATGACCACGTTTTGAACATGATGGAAAGCTACAGCAGCTTAAACGGTGACAATATATTGGATGTTGTAGTCACCGACGGTCCTGTTGATAACAACAGAGCCAACAGCATCTTTAGATCGCCACTTAAATCCAGTAGATTTAGTGATCTTGATAATGATCTTACTCGACATTTACTCAATCCATCTCCATCTCAAGACATCCAGACGAACGCCGATAACTTAACGAGTAACATAAATTATTCGAATAATAAAAACCGCAACAGCAGTAACAGCAGGGATAACAAGATGTCCCTCAGCAATCGTAAAAGTTGGTGAATAAACTTTCGGGTCTCCATCAAACAAACAAGCCATCTAGTTGGTACTGTTCATATCGTATAAACACATTTGTATACTTATTAATAAACATAAACTTGTGATTATTACAAAACGTTGACAAGGTTCGGCTGACTGACCGAGATGTATAAATGCAATCTTATTACATATACAGTAATATTATTTTTTTTTTTTGACAATCAACATCAACAACGTTAATAATGTTTTAGTAAACATTGTAGTCTAATGTAACTCAGTGCCAAGATTCACTGATGAAGAAATTTGTCATGTGAATGATTGGTAACTAAACCAGTCAAATATCCACAGTAGTCATAATGCATCGACCTCCTCCAAGACCTTTTCCACTTTCCACCATCACGTTGTTATTTTTCCCCCTACAATCTGTATTCTTGACTTGATAAACAGAATGAATAAACTTAATCGCAAGCATACATTCAAATTTCATTCACGCCAAACTATTTTGCAAGATGCCAGATGTCAAGAATCAACACGAGTTTTGAATGAAACGTCAACAACAACAACAACAACAACATAACTTGTTTAATGACTTGTTTGGTTTGTTAATCCAAGATTAGAACATGAACTAATTCGCTATCTTTCAATTTTATAAAACTGTAACGAAATACATTAACTAATGTATTTACTTTGTACATATTATATATATATTTGTATGCATGTATGTATATTATATATATATATATATATACGTTTTATATAGTTTGTGTTAACCTAGTTATACGGATGAAGTTACATGTACTTAAAAACTTGCATAAACTCACATAATTATAATATCAAAGAGTTGAGTAAGAAGAGGATGTCGTGACTTTGCGTCAGTGCTTGCGTACCAGCGTTTATAAGATTGAGCAATACTTTATAATGGTACGGTTGTAACTTTTGTAAGTTTGTGATCATGTCATGAGGTGCTGGATTGCAATCTGCCGTTACTATTTTTACGTTTATTTATAGTTTGTTTCATACATATGGATTGATGCATATACATTTTATACATACATATGATACATATGGATATATATATAATACTTGATTGATGTATATATATATATATATATATATATATATATATATATATGTAAAGTTTGGTAGTAGTTCTTCTTGTAAAAATATTTAATTGAAATCGATAGCTGCGATAGCATTATTCAATTTTTTCTTAATTCTTTCAAGATTATATATATATATATATATATATATATATATATATATATATATCCATCAGATGAACAATCTAGTTGGCACTGTTCACATCACATAAGCACATTTGTATACTTATATATATATATATATATATATATATATATATATATATATATATATATATATATGACATTGACTGTATATATATACACATATGCTATATATATATACACATATATATATACATATGTTGGTAATAGACCATAATTATAGAATATTGTAAATATATATATATATATATATGTTGGTTAAAGACTATATATATATATATATATTCATATAAATATACACACAGATATATATATATATATATATATATATATATATACAAAACACAGTATTCAATTGGAGGGTATCAGTTTATATTCGATCACACACAACAGTCAATTAGTTTGATCGGTGTTGTCTTAAGAACGGTTTCTTCGTATCTCATTTGCATTTGGACTTATTTTATATAGATTTATGCGAACAAAATTAAGGCTTTAAACGTTAAATCATTGTTACAAAGACTTGACATTCAAATTTAAATTTATCCATTAACAAAAATTTTATTTTTAACAATTCCATTACGTAAATGATATTAAATTTATATCAAAACGTATTTTAGGCGTTCAAAATTTCATTTCTCAGTCTAAATTTGACCACTTTGAGCAATTTTATTTATTTTTGTATCATTAAAACATCTAAGAGATTATTATTAACATTGACTGATTCTAGCTTATGCAAAAAATTATGCTGCACCGTTTCTATCCTTTGTTCTTTTGTTAGTCAAAATTTTGAGCCACTAAAGGCCATGACTCGGCTTGATTCAAGCCACATTATAAGCGTGTCAATATATTTATTTATCTATGTTTGCATGTATTTACGTATTAAACAATTTCTATGTACTTTTTTAATGTTACGTTTCTTATTTGTATAGATTATTTCTTTATCAAAATTGCTAAAAATGTACCCGTATTGTGCAAAAAACGTCTGTTTTTATACATTTATGTAATTTTAATTATATGTGGACAATTTTTAAATATTCTTTGCCACTGTCGTACGAGCTTTCAAGGTTTCAACCTTTAATGCTACCCTGGCCCAGTAGCTAGCTTAATAAAATGATAAGCATTAATAAAGAATAAACAATATAACGTATGAAACCACTAAAATGCGAGGAGTTGCACGAGGACAAAGTTATAACAAGGGGATGAACTCACTCGCGTTTTAAATTTATTTATTTACATAAGATGAATGAATGTTTGCGGAAACTGAATGTTTGCGGAAACTGAATGTTTGCGGATTAAATCTCTAACTATCAATACACGCTATGTGATATGCTATGATGAGAGGAAACGACAATGATGAATCGTACTGAATGGAAACGGGGAGGCTACAAAAATAATGAGATCATAAAGGCAAAGATATGAGATCATCAAAGTGGGGTCAATCTGAACCTCGCATACCTTGACGCTTGCTATCATTTAGATATTCTTGAGAATTTGACTTGTCTAAAGTTACTGTCAAATTTAGCAATTGAGCACAATCGGAAAAAAAACGGCCTAATTTTCGACGCGATGAAAACATTCTCACAGCACAGCAGACTGCTAGCATTTAAGGCTGCAAGGAGGAAAAGCTATCAGCTGCACCACTCTCTTTGTCCTGGTTTTTTTATCTTTGGTCGGTCTTTGGAAGAATATGTCTGCCCTGCCTGGGCGTCACTCACTGAAAGTGACTAAGTTCTCTGCACAGCATGGCTGCCAGGTCCGCGGCCGAGTCGTACAACGCCCCCGTGTTGCTCAATGGATGACCTTCACCTTTGCCTGCAATAGATACCTTAGGAGAAACACTTTTCCAGGCAACGAGAACTCTGGCCTAACTTCGTTCAGGTCATTGCATCTTCCTTGGCAGCTACAAGGGAATGATCAACCGAAACCAACCGTCTTTTCAGCCGCTCGTATGTCTCCCCATCTGTTTATCTGCCCTGTCAATCTAACTACACTCTGAACAACAGTTGCGGAAATTGTTCGAAGGAGCAACAACAATAATTTAAATTTATCACCAACACGTTAAAATATATTTAAAATTTTTGTGGTTTGCTCAAGCAAACTAAAAATAATGACAGTCTCAATGCTAAGATGTAATAAAAATCAACAACAGATTTATTTATGCAGAGTAAGATGTAACACTGAACGAATATTAAATAAAAACGAAACTTTTACCTTAAAGATAAATTAAATTAATGATAAAAACGAACCTAACTAATACAAATGAAGGATTCAAACTGAGAAAGCAAACAGGGAATGCTACAAACAACAGTCTAAAAAGTATTTTGATTATTCCATAATATACAAAACAACTGATATATCGAAGATGCCACACTAGATGTACAACTTGTATCCTGATCTACAGTTCATCTTTGTTCTTGTCAATCCAGTCTTTTACTTTATTAAGGTCATTGTCGATTTCCTCTTTGTCATAATAAGGCAATTTACTAAATGGGATTAAAAATTGAGTTACTTGAATCATTTTGAATGTAAGAGCAATCAATGATTTTTCAAGAAAGCTAGTTTTGAAAAAATTAAAATTTTTTTGTTTAACATGTAAACAAGCACCACCTGTCCTCATAATATCAATTCATTGTCTGATTATTTCATGTAGTAATTTTTTAGCATAACACAAGTGTTTACATGTTAGCACAATCAAGTTTTACTTTAACACTATATCACCCAAATGAAAAACAAAATTAAATTAATTGATCTAAATTTTTGAGGCACTAACTTTCTAATAAAATGAATAATAATGATAAAAATAAAATAAAAAATAACAGTAGACTAACCTGAACAGCAGTGATGTATAACGATCCACATATCCCCCAGGCTGACAGAATGTATCACAAGCCAGTTTACATAGGTAACAATATTTGCAGTACTAATGAACAAAAACAACAATATGCTTTCTATTAAAAGTAAAACTGATGGCAAAGCATATTTTACAAAAATTATCAAACCTTGCATAAATCACAGTTTGGTCTCGTGGGGCTTTTTGTGCATGGACAATCTCTGTCACACATCTTGCAAAACTGAATTAAATGAAAAATTAAATCAGACGAAAAAAATTAGACAACTGAATCACATGGAAAAAAAACACACACACTATCATAAGTAAGATATTGTATTTACTATTAAGTTAAAAATTTAACCATCATCGTGTTGTATTACAGTATGTATGTATGTATAGTAATTGATGTATAATTTCTTAATTAATTTAAAATTTTAAAACAAAAAATTTCCAAAAAAACCTTAAATAAGTAAATTAATAAATCTATTCTACATAAAATATAAATGTTTCTGACTGAACCTTGCAGTAGGTACAGTACCCACAAAGAGATCCTTTCTTATATTCCATCTCCGGATCCTGCTCTTTGCTCAGATCCATCTCCTCCTCTCCCGCTGCTCCTTCCTCCGCACTTTTCAAGTCACCGCCATATTCGGCATCAGGACTTTCCGCCAAAGGTTGTTGGTCCTCGTTTGCAAATGAATTGCAGCATAATGACAAGATTGTACACAACGCAAATAAATAAAATTTCTCCATTTTAATAAATTTTATCGGGAAAAATGATCGCAACCAGATAAATTTAAATCTGATTAACAAATTGCGACCAATAGAAGTCTTACAGGTTGATTCGCACAAACGTTATTCGTTGATGGGTTCTTGCATTTAAAAGTAAATCTACATTATTAATTTATTATTATGATTTCTATTTTAGTCGGCAAGTGCTAAGTTGACGCAAAAGCATCCAAAAACTTTATTTCAATTTTTAATTATAATTTTATGCCGTCGCGTGTTCCATGCTACGTGCAGTAATTATTCTTTTTACTTTCAACAGTTTATGCAATTTTACAAGCTAGTTTTAGAAGATAAGTACATGCATAAAATTGCATTGTGTTCTTCTCTTCTATTAAATTTAAATCAGCAATCCTATCCACCTATGGATCTATGCAATATATATATATATATATATATATAGGTACCTATCTAAATATATATATGTATCCATAAAATCCCAATACCCCAACCCCAATACACGATGATTCAAAAATTATTTAGACAAGAGACAAAATAAGCATTGCGATGATATAATATAAGATCTTTGTTTTAGTTAAACACCTTCACTTTTCAAAAAATAACAAACTCAGATACCCTAGGTTTTTAAATTACAAAATGAGCAAACGAAAGTCAATTTCTGACTCCAGCATGCCAAATAAAGACATTGTTGACTTTTTACTGGGTCTGCTATTTATTTTTTCAGTTTTATTTATTTGATTAAAGATGTCAGATGAATTTACTTTGCGTAATAAAATTAATCTGTTTTTAGATATCTAGACCTGTGATGAAAAATAGATCTTCTATAACTACAGGCAATGTTTAGCCCAGTGGCTGCACCGAGATGAGATTCCAAAACCAAAATTGTACAACATGAAGCTAATTTTGACCGTTTTGTGGTCTGCAGCCAGCCATTAATGATTAATTTATTGAAGTTTTAAAAACCTCAAAATGTAAATAAATATAAATAAATCAATATTTCATAGTCTCCATTTGTTATGACTTGAAATATATAAATAATAAAAGTTTTTAATGAAAACCTCAATTTTTAATGAAAAGAAGTACTGCAAAAAATGATGAGATGCATCAAAATTTAAATTAACTGCCCTGGCATTGGTTTGGCACATCCTTCTCCATACCTTTCACTAACAAATTATACTTTTTTCAAAACCTTAACAGTTATTCAAAAGAGGGGAGAAAAGACACCAAAAAGCGTCTTTTTAGAGTTTGTCGCCTGCAGAACTGCTTATTTTTATGTTACCGTCCTCAATAAACATATTTCTTGTTGGAAGATAAACGTAGGCTGCGTTGTTTTGAATAGAAACCAAGAATCTGTGATAGAAGCCATTTTCGATTGAACCTTATGAAAACCAACACTATTTTTGCACCAACTCAATAATTAACTGAGCATTCTTCTACCCTTTTCAGTATTCAGTCTTTTTTGATGCATAGTTTTTTTAAGGTTTAAATTTAAATTGTAAATTAAAGTACCTTCATTTATTTTCTCAGTATTTATAAGATTTTAATATAATTCATTGAAATATATAAATAAATCAATAGTTCATAGTCTTCATCCGTTATGGGTCGGACTTGAAATATATAAATAATAAAAGTTTTTATTTTTTTGTTTGAACTTATTTTGTACAAAACTTTTAGGATTTTTTTAAAATGTTTACATTTCTTTAAATCTGTGATAAATGTTAATGATAGCATAATGCATTAATGTCTGAAGAATTCACACAACTACAGAACTTGCAAATTATGAGAAGAATGTGACAAGGCAGGTGCATAAATACAATGCATACAGGAAAGCTGCTGGCTCCGTATCGAAACACACTGCTCCAATCACAAGTGGCAAGCAAGCGAAGGCACTGGTAAAATTTTTAATATGAACATCAGTTGCCTCTTCTAACAACGTTCACATTTAATAATTTTGTCTTCATATAAAGCAAAAGTTTTACTTTGATGCTGTCGTAACAACTTAATCCATTCAACAATGATACTAGGAGTTTGCTAATCATTTTGGATCTTCATATTAATCATCCATTAATAATATTGTATTTTGGTATATACAAACTCTGTTGAAATATCTGGATAGAAGGTTCTTTAAAGAATATTGCAAAATATTTCATCATAAAATAGCAGCATTCAGTTTCAATGTTTGAAATTTTCATTGATGTTTAAATCTTTTTTCTGAATGAAGGATGGAGTTGGTGAGAAGATAGCAAAGAAAATAGATGAGTTTCTTGCTACCGGCAAGCTTGAAAAATTAGAAAAAGTCTGTAGATTTTGTCTGTAGATCATTTCATTCTGTCTTTGTCTTAATTCTGTTAGATTTGAAAATAATTGTTTCTGCAGATAAGAAAAGATGAGATGAGCACGTCCATTGCTGAGCTTACCAAAGTTACTGGGATCGGGTAGGTCCCTATCTTCATATTTTCATATCGTCATTCGTAAGATGACTGTTATATTGGAGTTTAAATTTATTTTCAGGCCTGTTGCTGCCAGGAAATTTTTTGACAAAGGAATCAAATCCATCGAAGGTTTTATTTAAAGGCTCCTTTAAATAATTCATTTGATATAAAATAATTTGATATACATTTCGTCACTCCATAATTTGATTGACATTTTCGATAAAAATTTCAGATCTCAAGAAACATGTTGATCAACTGAATCATCACCAAAAAATTGGACTGAAGTTTGTTTAACATTTGAAATCTTTTGTTCCCAAATTTACTTTTCAAGTAGATTAATTTGGATTCTATTTTCAATTTCTTTTACGATAACAACAGATATTTTGAGGAGTTGGACAAGAGGATTCCAAGAAATGAAATGCTGGAACTTGAAGTGAAGACACTTTTTTCTATATTTCAATTTCGTGGTGGAATTCTGGTCATCTTCATTACTCTTCATTATTAACGATGCTCAAAACTTCATGCCATTTATTTCATCAGTTTGATAGTAAATGTAAATTATTATTTGAATGTGAAACCTACATCCAAAACATTTTCTAACAAAAAGCAGTGTTAAATCATTTCAAGGAAAAAAATTAAATTAATTATCACCTATTTATATAAATTAACACTCATTCGAATGAATATTTTTTTTATATTTTTCACACTTTTTTCATTTTATTGAAATTTAAAAATGAACAGAAAGTCATAAAGGAAGAAGTGAATGGAGTGGATGCCCTGTACATAGCTGAAATATGCGGAAGTTTCAGAAGGGGTCAGTGCTTGCTCGTCTACCTGCTTGACTGTTTTCGTTGTTTCCTTGCATTTTCGGTTCCCACCCCATCTTCGTTGCATTACTTTTACATTGCAATACGGCATGTTGTATGCAACTTAAATTACTTTCAAAACATTTTGAAATTGTTTTTTTCAAGCTTAGAATTGTCACATTCTTGTATGAGAGGTCCTCCACTTTTATTTGCACTCCTTACTTTCCAGTTGAAAAAAAAATGTTCAATATATTTTCACGACATAAAAATTGATTATTTTTAGTGATATACTGCGGCATTATATTATTTTATTCCACTACCAATTGATTCTTTACATTTTATTAGAGATTCGTTTATAGTTTAGTTATTCAAGCATCTATGAAGTTATGCGTAGGTCACTAAACTAATAATAATAACAATAATAATAATAATAATAATAATAATAATAATAATAATAATAATAATAATGATGAATTTGAAGTGTAGGAGCCGAGATGAGCGGTGATGTCGATGTTCTCCTAACCCACCCTTCGTTCACCTCACAGTCCAAGCAACATGTTACTATTGTGCATCATTCATTGAACCACTCAAATTTCACGCCGATACATTTGTATGATTACTCAAGTTTCATCTTGATACAAGATACATTATGCAAACATTATTTATATGATCCCTCATGTTGATACCAGATAAGATGCATAAATCATTTAAATGATAACTTAAAGAGTAAATGTTGATATCAGATACTCACACTATTTATTGTGTTTCTTAAGTTTCATGTTGATACAAGATACTCACATCATATCAATGACTATATGTATATCATAATTCACAATGCATGAATGACTAATTTTTGTGACAGTTCTAGTACATTATTACTTTAAAAAAAATAGCACTATTCGTAATTATAAATTATATATAATGATAAAAATAATTTGTTCACTTTCGATATAAAATATTTTAAAATGTTGTTCATGGTCACGCGAATCAAACGCATTCAGGCTGCATTGCTCCAGGCAGTGGTCGAGCGGTTGAGGTCAGTCACATTCATTACCGATACTTTATCTTTGGGAGACACCAAGTTTATGGTTCGTTCGTTTCAGTTTTTGGATGTCATTATTTTAATGAATTTATTGGCTTCCAAATTATTAAATGAACAATTTCCTTTTATTAACTTTTAAATCATGATTTTCTGTTTTTCTGTTCAGTTGGAAATCACCGTTACTAAAGTTAATTTGCCGATTGCCTTATTTATTTCTATCATTTCAATGAATGACTGTCGTCTGTGTGCGCCAAACATTTTTGTAGCGCTTGTTTTCTTGTATTCCAAAAACATTATTTCAGGGTATATGCAAACTGACTGACGACGATGATGATGATGACGGTGGCAAGAAGCACGGCCATCGCAGATTGGATATAAGGTCTTATAAATAATTTGCCATCGTCACAGTCCTCATCTACATTCATCCTTTTCATTATCATAATCTCTTTCATCACTATCATCACTACCAACATCATCATCATCATCATCAAAGATTGATACCTCACGACCAATACCCATGCGCTCTCCTCTACTTCACTGGTCAGTTTATTATTATTATCATTATTAATATTATTATTATTTTTAGTTTATTATTATTTTCAATTGATTATTAAATATGCTATTGACAGTGGTAACTAATTTTATTTTATCGTGTAATTATTAAAGGAGACACGCACACACATATATATGTATATTATTATTATTATTAGATTATTTATATATAAAGCGCCCTTTATTGTTCTCAAAAGCGCTAACAATGTAAAAGTTGATTAAATGCGCTAATGCAAAAGTTGATTAAATGTTTCACTTCAATCAAATCATATCATGAAAAGTTTGTCTGGAAAGATGGTTCTTTAGCTTTCTTCGAAATTTAGTAATTGACAACCCACGATTTCGCAAGTCGACCGGCAAACTGTTCCAAATGTTCGGTCCCATAACAGCGAAATCTCTGCAACCAACAGCAAGCTGAGTTTGTCGAATTGTTAACAAATCTAAATCGTTTGACCGTAACTTCTGACACTGTAACGGTGCATTTCTTGGAACAATTCGATCCATTAAATATCTCGGCGGTAATCCATTAATGCTTTTATACACCAGTAGGGCAATTTTAAAGACAATTCTTTGTTGAACGGGCAACCAATGAAGATTGAAGAGAATAGGAGTAACATGATCAAAATATGAACCACCAGTTAACAACTTGGCAGACCGATTTTGAATTAATTGTAACTGTGCAACATACTTTTTGGGTAAACCGTAGAATAAACTGTTGCAATAATCGATCCTCGAGTGAATGAACGAGTGAATTAAACATTGCAATGTATGCATATTTAGAGATCCTTTGATGAGTCTCAATTTTCTCAATTGGTAAGTACATTCTTTCAACAACAACTTTATGTGCAATTGCATTGTCATGTTTGTATCAAAAATAAATCCAAGATTTCGTGCTGATGCACAAAATTCGATGACAGATTCTTTTATTCTGATAGTGTTGATACCCACTCTATTCACTTGTTGCCATGTACCCACAGGCAAAAACTGGGTCTTGCATTGGTTCAACTTTAATCTTTGCCCCATCATCCAAACATCAATGGCTGATAAACACGATACTAAATCATCGACCACATCACCAAACGACGAGGGAGAGGAGTTGGCTATTATTCGGATGTCGTCAGCAAATGCATGAAACCTGAAATTGTACGACTCAATTATTGTGTAGACATCTGCTGTATAAAGCAAAAAGAGAATGGGACCTAAGACGGAACCCTGTGGTACACCGTATGACAAAGCATCGACAGCTGCCAAATTTGTTTTGAATAAAATTTGTTGAGTACGACCAGCAAGGTACGGCACGAACCACTTGTGAACGACTCCCGATAGTCCAAACGTTTGCTTCAGTTTTTTGAGAAGCAATGCATGATCGACGCAATCGAACGCCGAGCTCATGACCAAGAGAGCAAGCAATGACACATTTTGTTCGTCCATTGATGAATACAACCTTGACGAAACATCAATTAAAGCCGTTTCCGTTGAGTGAAACACACGATAACCCGACTGGTGAACCGGCAGAAGATTATGAATTTTCAAATGAGAAGCAAATTGTGATAAAACGATTCTTTCAACCAACTTTGACAAAAACATAAGGTTAGATACAGGTCGGTAATTTTTTAACTCATGTCTATCAAGAGAATTCTTCTTCAAAATCGGTGTAACAACAGCATTTTTAAACGTTGATGGAAATGAGCCAGAACTTAAACACAAATTTATGAAAAACGTTAAAAACGGTAAAAACAAATCAACAAATCTTTTAAGAATTTTTGTGGGCACACAATCAAGAAAACAAGATTTTGATGGAGACTCTAAAATGACTTTTTTTATGTAGCTGTCAGTACAGGGCGAAAAGTTTGAAAAAAAAGATTCTTCATCAAGATCACATGGAGTGAATGTTGGTTCATCACAATGATTAGTTGAATTACGAACATCATCAATTTTGCTTTTGAAAAACTTGGAAAAGTCAAGAGAACTATGATCAACTTCTGATACATCCATTACCTGTTCCATTCCAAGCAAACCGTTAACGGCATTCCAAAGACGTTTTGGTTTGTTACTATTTGATTCCACCAAGTCTTTCCAATAACAATTTTTTTTTGACAAACAAGCAATATTTATCTTTAATAGCTTGTCGCCAGATATTCTTATTTTTATCACTTGGGTTGTTCGATAAACCCGTTCTAATCCGCGACATAGCCTTTTCAAATCCCTGCACTATCCGTCGAACCAAGGGGCTAATGGAACATGTTTAGAGTTGACATAGTGTAGTGGAGCCACTTCATCAACAACCCTCCTCATCTCACGATCAAACAACACAAATGCATCATCCACGTCATCACTATCAAACGGACCACTGATTGGAGAGTTTAAAATTAGTGATTTAAAACGATGTGTATCCAAACGGTTCCAAGAGCGTACCAACCGTCTTGTTGTCAATGGTAGCCTGACACTGACCGAGAATGAAACATTAATCAGACCATGATTTGAATAAACACCACTGGGATCCACTCTACAATTAGACAAAGGAATATCAGGAGTGGACGCAACTAAATCAAGTGTGCCACCCAAGTTATGGGTAGGCTCATTAACCACGTTTGTTAACTGAAACGAATCAAATATTTCAAGCAGATTAATTGAGTGTGTATCACCAGGCCTTTCAATATGAATGTTAAAATCCCCAGCTACTATCAAACCATCACCCAATGCAAATAAATGTTCCAACACCGATGTCAGCTCACCAAAAAACAAAGATGTGACCAATTTTGAACCTGGTCTGCAAATACCAAAAACAAAAACTTTGCGACGCTCAAAAGAAAATTCAACTATAATAGCCTCGAAGGTCTGAAAAACCGGAACTTCAATTTTCCTGGCCGTGAACATTTTCTTGAAAAAAACAATAAGACCACCATGGTAAGGATCATGAGGCCTCAACACTTGCAAGAAACTAAAACCTGGCGGCATGGCCAACTGAATAGAAGGATCTTCAGGAGAACCATGCCACGTTTCACACAAAAGGAAAATGTCCAATCCACCAGATAACAATTGATAAACAACATTAAACTTTGCTATAACAGACCTTATATTAAGAAGACCAAAATTTAATACTAGATGATTGCAGTTTTTTGAAGCTTTACTATTTTCCAGCGTCCCACTTGGCCCCTCACTCGGTATAAAAAATGGCCATCATTAGCTTCTTTAGTTTTAGCTTCGGCAATCAATTCTCGCAGCTCAACGCGCTGATCACGTGTTAGATCATGACTGATTTTGATTTTGTTGAATTCACCCTCGAGAGACTTAATTTTCGAAATACTACGCATGACTCTGTTTTTGATGACAAAACTGGCGAATTTAACAATAACTGGACGTGGAGTTTTGGAATCATCAATTTTCCTCCCTTGTCTGGTGACTCTTAAAATATCATCATCCTTGATAGAGTTATCAGTGAGAGAGCGCAAAATAGCAGAAACTGAATCATTGTCCTTTCTATTAGATTCAATTAAGTTGAAAATAATGACGTTGTTTTCTCTCTCTTTGATAGTATTCACCACTTCGAGGGTACGCTGCACAACCTTGACGTCATTTTTAACCGCATCGATACCCTGTTTGACTATACCAGTCCAAGATTCATTCATCTGCTGCTTGAAATTGTCAAATGATTTATCGAGCGTATTGTCGACGCTGTTGATCTGGTTCAACCTATCACCATTTGCTACTACCAATTGCTTTAGTTCGCAAAAATCTTTACATAACGCGGTTGTATGTTTAGAAATCTTTTTAATTATCTTTTTAATTAATTTAATCTTTTTAAATCTTGTATATATATATATATATATATATATATATATATACATATATTTTTCCATATTTATAGCTACTTTATTGGCTCGTCATTGTTGTTGCATTGCCATCCGAATCTATCTGATGGTTATGAGAATAGAATCATAAACTGAATTACCATAAAAATAACTGTTACTGATCTTACCTCAATAAGTTTACAAATGCTGAAACATGAGCAAGGCATCGTGTAGTGCGTTGGTCACTCAACACCTATCCACACACAGAGCGTTCGTCGTTTATGCCTCTCAGCAGTCCAACAAATTTCCAAATTAAAGAGAGAACATTTTTACGAATTTTTCATGTCTGCATTTTTTAATTTCGGTTTTCTTTTATGAATACCATTAAAATGTTTCAAGTGATGATTTGTTTCAGCGCATTTTAGCAATGACTACATGATATTACGTATAACCTTTTTATGATGGTGATAATGTGATGACACGACAATAATGCATTGTGTTGGTTGATGATATTTTCATGATGATGTTGATGGCGATGATGTCATTATATTATATTGACTGATGACGAAGGTAGTGACGTATTCAACAAGAACATGCGTACACTGGCTCTCAGCAAGGGTTTCACCATCAACGAATACTGCATCAGACCCCTCGGAACTACTGGTTTGTTGGTTTAGTTAGTTGGCAGGTTTGTTGGCTGGTTTGTTGGTTGGTTTGTTGGTTGGTTGGCTGGTTGGTTGGTTGGTTTGTTTGTTGGTTGGTTTGCTGGTTGGTTGGTTGGTTTGTTTGCTGGTTGGTTTGTTGGCTGGCTGGATTGATTAATTAGTCGTTCGTTATTAGTTGGTTTTTTTTTTTTGATTGGTTGATTGGTTGGTCAATTGGTTAGTTCATTGGCTAACCTGCTGAGTAGCTGGTTATTTGGTAATTTAATTAATAACTGTTGTGATACATATATGCATTTTTACATTACATTTTTTTTTGATTTATATATCCATATCAATGTAGGGTTCTGAGCTTCGTACACACAAGTATAATGTTTATACTCGAATGTTTTCTTTATTATTTTTACAACTTGATATGTGAGTAGGCAGTGGCGAATCTAGAGGTGTTATTATAGGCGCCCTTTATAGGCGTTATTTGTGTTAAAAATTAGTAAAAATGGTTGTTCAAAAGTAGTGTTTTTGAAGGAAAAATAGACATTGCCAGAAAAGTTTGCTCTCTAGTCACAATGTTGGACATGGACATGGAAAAATTTAGGAAAAAAATTTGAAATTCCCCCCGGTTATCAAATAAGAAAATCTTGGCCCTTTCCCCCGTCAAAGTTGTCTAGATCCGCCACTGTGAGTAGGTACTACAAGTACTTGAATATGCTCTTAAAAACGTCACCGGCCTGACCGAACTAAGTAACCAATCACAATTATGATAATTTTTTAATTGATGTAAGTAATTTTTATGTATTCGTGCCATCGAACACAATTCTATTCCTCAAACCGCTTGTTAATGTAAATTCACTTTTTGGTTAATCTTTTCCTAAAAGGATGAAAGTAAATATAAATTTTATATTTTATTAATATAAATTGATTGTTTTTTAATAGAAATTGAATAATTATGAAATAAATATTGCAGGTGTGCCAGGTGAACCACTGGATGTAACGTGCGAGAAAGATATTTTCGATTACATTGGAATGGAATTCAAGGAGCCGCCAGAAAGGAATGATTAATTCTGCTGCGATCTCCAATACGAATTATATTCCAAACTATATCTTTTTTAAATTATTTGTAGAAATACAATTAACTTTATTACTTTTTTAGCAATTTTTTGTCTCTTGTACTGTATGGTTATTTTTTGATGAATATTATTTACAATAAACGCTTGGACGTTTCATTGAATTCTATGTCATTATGTAATTTTTAAAATGATTAATCATTAATTTATATAATGAGCACAAGTTCAATTTCAAAATTCATAAATTTATTCAGATTTGTGGTTAGTTCAGTCATTCGAACTCCTACTACTAGGGATATTTTTGATAGGGCTATGGTCAAATTTAACAATTTCTCAGAAATTTTGATTTCACTGCTGACCGTGTTGCAGCCTCTGCAGAATTGTGGAATTCGTATAAGAATGCAGGATTTAAAATGAAAATTACTAAAAAATGTGGAATACGTGAAAAGATATCATCAATTTCTTCTAAAAAACCCAAGCTTCCATCTATTTAAAGTTTTTTTCTGCCTACGCACCACACAATGCAATAACTGGAGACACGCCAGCGCAACTAGCAAATACACGGAGGAACATCTTTCCCTCCAAATTTTTGAATTCAATATAAAATTTTTAGAAAAAATAAATAAAAGTTAAATTGATCAGACCAATTAGACTTTTTTTAGAGTTAAAATGTTGTAAAATGTGTTTAAGATATTTGACTGAATGACATGACTTCATATGTTCAATAGAAGGGCAATATATAGCGTTGTCGTTATTCATCATATAATACTGCATATTTGACATGTAATGTATAAACGTACAACCGCTCTATTGTACATGTAAACATAAGATTATAATTGTATTATTTTGTGGTATATTGTGTAACTGTGTACACAAACTCAGTGTCTTTGAATAAAACAAGAATCTTAAAGTGCATTAAAGTGCATCACATAGCCAGTATATGATATATATGTGTGTTTGAATGTGTTTCTTTATTTTTATTTTCCATAAACAAATGTATGTATTCAATTGTACTGTACGCAGGCAGTCCGATGAAATTTCATTGCATGCACTAGCTAGCAGCTCATGTTGGATGCACGTATATTCATATTGTATACTAGGTAAGGTAGAGTACTTAATATATAGTATGTATATACGATTGTGCAGGTATGTTAAATTAACACTTCGTAAATAAATACTGTAAGTCTCCTACGCTTTTGCTGACAAACAAGAGAACGAACAGGGCATCAAATTGTTTAAACAAACAAACAGAAAGAAGAGGTTGGGCAAGCAAATTTTGAATTGTTTGTTTGCATCAGTCAAAATGTCATCGGTCGTTCCGTTTCGCCGATTTTTCATTCCTATTTCGGTGAGTAGCTTGGCTTTGTTTTTAATTTTAAGATTTGTTGGATTTGGATTGTATGTATTTTGTATTCCTGTATTGTAAATAATAAATAAATAATGACAAATAATACATCTTTTAATTTAATCACTTCTACATATTCAATTTATTTATCTTATTTTAAAATTGTTTGTCAGGCTGTGTTCTTGAGAAAACAACTTCAACTCACTTCCCATGTTCATGTTCAGAAGCTCATCTTTCTACAGCATGAAAACCAGCTTCCTCTTATCAACTCTGGAGTAATTTACAATTTGATTTGATTATCTTTTTTTCTTCTAATTTTAAAATAAATAAAGTGATACATTGAAGTGCATACAGGAGTGGCTGAAATTATTATTTTGAATATTAACTGAGTGAGATAGAAATTAAAATAAATGACTAAGAAAAACAAGATTACGTATGATGGTTTTTTTAATGGTTAGTAAGAAAAATAGTTGTTTCAAGACTTAGCTCTGTTTCAATAAACATCATAAAATACATTTTTTATTGAAAATTGGGTTAATTTTGGTTATTATTCTGCAAATAGCAAGTAAGGTTTTTGCAGTAGTTTTGTAATTTCAGTCCAAACATTGAAATAAAATTTTATTTAAATTTTTGGATGATATTTGATTGTAAAAATTTTATTGATTTCCAAATCTTTTATGTTGCTGTTATATGTTGTGCAGTAGTCATATATAAGCTAACGGATAATTGGGATGAATAACTCTTTCTATAATCATTGTATTAAAATTTTTGATCTTAAATTTTCACGAGTTCCAAGTATGTAAAGTAAACATCTGTTTTTTCATGCAGATTCGATGTTTATCATCCAAGGGATCATTCACTGATATTGTAGATGATGTCAAGAAAACCGGTCTGGATTTAAAGGTAAAAAATTTGCAATGTTTTTCAGTGTATTCAAATTCTAACTACTTCAATAATTGCATTGTATTGTTGATGAGAATCATGCTAGAGCAGTATAGGTATGCTTAGATCTTATCTTTTCTGTTTTCTCACTCAAATTTTCATTTTCAGAGCTTACATTTTTTGCAATTTACAATTTATTTTAAATATAAATTTGCTTTGCCGTTATGTCTGCAGAATCTTTTTGTTATTTTTACCTTTTAAATATAATTTAATTTTATTTCTAAGGAAAAAGTGGCAGAAAGAGCAGAGGTTGTCAAAGATCAACTTTCAAATATTCCAGGAAAAATGAAAGAAGTATATCATAAATGATTTTATTCTCTATATTATTATTTGAGTATCAAGATAATAATTGAAGGCATAATTTCACTTTTCTCAATTACATTCCTACTAACATGCACATCAGGATAGGGATGTGAATAAACCTTATATGCATTTTGTATGTTTATGGTATATGTTTTATATACCTAAATACACATTTGAACACATCTAATTCAATTGTAAATCCAATCCTTCGCCACATGGGTATAATAATCAAAGTTTAAATTAATTGCATGAGATGAAGATGCTAGATACATCTCAATGCTAGCTGCTCAATTGAAATTTAATTTGAAAACGGTCAATAAACACTATTTTATCAATAATTCAATTTTTTTTATTTTATATTGTGTGTTTTATTGTTTTCTCCACTGTTTCTACCAACTATTTTCACCTTCACCTTGACCAGTAGAGCTCCAATGCCCCCCTAGAGAATGAAATGGCCCCCAGGTGGGATCACTTTGGGAAATGCTGTTTTAGACTCAATGTTTTCGTTTTGTTATCATAGATTTTATGAGATTTTCTCTGACGAAATTTGTAGCAAATTCAGAACAAGCCTTTTTTATTTTGTATATTATAATTTATTTTAAGACAATGGAAGCAGTAAAAGATTCTGAAATTTCTAAAAAGGGAAAAGATTTTGTGGAGAATGTAAAAGGAACTGTGATTGAAAAAGCGGTAAGCTTTCATTCATCAATATTTTTGTATCAATTTGTAAATATTGAAAACAATAGTAGTAGTAGTTGTTGTAGTTGTTGTAGTTGTTGTAGTAGTAGTAGTAGTTGTAGTAGTAGTTGTAGTAGTAGTAGTAGTAGTAGTAGTAGTAGTAGCAGCATTAACGCTGTTCTGGAGGTTATCCAAAGAGCATGCTGTCAGGCATGCTAGCACAGCTGATTCGTTGATTGATTGTTGTTCATCCAACAATCAATGCCTGCTTTAAATTTGTTCATTGATTGTGTCTCAACAAGTTCATCTGGTAATGAGTTCCAAGTATTTGCGACTCTATTGAATAAGTAATTCTTTCTGCCTCTGTCTTTTTAACTCTTTAAAATACTTCAAACTGTGACCTCAGGTTTTGGTGTTGACTATGCTAAAACGATTATTTAAATCAACTTTATCCAAACAATGCATGATTTTAAACAACTGAATCAAATCTCATCTTTTTCTTCTTTCCACCAAGGTTGTTAATCCTAATTTTTTAAGACGATCTTCGTAAGCTAGGTTTCTTATAAATGGAACCAACTTTGTCGCTCTTTGTTGCTCAATGTTTTAATTATTTTGTCAAATAATAATTTACTTCTAAAATAAATGTGCTTCAGTCATGTTCACAAAAGCTTTTTATTATTTTGATCCATTTTAACATTACTTAAAAAATTAAGATGAGCAGTAAATTGGAAAATAATTTTTTACTCTTAATGTGCTATCTTTTAATCTCGTTTCCTAAGGAAAAAGCGGCTGAAGGAGCAGAGGCTGTTAAAGAGAAAATTTCGAATATTCCAGAAAATGTGAAAGAAGTACGTCACAATTTTATGCATCATGTGTATCAAGATAGAAATTATTTCATTTTTAGCACTCTCAGTCCAGGGAAGTTTAGACTAGATGCGCCGTATTTCGCACCTAACACCATTGGAAACAGTATTGATATCACACAATAATTATGTTTTTCACATGAAATCTTTTTTATCATTTTTATTATTATAATAATGCAAACGCTTCAAGGTCAATGTTGAGGTTTAGATGCTATAGTTTAATTCCTATATTAACATTTCATTCTCATACTTATTGCTTTCCCAACTGTGTTATTAGATATTCAATTATGCTGCTATGCAACAAATAAGAAGATTCCCAATTACAAAAAATTCATTTGTTTCTAGACATTGGAAGTGGCAAAAGATTCTGAATTTTCAAAAAAAGGAAAAGAGTTTATGGAGAACGTCAAAGGAACTGTGGTTGAAAAAGCAGTAAGTAGACTTTCATTGTGGTATCGATTTTAGCATAAACTCATAAAAAATATTAAAAAATTGGAAATATATTAATTCTTGTTAAACCGCTATAGAAAAACTAATAATAATTTTCTATGTTATGGACATTCAGCTGAAGCAAAATCTGCCAATAAGGCGTTAGATAAAGATTGATTCAAAATTTGCTATTTTTTTAAAAGTTGATATGTTTATTTTTGAAGCTTAACTTTTATTTCTTTACAAATCATTTGTAGCTGGTTAAAAAATTTGATTTTTACAAGTTATTTACATTACTTTTTGTAACATTTACTTCAGAAGTTACTATTTTTACTATTGATGTGGTAAATTTTAAATTTGTTTCTAAGGAAAAAGCAGCTGAAGGAGCAGAGGCTGTCAAAGAGCAACTTTCAGACTTTCCAGGTAAAGTGAAAGAGGTATGTCCTGATTGGTTTTATGCTCTACGTCAATATAATTAAATAATATTTTTGCTAATTCTGATTTAACTTCTATTCTCATAGCTAATATTTTGGTATGTGTCAATAATTTTGCTGGTTGTTATTTTTTGGAAAGAATTGTTTCTATCCACTTTCTTTTTTTTTGAAATTGAGTGGCTGAGATTCTAAAGAGTTGGCACTGCCAGCATATGAATTTTTTTAGCATGCACATTTGGAGTTGTGCATTACGGGATTGCATCTTGATTATCATGTAATAAATTTTCAAAAGTTCGGGAGATGGTGGTGTACAGGTGTAAGCACTGTTGTAATCAGCATAATTTTATAATTTATAGATATTTTCTAAATTTAACAGACCTTTGAAAGCATCAAAGATTCAGAATATGCCAAGAAAGGATGGGAAGCAGCTGAATCTATCAAATCAACTGTGGTCAGTTTTATCACTTACAGTTAGAATTTATTTTTTAGTCAGCTGTTGCATCACCATTATTAACATTTAAAGACATTTATTCAAAGTAGATGTGGGATGGAATTTAAATTTGTTACCGATTCTCTCTTCCGAACCAATTTGGTTGACAGTATTGATTGCGATATGGATTGTTTAAAATTTTATGAAAACATATTTTACATTCAGCGACGTTTAAAAGTGTGTAGGAAACCAGTCGTCTGATTGGATAACGTTTTACACATAGCCGAAAATTTTAGTTTTAGATGGCCGGTGGTGGTGAAATTTTTACTAGTTTTCGTCACTTTTGATGAATGTATTTTCGATCATATTTGTGGAAAATGTGCCATTGTAACTGATGACTTTTTTTTATCTTTTCCGGTAATATTATATTCAATGTTCAAAATTTCAAGACACTTCGGCAGTAAAATGTCTGAAACGTCACTGCTTGTAATTAATTATTTTAATAAATATTCTGGTACATGTCGTTGTTTTTGTTTCGCACATTTATTATTATTCACTTTTTTTAATAAAATGGGATTGTAACCTATTATTAAATTTTTAACTTTTGCAGCAAAATATTGGCGAGGCAGTGACCAAAAAATCAGAAAAAGTTAAGGAACAACTTGCAGACATGCCTGAAAACGCAAAAGAGGTTTGTCCAAGTATTTCATTTCAATGTTTGTTTAAAGAACATACGTAATTGTGTAGTTGTTGAAAGAAAATTGCTTGCTAATAACTCTACAGAAATATAAACAAGCGATGGAATCAGAGTACGCCAAAAAAGGTCGCAAGTTTGTAGAGGATACAAAGGAGAAGATGTGGAAGGATAAGAAGCACGGGAAGAAGCACAAGCACCGTGATGATGATTGATTGTTAGTTCAATCTAGTTATTGGTTCAATGCGTTGTTTGTTAGTTTGTTGCACCAATCTCTTTTGCTTTTTGTCATTAGTTGCTTTTGAACATATTTCGTAGATTTTCATTCATTTTTGTTGTGGTTTTGTTATCAATATTGTTTTGAAACGATTAAGTTAATCGTTATTATAAGCTTAACTCACAACACCAATCAGTACTAACTGTGTACATTATCATCAATGTATGAGCTTTTTTAAATACTGCAATCATCATCAACCCCAAATTGAGATAGCAACCGTCATTTCAAATGTCAACGTCTTGCGTTATATCATCATCATTATCATCATCATGTACGCTGGCTACTTTTTTGGTCATTTGAATTCTGAAACTATCATCATTTCAGCATCAAGTTTGAATTTATGCGACAGAGAAGACAAAAATTAACATGTGAAATGTAATGAATGAATATATCCAAAGCCTTCCATCACATGCCTTTAGATTTCCTAATGAAATTTTTAATAGTCTTTAAATATTTTCTTTCCTTTTTTACTTAAATGTTTAAAACCTTCTATTTTGTCGTAAAATGTTTGGGCCCATCTATATTTGTTAACAACCCTGAAAATAAATAAATCCATGAACAGGATAGGGCTAAATTATTCTATTTTTTTTTTTAATAACATTATTTTGTCCATATTTTTAAGTTATTTTTGACAAACTTTTATACCGGTATATTATATTTGTTCGTCGTAGAATCTCATTCATAATTTAAACGTGCTTGCGCTTAAACCAAATTAACATCTGCATTAGCCTAATTCTATATGTTTTTTCAGATAATAAAGTTATTTATTTTCATACTTTAGATTTTTTTTATCTATTTTTTGTTAACGCTTGAACTGTTATAGATTTTTAAGTTGTTAAACTACTGAGTTAATCTGCAGACGACCATGCCGAGAGATAAGATTGGAATTTTAAATTAAATGTTGTCTTGCGTTCTAAGATAAAATACATACCGCTTCTTCATCATATTTTGCATTTTTTAAATTTTACTTTCAAATAAATTTAATTTACCTTCTGTGTTTTTATACTTTCATTTGAATATTTCATAAAGTTGATTAATTTAATTTGCATTAAAAATTGTAACATTGCATTAAAACAACTTGTAACATTACAACTTGTAACACAGCTTGTTTGAGATGTGATTTTCAGTTCTTAATCTAATTCGTTGAAATTTGCTTCAATGTTTTTATGTGGAAGCAACTTATTACACAAGTCCCATGGTACAAGGTCAAAAAAAGTTAATTAAATGTTAAATCTTAGACATTGTTTCACTTTTTCATATAAATTTTTTGAATAAAATTGTAGCTTAATATTATTTTCGTTTCAATTCTAACTGTAGTTTTGCGTTAGAAATCATATAAGTTCGTATATTTTATAACATAATTATTATATTTCTAGTTTAAATTATTTGTGTTGTAATAAGAATATTTTTTAGGCGTAATTTCAAACATTCTTCTCTTACCCAGTTTATCCAAGGTTCACTTGCGCAACACGTGTAACACTTCATAAAAAATATTCTTACGTCTATATTATGTTTCAAAAAAGATGAAGTTAAATGTGAATAAAAATAAAAGGGTATTCAAAAAAGTTGTGTCGCAAATTGAGGTCTTAGTCTTTATTAGTCTTAGTTTGCCTGAATGCATTTGTTGAATTTAACCGATGAGATCTTTAATAAAGCGTTTATAATTTTGAACTTTCATTAGTTATTTCAAATTTAAAATCAAACAACACAAAAAAAATTAAAAATTATAAAAATTGGTCGAAACATGTGCAGTGCGAAAACCACTAACAAACTTTGAACGTCAAAAGTACAAGCCAATCATTTTCGCTACTCGTTACACGACAAGGTAAATATTTTATTTCTTCGTCACTTCGTTAGTATTGATCTTTCTGCAGTTCTTCCGCTGAAATGCACTTGAAATATTTGAAAGTGTAACACGGGTGGTTCTCAACTTTCTCAAAATGTAGCTTTCAATTGTAGTAGCTCTTACATTAATCCAAAATCTTTACTCAAGACGCTTTTTTCAATTTAAAAAAGCTTTTGAAAATTTGGTAAAGATTTTTTCTAGAAGCTTTGTTAATAATAATTAAAAACAAATTATATTAACCTCACATAGCAACTTCGTCATCGAATTGATTTATTATTATTTTCATTAGGTTAAGTAATAAACATTTAAAACTAAACTATAAACCAAATGGATTTTAATTTTATCCAAAACATTACTCGTCACAAATGACATCATCGTCATCGTCGTCGCCATTGATGCTATCAACCAGCTGTTTCTCTTCTTCGTCTAAAACATCATTTTCAATGATGATGCTATCATCAGAATCTTCGTGATCGCATCCAGAATATTCGAAGCATTTATTTTCTTTTGCAAAATTTTTCTGGTTTATATTATTGACTGTTTAAAAATTGTAACAAATTTTGTTAAAATGTTAATTGCATCCTTCTTATGCGATAATGTACACTTCTGTAGTATTTAAATAAATAATAATAGAATCAAAACCCACGATAAAAAATGTTATAATTAACCTGTAAACATTTCAAGTCCAGTTTTTAAAGGTTTGTGGTGTATTCTTTAGAAATTAAAAAAATATATAAATTTGTTTTAAAAGAAATAATCTCAATATCAAAACTGAATCGGAAATTGTTTAGTAAAAAATTAAAAATTTAGGTTATTAATTAGCCTACTCGCTATCGTGGCTTGTTGGAGAGGAATCCCACAGGAACCTGCTAGCATTGTCTTCCTCAACGTTAACCTCACTCTTACCGTTGTTAGATTCATTTAAATGCAAAAATTCGCTAAACGTTTCGTTAGAATTCTGAACAAATCAATAATCGTCAAAATTTATTTATTCATTCATCTGCCTATAGGCCAAAATATTAAAAATTAAGTTTAGACACAATATAATAGAGCATTTGCAAATTGATAAGCAAATTAACATTAAAACACTGGAGAAAATTGCAGCGATATACCAACCAACCATGAAATCATTGGAACTTTTCAAATTTTTTTCGAATGACTCCTTCAGTAAGATCAGTTTCCTATTAATATCTTGCAATTTTCTGTTGTATCTGTTCTCAATGATTTCATTTCCAGCTTTTGTATCGCAGTCTCCATTTCCAACGCAGGCGACATCATTGCTGTTTATCATAAGTTGTGATATAAGGTTGTCTGAGTTTTCCTTGTCGCGTTCATTCAAAACGTCATCATTTTCGATTCTAAATTTACTCTCTATGCTACTTCGATTGTTACAAACAGGTTGATATGGATTGGACTTCAATTTTTGAAATTTTGCTTTCTTTTTACCCTCATACTGTCGTAATGTGAACACACAGACAACGTAAGTTTATATTATATATATGATACACTGTATATATATTCTTATATATGGTTTAAATCAATAACAGATCTAAACTTATATATATGGATCTAAAGTATTTATGTTAAATAGACAAAAAAAGGCAAAACAAAAATATGATTAATTATAGCTACTATGACGATGTTAAACAACATCAACCAAGAACCAACTACACGCACCAATCAGCATGCACCAACCAACCAGCAGGCACCAACAAGCAATGGTCAACGACCGAACCAATGAAGAATCAACACGAGCATCCATTCACCTGCCACTCACCAAGTTCGAGAGGTGACGTTGTTGCTGTTTTGGGTTGAGTTTTCTTTCTGATTGATATTTTTTCAGCTGGTCGTCTATTTCAGACAGACGATTTTGTTGTTTCACGTCAAATGTAAATGCTTCAAAATGATTAACTGAATTCTTCGCCTTATCATCCTGATTGTTTATATGAAAATTTAAGCATAGATGCCTCCAATACAGTCTTCATAACATTACATGTTGGCTACATTAATATTAACTAATTAATTAAATATTCTGCAAAGCTAGAAGATCTCCGTAATCAAGCAAACTATATATATATATATATATATATATATATATATATATATATATATATATTTGTAAGAGTTAAACAGAATATCGCAAAAAATTAGAATTTGATGCGTATTTTCCATGATTTAACATCATTGGTCAACCACCGACATAACGCCCCGACACGACACTACACATTATATTTTTATATAAACACAGCAATCACCAAAGTTTTAGGTTTCTATGCTGTTCAAGATATTGTGAGTACTGAGTAGTAAGTAATCAGCGTTGTATCGCAGAAATTTGTTTAAGCATTATTTGATGAGTCGTATTTTTTTCATATTATTATTCTGAATTTTGACATCAACCTATAATTTAGATTCTCTCAATTGTTTTATTAATTTTTAACTTTTATTCATTTGAGCCTTGTTAACTGAAAATGTTAAACAGCTAAAAAAACTCATGAGAACCATTTAGTTGAATGAACAAATTTAAAAATAAAGACAAATTATAAAAATATAAAAAAGAGGCAGAAACATTGAAAAGACCGACCCCAGCAGCACCAATGTCCTGAATAAAATCGTGGTAGGATTCAATGGGATCGTCAGATAACAGAACTTCCAGCCTTAACTTCTCTGAATCAGTTAACTGATTATTGACATCAGAATGAAGCTTTAGAAGGTTTGTGAATTTTAAAACTGTTAAATTTAGTGTGTCAGAATCAATAACATTGGAGTTGTTATTGAAATAACATTTAACAAGCTTGATGTTCGTATGTTCGTATTAATGTAATATAGCATTCTGTAGAGCGATGACTGACAGTTGCTTAAAACTTTAAAGCTTACATTTGCAAACAAATGTTTTGGATATTTTTTTGGAAAGGACTGGCAGTCTTAGAAGAGCTGGAATGTTGAGGGAGGAAATTAACAAATGACAGAAGTTGTTTGTTAAACTCTGACTTTTTTATTAATATGAAAAGTTATCATAATAAATAAATAAGTTAAAGCCTGTGCATTTAAGATCTGAATTGTAATGAATGTCATTCTGTTCATCAGCCAACGCATTAAATTAAAACGCGTAATAATTTTAAGTTTAATCAGTCTAAAATTCTAAAATAAAACAAATCTGCCAAACTTTGAAAAAGGATTAAAAAATCCTGAAAGAGAGAATAATCAAGTGAAAATAAAATTAGATATTCAGGAAGGGTTTAGCCAACGTCAGTTCTCAATAGATATGCGGAATGGCACGAATATGATAATTGATCGTTTACGATGTGACCGTTTACGATCTCGAAAACATATTTGTCAAAACTCCAGGCATTTACCAAAAGTAACACTAAACATTTAAATGTAGGAACCTTTGAAACCATATTTTTTTGTTTGCAGTAGTGATTTAATCATGAAAGCTGATTAAATTTTAAGATTTTTGAGGAAGTACGTTATCGTCAAACATGAAATGGTCGGTATAGCGGAATGAATGTTAAAAAAAATAGAGTAGATGATAAGAGGACAGTTAACAGAGTTAACTTAATTTTAAAAGTCAATAAAGAAATAATTCACTCAATTTATTTATTCAATTATAAAACTGAATAAATTAACGAAACACAAATTTTTAAAACGCAATAACTTACCGGACTAGTACATTTTTCCAACATTTTTTTGTCTATGTTTTGAGGTAAATTAGTGAATAAAAAAATTATCCTGAACAATCATATTTAAATTATTGCATTGGTTAGGCCAAACAATTTTTAAAAATTTATATTCAATGACACTTTAAAATTATTTATAAAATTTAATATCAGTTTTACTCCAAGTACTATAACTGTTACATAATTTATAGATTAGCAAGCAATGAATAGACACAACGTAACAACGTTTCCAATTACAAATTGATTTTCAACTTGTTATACTTTCAATCAAAATTTTCAAATAAATTTTTTGTAGAAAATATAAACCTGTACTGATTTCGGCTTCTACGTTTTTTCTTAAAATACACTGCCTTGAAACATCATTACATTCACCATTGATACTGCTATCAAAAGTGCATGTTTTAATTTTTCTTGATGATAGTGGATACGTTAAAGTACACTTCTCTAATATGGAAAAAATTGTGTTGTATTCAAACATTTTGAAAATGTAAAACAAAAAACATTGATGTAGACAAACTTTCCAAATAATTTTGAAAAAAAATATTGTTCGAACCCACGTTACGTTCGGAAAGTGACGGAAGCGATGTTGTTTGAGATCTTTGAAAATTTTTATGTGTTTCTTTTTTAGTCTCGCTTCAAAAAAGCGTTATAAAATATTAACGCATCAGTTAGTATAACGTGAAAAAATCATATTAGACTACAAACCTAAGTTGAGCTACAACTCTTTTATTCATTAACATATATTCTTCTTTTAATTTATCTTTTAATAATTCATCCAACTTATTAAGTTTCATCATTTCCTGAGCAATTTCTTCTTCAGTTACATTTTTCCTAAAATTTACGTTTAAAAAACATTGAAGTTATGACATTCAATTACTACAACTAACAAAAAATAGGAAGTTTTTAAAATGCTGAAGACAATAATAAATAATTATATTAGTATGAAACATATTACAGTTTATTTTATTCGTAAGCCACTTGTTGATTAACATTAAAATGCCATTCTTTCAAATCTCATCCATGTAAAATAGAAATTTACAAAAAAATAAAAATTAAAACAAATATTGTATTAAAAAATTAAACACAAACTTTTGAACAGACCCCAGATTGAAATATTCGTCATTTGTATTGCCGAGCAGATCATAATAATTATTCTCTTCATCTTCCTTATCATTGTTATCTGCTGCATCACCATCTTTTTGCCCTGAAAATAATTTTTAATTTTACAGACAAAACGTACGCAAAAAAATTAGTTTTATTCAAACCTAATTGCAAGATTTCATCCATTGAATTGAAGAAAACTAATTTAATTGAGACGTTGATTATCTGAAAAAGATCGTTAAAGTGGTTTTGTATATCACCATGGAAACCATTTTTAAAAACCAAAGACGTTTAATTTCATATCATTTCATTTCATTGTAAACAAAAAAGATGTCGACCTTAATAAATGTGCGGCGTTTTTCATCACTTTCATCGGTAAATTTGAATTATAAAATTTCTTTTTTTTTACAAAATTTTTTCAAATGTATAAAAATGTTATAGATTATTTAAAATAAATTTAAAAAAATTATGTATTGTATATTTTTGAAGTGCACGCTTACAACAGCATGACATGATGATGATGATTATGATGGGATTGATCTGATCTGATGACATTGCATGATGAGTGGAGTGATTTATATTTTAAATTTTTTATATGATTTACATTTTTATTGCTCAATCAAATGCTGCATGAAATTACTATGAAAAGACAAGTCCATCATAAATAAAATAATAAATGTTAAATTGTTAAAACCTGAAGTATCATTCATGACCATGATGAAACAATCAATATCTAATGAATTTTTATTTTTAATTTAGCAAAAAATAAAGTTTCAATTTAACAGTTAAATTGAAACTTTATTTTTTAGCTAATTATGCTTTCAAAATTTGAATTTCGAATCAAAAGTTAAATTTTAACTTTGGATTTGAAAATCACATTTTGAATACTTACAGTTGTAACACTACTTACTTACATATTACAGCAGCTCTAAAACAGCTTACACCAATTTTGTACTCAGAGTTATACATCATATAGATTAGATACTAAGCAGCATGATGGCCTAGTGGTTAGGGTCACCTGGTGCTGTTTCTCAGAGATGGAGACTGAGTTCAATTCAATCAATTTTCGTTTAGTATCCAGAGACCCAGTTCCCCGAGGTAGGACAAGGTAAACCGGGTTCAATTTGAATATGACCTAAAGATATGATTTTTTCTTACAGTATAACCATCAGTAAACCATTTAGTAGTTGATGACATTATGTTTAATTTTATGATATATATATATATATATATCGGCTGTGCACGTCAACATGACTCATATATCGGAATTACTACTACCTCACTGACAAGAAGGCTTACGATGCATAAACAGAGTGGTGCTATCAAATCTCATTCGGACTCAACACACTCAATCACTATTAGCCATGAAACCCTCGACAGTAACACCAAAGTAATATACCAGAACTGCAACTACACGCATCTTAAAATTGCAGAAGTAGTCCTAATTGACATCAATAAACCAAACATAAATATACAACAAAAAATGACAACCTCACTTCCAACCCGGCGCTTAACCAACAACGAAAACAAAGAAGTATTAAAAACTAGCATTGTAAATAGTGACAAAGAAGAATATGATGCTATGGATGAACAAAAGGAGACCAAAGAAGATGACCAGCCAATAAAGAAACCTGACACCTAATTTCCATCTAATTTCACTTTGACAAAGTCAATCTCCATCTAAATTCATTTTGACAAAGTAAATATTTCCCTATATAAACTGCAGAAAGCACTGATGATGATTCATTCGGAATCGAAATATGGCCTTATTTGCAGCATGAATTCGGAAAATGTTATATATTGATATATATGTTGATTGATTATGTTTGGTTTTTTAATAATTTTTTGTATATTGAGAAATTAATTTTAGTGTCGTGAGCCCAAATGCAAAATTTAAATGTAAAATTAACAATTAAATGGTACATTGTGAGTTCTTGTGCATAATTTTTTTTTTTTTATCCGTTATAAATGAAAATTTAAACAAATTATTGAAATCCATTGGATTTTTCATGCATCTATTGACTATTTTTTATTAGATCTCTTTAATTTCTATCTATTTTGGTTTGGTGTTTATTGTCTCAGCATTTTCTTAATTATTATTTTTATGAATTCCAAATGGTGTTGATCTATGTTAAAATTTTTTTTCCTTTGCAGACCTACTTTTCAAAATGCTGCAAATGTACATGTTCCAGTCTAAACTCTTCCAAACATCAGCATGCCCTCAGCAGCAGCAGCAGCAGGTATCATCATCATCATCCGCAACATCGAGTGGCCCTTCAGAACCTGTATTATTTCAACATAAACAATGTAAGAGATCATTATTCAATTATTATTAATATTTATTTTTTAATTGAGTTAACTACAAACAATTTTTTACATTTTTGTAAAGTTTATAAATTACAAGTCCAGTATAAATTGTTTTGAATATGAATCATTCATTATCAAATTGAGATACAGCAGTTGTTTCAGGTCGTAATTCTTCATTGTTGAATTTGACATATCTGACATTTTATTTTCAGATTCGTTTCATGTCAACGAGGAGAAATTTTATATCAGAATTTATCGAGAACATAAAACATGAATTGAATAAAAACAAAGAAATGAAAGTTAGTTCATCTATGTTGTCAATTTTTTCAAATATTTTTATGATTATCCAATAAATTTTTGTTATTTTTTAAAGGACAGTTTAAAAAAATTTCGAGAAGAAGCAGAGAAACTTGAACAGTCAGATTCACTGAAGAAAGCTCGTGAGAAATATGTAATGATGTTGTAACTATATTATTTTTGTACTTTTAATTTATGTTCTCCCAATTGAATCCACTCGGTATCTATCAATTTGTAATTTGTAATTATTTATATTTTATTATATATTTATTAATTAGTATATATTATGTTTATAATATTAATAAATTATTTAAACTGTTTCTTAGCAATCTATAGAAGCTGAAACAGTGAAGAGCTCCGATGCACTGAAGAAAAAAATATCTGAAATGGTCAAAGAAGTTAGTAGCATTTTTTTCAAATCTAAGTTTTTCATTTATTTCATCTTTATTTTTTCAAATTTATTTTTAGGCTCTCATGATTGTTTTGCTATTCTGTTTAACTTTTTTTCTGTAGTGTTTAATCTGTAATGTTTAATGGTTTTTTTTTATTTTGTTGAAAGATTTAACTGCTGAACGTTATTTATAATGAAATAAAGTAATTATTCATCAACCATCAGAAGCTGAGTGATGTAGAGAAATCTGAGTATGCAAAGAAAGGTTTTTGTTTCTTTTAATTTGTCAACTTTTCTATTTCTATATTGTTATTCTTAACGGCCTTTTTTTCAAATGAAAAATTTATTTCTTTTTAGTTGATATAATCATTTATCGTAATGTTAATAATTCTACCTGAAAAGTTGTTTTAAAATGTTTACCTAATGATTTATATCAATAGATCTATAAGTGGTTGGCATCAATTTGTTGGGAATTTCAGCTATGCACAAGCTTATCAATTTAATGATCTCTGAATATTTTCCCAAAACAAAATGGAAAGAAAATGATGTAAGGTTGATATAAGATTTCACCACTAACTTAACAACGTCCTTATCAGGTAAAGAGATTGTTGATGACGTTGCTCAGAGCATGGGTAGAGCAGCTGACACTGTATCCAGACAAACAGAACAACTGGCCAAGAGTCAAGTCTTCAAGACTGTTTCATCTGTTAGTTTTTGTTTCAAGTACTTCATTCGTGATAGCTTTCAATTTCATGAGTGTTTGTAAGAGGTTTCGTAAGTTTTGTAACATTTGTCACATGAATTGGAAATCATGTAAGATCGATATGAGGTTTCATTGGATTATTTCTCATTAATTTATCAGGGTGTGAAAACTTTGAAAGAAGAAATTAAAGAGTCAACAACTTATGAAAGAAGCACCCTTTACAAGGCTCCTGGTTTGATAACGAAATTGATTAATTAATTAATTGATAATCAGTTTGTTGCTGATCTATAAATGATGTTAATAACTGACGACTCTCAAGTGAGCGTGCATTTGAATGCATTGTCTGCTTCACGGCCTGCCTGCTTCACGGCCTCATTCCAGATGTTACTCTCAAATGGAGACGAGATTGAATCTTGTAAAATATTTTTCAGAGAAACTACGGAAGCGTGAGGAGTACATGGTGAAACCGGGTGAAGAGAAGCCCATTGAAGCCAACTTGTTAGTCTCCATTGTTTGTGGTTACAGTCATTAAAGCGTGAAGTTATGAGCGATTGGATGAAGTTTTTTTTTAGTAGTAATTCAATGAAATACTAGGACTAAAATGACAAATAGTAAAATAGTCGTCAACGCTGGTCATCATTAATCATTATCAATCAATGGACTGTTTTAATGGGGGTCAACCAATGTTATGATATACGAATGTTATTGCAACATTTATGAATGAATGAATGAATGAACGAATGAATGAATGAACGAACGAACGAGCCGACCACACACCACAAAAACACAGACACACACATACATATACACAGAGACACACACACACTCACACATACACAGACATACACACACACACACACACACAGACATACACACACACGTCACACACACATTGTTTTGAAGTGACGCATCGGGTGTGGTACTGCACAAGGACTCACAGTGGTATCAGAGCTGGCAGTTATTTAAGGACAACAACCAGCTCGTCAACAGTTCGTCATCGCATTAATTTTACCCTTTAGCTTGCTATTTCATATAAATTTTTGCTAACTCACAAAAATCAATAATCATCAATCAACAAATAATTGATTTTTTTGTTACGTAAGTAATCCATACTATTTCGAGAATAAAAAAAGTCTGATGATGGACTAGTGAAGAGTAATGATAATTATTAATGAAGAGTTGTTTGACATGAAGACTCGCTACGACGAGAGTGGCAACGTCCTCATCAGAGCCACAAGAACCGTCACAGACAAGCTGTCTGAATTATTTGGTTGGTTGGTGTCGGTGTTGGTGTTTCCGCTGAATTTGTTGCTGCCCTACCTACCTCCGTTGTTACTTCATGTGGATTTGTTATTTTGGTTCTTATTATTTTTTTTGGCTTTTTGAAATCATATTTTAAACCTGATGTGAAGCTAACCACCGACGAACTTCAATAAAAGTTTAAATAAATGAACTGATGAATGATGATTAAAGGAATATACAGTCAAACGATTGCACTACAATATTTTATAAGATATGAATTTTAACTGCACGCACACACACACACATGCACGCACACACACACGTGCACGCACACACGCACGCACACACATACAAACACATTCTCGCATGTTCTTAGGCGGTATATTCACAAAGACCGAGATGTCGACAGTCTTGACGGAGATCATCCGCATGGACCCAACTTTCGACAAGGAACAATTCATCAAGTTGTGCCAGTTCGACTTTATACCGAACATCTTGGAGGTAAGCATTCTGTCTTTTGTTTGGCTCTCTCTCTCTCTCTCTCTCTCTCTCTCTCTCTCTCTCTCTCTCTTTCTCTCTCTCTCCCTCTCTTACATGTCTGTCTCATTGTTGATGGGTTGTGATGATGACATTGATGAAAATGATGTCAACTAGTTGACGGCGTTCAAATTGTTGTAGTTATTTCTCAATTTCAAAACTATTCAAAATATTTTTCCGAAGGCCATAGTGCAGGGAAACTTGGAAATCTTGCAAGATTGGTGTCATGAAGGAGTTAGTTCGCAGCTTCTGTTACTGTAGCACTCGTTTTGTGTTAAGTGCTGTTGTTTGTGTTGCTGCTGGGTTTATGCTGAGTGGTGCTTGGAGTTTATCTTGGTTATTTAGTATTTTTTTTACGTTGTGTTAATATTTTTGTTATGCATATTTTTGTTATTATTGTTTTGTTCGTCTTGTTGTGAATATTTTTTGTTTTTTTGTTGTGTTGCTTTTTATTTTGTGTTTGTTTGTTTGTTTGATTGATTGATTGTTGCGTTTTTATAGTTGTGCTGTTTGTTGTGTCTTTTTTATTGTTTCGTTTTATTGTATTGTGATGTTTTGTTTGTTGTATTTTATTGTTGTTGTATTTTTGGTTGTGTTGTTTTTCTTTGATGTGTTCTTTTTTATTGTTGACTTCCTGATGCGTTGCAGCATACAACAACACACATCATCAACAACACAACAACACACAACATCTATAACACACCACAAAACATACCACAATAACACACTACATCAATACAACGACATAACTCATCACAACAACACACAACATCAACAACAACAGGCCTTCAACATTCTGGCAACTCCGATAAGGCAGGCTCAAGCAGCCAATTACAAATTTGATTCCAAAGTGTTGGACGTTAACCATGTTGATGTTGGTCAAAATTCGTTTGCTGTATTGTCACAGTGTTCATTTGTTGTTTACATTCTCTCATTTAACCGCAATGTTATTTAAGTTCTATTAGTAATTTTCGACTTCAACGATTTTTCTATTACTTCATTAATTAATTAATTAATTTTTTAATTTGGTCATCTGTCTGTTCATCAGATAGTAGCTGGCAAGATAATGGACCAAGGACCTGTCCTGGTCATCAGCTTCACTGCCCAACAAATCATGGTCGTCAGAGATCTCATGAACAATGTCGTCGAGGGAGATCCAGTATGTTTATGTTTGTGTATGTATTTTGTATGTCTGTGTATGTTATTCTATTATGACTGTTGTATGTTTTTATGGTTGTATGTTTTTAGGTCTGTTGTATGTTTGCGTGTCTGTTGTATGTTTTTATGTCTGTTGTATGTTTGCGTGTCTGTTGTATGTTTTTATGTCTGTTGTATGTTTGCGTGTCTGTTGTATGTTTTGTTGATAATTTAACGAATGCACGTACACATTCATTTGTGGATATTTAAAATATTTTATTGCAAAATGATTCTAAAAAACAAACAACAGGAGAAGATAATGAGAATATTTTATGTGTGGGCCTTCTGCAGAGATCAGAACGTCCTTGATCCCAGGGCCGCCTGGAAGTTGATCGATCTGTCTGCAAGTCCCATGGAACAGTGGTTGTGATTGGATGAAAGTTGCGCGGTACAATGTTTGTGATTGGATGCAAGTTTCGTGGTGCAATGTTTGCGATTGGATGCAAGTTTCGTGGTGCAATGTTTGCGATTGGATGCAAGTTTTTAGTAAAAACTATGTTTTATAATTGATTGAATGATTTATTTTTTGGTAGATTTTTAGCTGATTTGGTTGGTTGGTTGGTTGGTTGCCCATCAGTTAGTCGTTGGTTGATTGGTTTGTTGGAAAGTGATATTATTATTTTTTAATTTATACGCTTGATTGGCTGGTTATAACATAGATAGATACATGTTTAATATATTGCACAAGTAAGTAGATGTTCAATGAATGAGCTCTGAAAAATGAATTGTGTTTGTCGTTTCATGAAATCAAATGTGTCATGTTCGTAAATTTATCAAATTAACTCCACCCGACAACGAGATTTGTTACCTGTTGAATGCATTCGTTTCGACGTGTTCATCCATTCTTATCTTTTTGTTGACGGAATTTTTTAAAATTTTTACGACAAAATTTAATGTTTCAGTTTGTATACACAACAAACGATCACTTTGAAAATCAATCGTCTGCCGGGCCAGAATAAATTTTTGCAAATGATGTACTTCAAAATGTCTGCCGGCTAATTGAGGCCATGCACACAAAACATGGCTTAATTAAGCTATCGATTACCGTTGCATGCCTGTATTCAATCATGGATTTCTGGTCATCTGGATGAAAATCTGGCTTGTGTTCTTGTAAGCGCTACGCAAAAATGTGGCCATGTAGCCTATCTATGCTTGTGCTTATATTCCGGCGCTCCACATGTTCCATCTCATTTATCGTTTGACTTACTATTGATTTGTTTGTGTATCATTTATGTTTTTAATATTCAAGTTTTCATGTTAATTGAATTACTGTTGAAATGTTAAACAAATGTTCAGCATTCGGATGCAAAAGTGGATGTACCTCGATCAAATGCAGCAACAGATCGAGAAAACAACCTTTCTTTTCATTTTCAAGGATACCAGTTGAATAATTCTGGTTTATTGTTGAAGTGCATTCGAGCAAAACCTCGAAAAAATTTTACACCTACCAAATATCCGAGAATTTGTTCTCATTTTGTTCCAACCGATTTTGTTGATGAGTTCAGTGATTCATATAGGAGACAATTAGTGAAATCAAAATCTACGGGCAATTCTTCCATTAAGAGCCATTACGTTCGTTAATAAAGTTATACGGTGGCCTCATTTCTGCGAAGACCGATTTTCAGTTTTTCATCCAAGTATAAGTCCAGAGATCCATTGTATTCATTCAATGTGTGGTTTTGTTGTACGACTGTGTCTGCATATACATACTCAGGTACATGTAAGTAATGTTTAAAAGGATCGTTTCAACAAAAAGTTTATTACCCTTTAAAACAAAAATGCTAAATCACAAGTTAAGAAAACATGACGATATAGAAATTATGACGACACAATTGTAAATAAATCTGTAGACAGCAACGTTCGATTCGTTACGACATGTGCCGCCGTTGAACAGGTTTTCAATCATGTCATTTCACGTCTAGAAATATCTCGGCCCATTTCTTCAAAGTCTAAAATATTCACTGCGTAGTAAATAATAACTGCGGAATAAGAACTAGATGTACGTAAGTATTTGCGTGTGTCAACGTGTGTGACCAAACCTCAAAATAACGTTTTCAAGCTGTTAAAGGATCAGTTATTTGAGTGAGCAAGTTTTTCAACACAAAATCGATTGTCAGGAGCAATGATCGAATCAGCCAAAAGATTAATCAACCAATCAATCAACAAACCAATCAATCATTCACTGAAGAATTTCTATTGCTCCATTCCGTCACTGAGCATCGCGTGTTTGAAAATGTTCTTCAGTTGATTTGCCGCAATCTGCATGTGTCACAAGACTAATATAATAAATGTAGGTAAATGCTTTAAAAATAAATACTGTTTCTCATGTCGTGACAACTTAAATGAATGAAAAACAAAAGTTTGCGTAACAAATGTTGCTCGAAACATCAACAGTTAAGTGACAGTACAAAAAGATGAGCGATAGTAAGAGGTGGGAAGTTATTTGAGTGGTTAGGGATGAGCTTGCGCCGTTTGAATCGTCTTGAGTCATGGCATCATACCGAGTATCGAACGAACCTGATATTATTCTATTCAAAGCATCTCTAGAGTAATTATTTATATTGTGATAATGAGCCTTGTAGTATTGATGATGTTGATGGGCTGATTTGACGTGCCTTGGAGGCAGGGGGTGCAGAGCCGTGTTGCTGGATGAGTGCTGAAGATCCGCCTGACTTCTGGCATCACATGGTACTGTGTGGAGAAATTATAAACATGATGATGTGTCCATTTGTGATGGTACAGGACATACGTACATATAAATAGGGATGATGACGTCAAGAACGATACTAATGACGTAAATAATGATGTCGAGAAAAAAGATGTTGAGGGTTGTGATGATGATGCAGAAGATGATGATGGTGATAGTAGACGAAGAAGAAGATGACGATGTTGAAGAAGATGATGATGACAGATACTTGGGTGCATGTTGAGGGCGTATGCAAATTGTTCCTTGATTGCATTGTCTGGATTGTTGTTTGTTTTCACGTTCGTACTCTGTTGCTCGTGTTTGCCGCACTGACCATCTGATGAGAACATGTTCACATCGTTCTTACGACTGAAAACCTGTTAATGTACAAGAAACAAGTGCACATGTGTATGAATGTGCGTGTTAACACATGTTGGAGTGGTTGATAGTATGTGTGAATGTTTTTGCTTGTTTCTCTGTGGAAGTCTCTGCTTGTTTGCTCATGTTTCTAGCTAAGTGTTTTTGTGTGTGTGTGTGTGTGTATGCATGCATCCATACATGCATCTATAGAGATACATTCATGCGTGCAAAGAAAGAGGAAAGCGTGCTGCTGATTCAATTGAGATGTTCATGCAGACGACAATTCGCAGGGGAGCAAAATTTTATGAAAAGTGAAATTTTTCACAATTGCATACAAAGCAAGTAATCAGATTGGCGTTGTCGTTCTCCTCATTCAAAACCTCGACCGCCATGTATTGTCTGCTCCCGACGTCCCATGTTGCCAAACAACGAAACTGCAAACCTGAATTATTTATTGATATCGAATCATTTCTAGTAAATTTTCATGCATTATTATAATAAAAAATGGTATCGTCAGCATTATTAGCAGCACTAATTTAATTTAGTGAGATTCCAGTGATGTGTGGTGCTCACAGAACTGATGTTTATTGAAATGAGGTTTATTGAATCAAAGAATGTTTGTGTGTGAAAGCCAGGAGGAGGCTTGTCGAGCACGACCATCCCAAATCAGCCTGGCTGGCTCTATGACACCAGAAAAAAGTTACCAAATATGCTGAAATATTAAGCAATGCTTGAAATAAATCAATTAAAAAATAATCAAAGCGTTAAAATTTTAAAAAAGTGAATAAATATTTATTGAATGTTTAAAAATTGTAAAATTTGGTGAATTTTATGAATAATTGTTCTTGGAAACTAAAGGATTACACCAGATCCTAAAGGGCCTGATAATTGAGGATCAGTATAGGTATTCTAAGTATATGGTAAAACCTCAACTTTCATTTTATTGAAACTGATAGAAGCACGAATCTATGATACATTTGCATATCATTTATAATTTTTAAGCCATGAAATAATTACAAAACTACAAAGTAATAACAGTTGCCGATTAACTTAAAGGCTGCACAAGTGAGGCATTTGCATCTAGTAACATCACGCCGCAAACGCATATCTACCCTCACCCCAAACGAACCTGGTTTGGAAGAGCACGTGCTGACGATATCGATGACGTCATCGTGCAAACATCCGACCCTCAGATAACCATGGCAACCGACCACTCCAGTGTAAATGAAATACTTTCCTTCTTCCAAACACGTTTGTCGGCCACTGGCTGATTCCTTTCCTAAAAATGAAATTTGAATTGAAGAAGAGCGAGTTTAATGCAAATGTCATATTTTAAGGACCTGTTCATAATGTGAAAACGCTATATGGAGTTTTTATATTTAGGTTTTGTTGCAAAACCAAACGCGCAATGAATGAGTGGAAAGGCAAGGTTAAAAAGAACAGAAACAGCTTTCAAAAATTTTTAAAACTCCGATGACATGAAGAACATTGGTATTAGGCTACCATTGGAATTAGTATTAGTCGTAGTATTAGTATCACATATTATTTTCCTATCGCCAAACACTTCCAACGATTTATTTAACCACATGCCTGCAAGCAAGCAGTGTTGTTGCAGTTGCTGAAAGATCACGTTTATATCTTTAGACTCGGTGAAAGTTGTTTGAAAAATTCTACAAAACTTTGTTAATGTCTTCAATGTATATTAATTCATATTCAGCTGCACTAACATGCATCTGATATATCTTGCTGATTGCTTCACTAACAATATATGGATGTCGCCGTAAGTTGATGTGCGTCGCTTCGTAATGTAAGTAAAATTATTCAGTGGATGAGTCTTCAAGTGAATGCAACAAAAATGAAACAAACACCACTGCAACAGATGAAAGGAAACCTCAAGAATAAAATGGAAAAAATTGAGAAGCTAAAGCCTGGAATTTAATCAGTTAACGAAGAAAGAAAGGTGTTACAAGAACGAAGGAGTGAACGGGGGACGTGGAGGGCGGAGAACATCCAGCAGGAGGCATGGGTGCCAGATAAGACGTGAATGGAAGTAAGAAAAGTTTTTATTCACTGTTGGCATCACGAGCGCAGAATAATGAGAGCTAAGTCGAGTGTGAGGCCTGAGAAAAATAAAAATGATTATTTCTCTCCCGTTTTATTTTCTGTATGAAATCCTTCTTTATGTAATAATGCAGTTGGGCTTGTACGTTAAAATAGAAATGTGTTAGAGGCTCTCCGACTTAATATATATTTTTCACAAGTCTATCGGTTTGAAATTGCGAAGAAAGAGTTTTTTTGAAAAAAATGCTTGCATTCAAATGAAAAAACTGCGCAATAATATTGGAATAAATCTTGTTAAGTTTGTTTTTATATTTGAAATTGTCGTGAAAGTTTCTTCCAAACACAATACCCGCAAAAAAAACAGCTGAAACAAAAGAAATTACAAGCAATGCTAATGAACAAAAGTACAAATATGACATGATGATTGATGATGATGACGTATTGTTGTTGATGATGACGTGATGATGACGGCGTAATGATGATGACGTGATGATGATGATGATGATGACGACATGATAATGTTAGATGAGTGGGATGTCGTTTAAAAAATGATAATAACTTATTAGCAAGACTTCCTTCTCGTACATGTCACGTGAACAATCCAGCGTGCCACCACCACCACCACCAGAACCTCCATGCCCTGCAATCATCAATTTATGAGGGAATGAAAATATATTTTCACATTTTTGTTTCTGTTAATTAATTCGCTTTCTATTAATTTCATTTTTCCTTGAATTTATCAAGTTTTTTATATTTACTACTGCAATTTTAAAATCACAATAAACAAATTAAACAACATTTTTTTATTTATTTCTCTTTTATTTATTTAGGTACGTCTTGTAGAGCGTGCTCCTACGTAGTTATGCGTTGCATTTTGTTTGTTCTTTTCAGATCAAAAGTTTGATTCTCAAATAAGTATGTAACGATCGATTCGTCAGCAAGTCTGTGTGGTTGTCAGAAGTCAATGATAGAGAACGCAAAAAACTGCACGAACCTAAGAACATCTGAAGAACATCTGATCCTCTTCTCATGATCATCATGCATTGCTCTCGTTGTTTGCTGTTATGTGTTGTTGTTGTTGTTGTTGCAGTTGTTGTTTTTGCATTGTTGATGTTGTTGCTGCTGCTGCTGCTGGGTTGTTGCCGCTGTTGCGTTGTTGTTGTTATTGTTGCTGTTGCATTGTTGTTGTTGTTGCGTTGGTAGTTATGTGATGATTTTTGTATGCTTGTAGCATGGTGTATGCTTGTAATATATATTTTAATTGTGAATCAATTTACGTTCATACATCATATATGACTTGAAAATATAACCAATTTTATTTGTGACAAAAACGATTGTCATACTTTTCTTTAATTTTTCGATTAGACTAATTTAACAAAATATGGCATTTTATCTTAAACTGCAACAGTTTAAATTATTTATTTGAAAAATAACAAACCAATTGTTATGAACTAATGAAAGTGCTATAAAGTGGGTGGAGTTTGAATGGACCAATCGCTGACAACGATAAGACATCGTGTCATTAGCTGATTGGACGTTAATTTGTTGCCCCTCTCTACTTGAGGTTACTTTTAATTTGTTGGAGAAATCTTTCCACTGTTCATTGGTCAGCCATGTTGGAAAAGTGCATGGAGTATCCAGCATCTGCTTGTCATCTGTCAATTAATATTTAATTATTGATAGAGGTCGGCTTGTGTGTGGCTTGTTGGTGCGTGATTGGTTATTGGGTGATTGGCTAGTGTGTGATTAGTTGATGGGTAATTGATTAGCGTGCAATTGGTCGGTGTGTGATTGGTTGGTGAGTGATTGGTTGGTATAAAGCTGCCTTCGAGTAGCTTGTTTAGCATATGATTGGCTGCTGGGTAGAATAATAATTTTGGTGGTTAAATAAATAAATCGTACATTCATCCCTCCATTTCTTCACTGACCTAGTGATAACATGAGGACAGTTGGCCCATCAATGTGGGACCTCAGTCCTCTGCAGGATGCATCGGCTGACATGGACATCTGGATCAAAGTGCCCACCTGCCTGTAGATCTGGCCGGTGTTGTTAGTTTTGTGCATGTCTTCGTGGTTGTTGTGTATTTATTATTGCTTTTGTTGTTTATTATGTTGTGGGTGTAACTTATGTAACTATTGTTGTCATTATTTGAACTGTCTTTGTCAAATTCCGTAGCTATGAAGGGTTTTTGGATTGAAACCTCGAACAAGAAAATCAATGTTCATAAATTTGGGCCTCTAAATAATCTAACTTCTCAAAAACAAAAAAAAAATTACGATGCACAACGCTGTTTTGCAAGAACAAATGGTCATGAAGATGTGTGCGTGTGCGTGATTAACAAGAAGTCGTAAATTTTTATTACAGGATGATCAACAAACTCCTACAGAATTTTTTTTAGTTTAGTCACTGGAGGTCGTTGTTTAAGTTCTCCGAGTTGGTGTTAGACACAACGACACCGCTGTTACATTGTGTCTGTTATTATATTTTGGCTCGGGTCAGTTTGTTTTTTCTGTTTGCGTGAACTTGCAAATAAGATTTTGTTGATGTCTGTGCAGTTTGTGTGGTTCGATGTTCTTGCATGTTGATGTTCTCCGCCGATAGCATTACCATTTGATTTTGCTCTACCATTCGGATTTGTTACTTTTAGAAATTTTTTATTTGAGAAATTTTTGATAATTTGCAAATCACATTTGCAAGAAATGTTGACGATGACGTCGACACTATTTGTGACGGTGACGCTGATGATGACGATTATGATGAGGCTGATTATAATAATAACGATGATGGTGTTTCTGATGATGACGACGACAATGATGATGAGGCCAAAGAACTCCATAGATCGGAAGAAATAGAATAAAATGTTGGTGATGATATCGGCAATAAAGACGGTGATAAAAGTTGTACTATCTCTATGAAGTTTTCCATGGGAATGTTGATGGTGTCAATGAGTGAATTAAAAACTAGTAAGTGAAACCATGAAATGAAACGACATGGAATAAAATGACCTCTATATGACATTGGAATGACGTGGAAGAGTTGCACAAAAATGAAACAACTGAATGAGTTTGCAGTTAACAACTAACAGCAATTTGACACATTAATAACAAAAATTATTAAAATGAAATAATAATTTGACGTGACTGTTGAAGTCGTTGCGACCGTGTTGGAAGCATTAAATATTCAGACATCAATTAGACACAGCCTGCAGACAGGCATATCGAGACAATAAAGAAGAATGAACATTTTGATAACTTAATGCTCTGGGCACATTCATTCTCGTACATTCCGAAATATGCTTCCATTCCAGTTTTAAAAAAATTTGAAATGGTCCATTCATAACACTTAAGAAATTCTTTCGCAATCAGAGCAAATTATATTCAAGTCCTGTTTAGCTACTTTGTCACTTGTTATTCCCAAGCAATTTCATTCACAATGTTGTTGCGACATAGTTTGTGCGTGAACGTGTGCGTGTGTGTGTGCTGTGTGTGTGTGCTGTGTGTTTGTGTGCTGTGTGTGTGTGCTGTGTGTGTGCGTACGCTTAATGCATTATATTTGCCTCATCATTGTGCTTAGGTGCATGAATGCATTAATCAGTCAATTAATAAATATCCCAACCAACCAACCAACCAACCTGCGTGTGAATGAATTTTTGTGTGAATTGTATACCCAAATAAATGAGTGAATATGTTTTGTTATGTGTATTCGCAAGCAAAATTACGTGCGTCTGCCTTTTAATTTCTCACCTTGGATTCTATATTTCATTCTATCTAAATGGATGCGACCGACTGTTTTCCCTCTAAACGTTGTAATTACACTTAGGTATTGATAGATCAAAGGAGGATAAACATGATAAAGATCCAAACATGATAACGACAACTTACGACCAGCCAACTGATAACGACAACTTGCGACCATCACTTGTGAATATTTCTTACGATTTTTTTTACAAGGAACATCAAATCCGGCAAATTATTGTGTCTAGTTTTGTTCATTTGAAATTATTGTAAACCATCTCATTGTGATCATCATAGTCATAATATATTTTTACTAGGATCAAATTTTTTTATCCAAGATACTTTTTAAAAAATTACATTTAGAAAAATTTTAATATTTAATTAAAATGAATTAAGAAATAAATAAAACTTTAAAATGTTGTACGTTTTTTGTTGTATCAATTTAATGATGATGATGATAATATCAACAGGATAATAAAAAATAACAAAAAAGAAGACAACATATAAAGTAATATGTCCGTTATGATTTATTTAAGAAGCATGAAAGGAATTGAAAGAGCGTTCATTAGCTTTGTTTTCATGCACCGAATCTCCAAGACCACGTCAGTGCATCTTTATAAGAAATCAATGAAAGACCATAATTGCCTAGTTTAGCAGTTGGTTGGATGGATTGGATACCTAAGTGATGTTTGATGAGTTTAATTCTGTTGTATCATTCTTACTTTATCATTTGTGCTATTTTTCTGTACTTTGGGAACCTTTATTTTCGAGGTTTTCCAGAATTGTTTTGAATGTTATCTTGCATGTTTCAAGCATTTGTACATCATTCCACTGTTATTTTGTTGTACCATTTGATGTTTTATTTTATGATCAACACTTACTGTTTTTGGAAATTTTTTTATTCAAATGTTTTATTTAAAATGCTTCAACATCAAGTTAATGTTGCACATGGTTACCACTTTTAAACTGTTGTTTCCTTCAGGTTGCATCGTCAGAAGCCTCATAAATAAGCATTGCTTGCTACCCGCTTGTTTGTTGAATGCTGCAGAGAAATAAATTTTTTTCGCGAATAAATTCCGCACGCTACATAGCTTCAAATGGATGCAACAAGGTTCTCAAAACGTCACCCCACAAGTCTCATTGAAGTTGTCTTACTGCACATACACAACCCTCCTCATACTTCCATTTCATTCATTAGTTAACAAGTTTTTATGTCTGGTGTTATCGTTTCGCAATAGGTTTACTATCACTACTGCTGCTGCAACTCTCCAAATATTATTGCCGGTTGCTACTACAAGTATTGTTACTGCGTTACTACTTCTGTTATTTCGGTTGTCACCATTGATGCTACTACTGTTATCACTATTACTTCTACTATTTCTACCTCAATTTCTACTACTACTACTACTACTACTACTACTACTACAACGATTACTACTATTACTACTACTACAACAACTACTACTACTACTACTGCTACTTCTACTACTACTACTACAACTACTACTACTACTACTACTATTACTCTACTACTACTACTACTACCTACTACTACTACTGCTGCTACTACTGCTACTACTATTAATACTTTTTCAACTACTTATTATTATCAACATTATCAGTAGCATTAACAATAATAATAACAATAACAATAATAACAATAACAAAAATAATACACAATAACATTAATATTGCTTTTACAGCTCCGGTTAAATTTTGTATTAGGAGTTTTATCGTCGAAACCCTCACCTATGATGGTAATTAAGACAGCATCAAAAACAACAAAAACAACAAAAACCACAACTACAACAACCACCATAACAATGCTATTAAGAGGAGGAGGTAACAGAGAAGAACACAGCATTTGATGCTATTTATGATGTCATCATTATCAATTGCTGAATTATCAAATCGTCACTCCTACTACTGTTACTACTACTACTACGACAACTACAACTATTACTAACAGCAACAACTACTACTATTGCTAATACTACCAATGCTACTACTACTAAGACTACAATTACTAATCTTATACTGCAGTTAACATTGCTACTACTACTGCTACTAATATAATAATAGCCTACTAACAAATGCTTAAAAACAGATGTGATGAATTTATCAATAGAAAAAACAATAATAAAAAGTTAAATAAATATTTTTGATGACGCAAAAAATGAGCGTAATAGGAAGATAATTAACCCGCACCTGACGGCAGGCTACACTGTGACGCTGCAACGTTTGCGAAGCTGCATGCCAGCCGGCCACTTGACGCCGATGACCATCAAAACACATTTCCACGTGTCGTCTCACCTCCGTCAGATAATTTGCAATAAAATTTTCTCTCATCACACAATTACTATAAACAATAGCTCAATCGGTGGGAGTGTCATGTCTTGCGCTTCTATTACGCGATGGCATGGTTCGAATGCCGTCTGTCCAGAATTAAAAAAACCATCGTACGAAATGTGTATCAGTGTCGTGTGGTGTGGATAGTAAAGTCTTTGTGGCACGAAACTTCCTCCATAAGAACAGAATAACATATAAGCAGCCCTGCCTTTGACAGGGCTGCATTATACAGAATATAAAAATGCATCACAAATTTTATTTTAATCGTTTTTTCGCTCACTTCGATGACAATTGTAGCAAAGGCACCTCAGCGCTTATATTGGAGCTACACAAATTACATTAATAATAACAATAATAATAATAATATTATTATTATTATTATCACGTAACTTGTAACACGTAACGCCTAACACGTAGTATGAAATTTGAAACGCGTAACATGTGGCATGCGTAACAATTATTTTCATTGAAGCTGGTTAAACGAGCGTTACATCGGTTTTGCTTGCTTGGGTTTTTAATGTTTAAAATTTAAATGATTGACACTATTATATTAACAACATCTCAATTTGTTCGGGGTGATGAAATTTTGTCAAAAATTGGTATGTCAACACACTTGTCAATTAAGTTAATTGCAATTAATTTAATAATTTATGAGAAATTAAATGTTAAAAAAAATGGATTGGTTAATAAATTAGAAAACTTACAAAACAGCGGAAATATTTATTTGAAGAAACTTCATGAAGTGACTGAGGTTCATCGTGTTGTTGTTGTTGATGATGATGATGTTGCTGATGGTGCTTTTGATGATGATGGTGATGTTGTTGGTGGTGATGATGATGTTGCTGATGGTGCTTTTGATGATGATGGTGATGTTGTTGGTGGTGATGATAATAGTTTGGTTGATGATTATCATAGTGATATTGATCAATTTGTTCGCGATGAATGTATGGCTGGGATGATTGGAGTTGTTGTGATTGTTGTTGTGGTTGTTGTTGTGGTTGATGTGGTTTTAAATGTTGTAAGTATGATTGAAGTTGAAATTGTTGTTGTTGATGTTGTATTTGTTGATATTTTGGTTGCATAACATGACTTGATTTGAAAAACTGTTCTTCAGAATATTTTACATTCATACGAGCGGAATGTTTGTTGTTGTTGTGGTGGTTGTTGGACAATAACATCTCATCATCATTGTTGTTGTTGTTGTTGTTGTTGCTGTGTTTGTTGCTGTTCAGTCTTGAATATGTGCCGTGGCGTTTATGACGACGATGATGACGACGACGATGACGATGGTAATTATTATGATAGTGATCACGATGTTGTTGATGTTGTTGGTGGTGATGAGGATGATGATAATGATGTAGCTGATGATCTTGTTGTTGTTGATGATGATGGTGGTGGTTTTCATGATGGTGATGAGCGTTGTGGTGAACAGTATAATCGTTGTCTTCAGCATCATTTTGTTCACTCCTGTGACGATGACGATGAAGATGGTTGTTGAAATTTTCGTTCAAACTCTGCTCTTCATCATCATCCACATAATTTAAATTATATCCAAGCTGAAGACGATGATGACTATGATGATGGTGCTGGTGATGATGATATTTAGTATCATCATCATCAGCAGCAGCAGCAGCAACATCGTTTTGTGATGATGCCAGAAATCTGCCGACGAGATAATTGTGGCCAGCTTCTTTCCACTCACCCAAGCATTCCATCTCGGCCACTGTTGAAAGAGTGGTCATTTATTTTTTTGTGGTCATTTCTAGGAGTTGGTCATTTCATGTCGTGTTGGTGTTAATTAATTTTAATTTAAATAAAAATGAAACCACAGTTGAATGTTCTTACGGGTAATGTTAAAATGTAACGATCAATCTTTAAATATTAATATGATATAGGTAGGACCAAATAAATTCTGTTTTATTCAATCAAGTATTATTTTATTTGGTTCAATTATTTTTTTATGTGCGTGTAGGTGCGAGTGTGTGTATATGCATTTTTGTACATATGTATGTGTGTATGTTTGTTTGCGTGTGTGCGTCGGTGTCTGTGTGTGAGTAGAGCGTTTAAGTTGTTTGAATTGATTGAGTTTGTTTCTGTGACGTGTTTTATTTGCAGCGAAGGTTTCATTTGCGTACACGGAGGACACAGAGCGAAGTTTCATCTCATCTCATTCACGCGAATCCTCTTCACCACCGGAACGTGAAGTTTTCCTTTGAAAAGACTTTTGCCAACCTTAAGAATGTACGTGTTGCAATAAAACAGCAATGTATGACGTCTGCATGATGAAGTTTTGCTGTTGCCTGCACGATGAACATGCTCATGAGACGAACACGACACGACGCAATTCCATACAAGTATCCAATCATTCATGTCGTAACACTCTCATACGCAGGCTGGTCTTCACAGGAGCGAAAAGATAAAATGCGTGGAAAACTTCCGCAACTGTTTATCGCACGTGAGTTAATATAACGGCATGCTTGCCAATGCACACGCACGCACGCTCGCGCACGCACAATTGCACATACGTCGTCATTTTGTAGGTAGGCAACTGCTTGTGCAGGTTTGCGTGTCGTGTGTTGTGTTGTGGATGTGAGGATGTGTTTCCGTGTCTGTGATACAGTTGTTATTGGGACGACACTTGTCGTTGCGTTTTTATAGACGTGCCTTTTGCATGTGACATCATTCCATCTCGTCATATTGTTGCACCTCTTCCATTCAATAGTTCAGTTTTGCTGTCTAAACTTAAATCCAGTAAAAATCTAATATGGCTGGTCAGATAAATTTTTTGGTCATTTAAAAATCTTTTAAAAACGTTTAATAAATGTTAACACATTTTAGAAATTTATTTAACCATCTAATTGCTGAAAGCATTTTCAACATTCACAACTTTTTCAATGTTTTCAACATCTCCCGACATTCTCAAAATCCTTCAACCTTCCCAACAACTTCCAACATTTTCAACATCTTCCAACAATTTTTAAAAATTTCCAACATTTTTAACATTTTCCAACATTTTAAAACATTTTCAACATTTTCAACATCTTTCAACTTTTCAATATCTATCAACATTTTTCAACATTTTCAACATCTTTTAACATTTTTCAACATTCTCATCATCTCTCAACATTTTAAACTTCTTTAAACATTTTCAACACCTTCCAATATTTTTAACATCTTCCAACATTTCTAACATCTTCCAAGTTCTTCAACACTTTTCAACATCTTTAACTATATTGAAACCCACCTAAGCCGGAAGTGTAGGCAATTTGATGGCACCTTTTAAAAGTGAACTGAACTTTGAATGGTGTTGAGCAGGTTGCCAGGCGAGACATGGGGTCACTGCACAGACCACCTGATTGGTTGTTGTACATGAAGGTGAAGGTCTCTTGGAATGGACATGAAACCAATGTCGTTATGTTGCCTGTAAACGCAAGTTTCAAAGTGATTCAAGTTATACAAATGAAATGCAAATTTTAAAATGTTTTTTCAACAAATGTTGTCCATGCAACCGTGTATAATGTGTTAATTTAATGAATGTTAATTTAATTCAATCTTTACGTAAGAATTGTAACATGCACCTATCGAGACATATGTGATTTTAAGTTTTTGTATGAAATATTAATTCTGCAAACAATTTTTTATGTTTTTTTTCAACAAGCCACCGAAAATTTTGTTTTATAAGAAAATTGGAAAGAAGACGCAAAAAAAGAATGAAGAAGCAAAACGCAGACAGGGGCAGGCAAGGAGCTGATGAAATTTACAACTTTAATTTCATTTAAAGGTGGGATTAACATCTTTTTTCTTTAAATTTATTTTTTCCCTTCATTCTGGAACATGTTGAGACTCGTTAAAATTTCTGGCAGGCAAATGTTGCCGTAGTGATGTATGTATAAATGCTTTTAGATATATTTATTTATATACTGTATAAGTGGTCAAGCGGTTTGTTGGTTGACTGAGTTTTAGCTCTTCGTTCTGTTACATTTTTTGTTAGTTAGAATCTAAAATTATATTGTTTATATTTTTTCTCATGAATTTATTCATTTATAACTAGCTTGGTTTATTTCTAAAATCACCTGCCTGATGGTCAACTAGATGGACATTATGATGAATAAGCAGACGGGCAGACGGACGGATGGGCAGGTAGGCAAGCAGACAGGCGGGCAGGCAGACAGGCAGACGGACGGGTAGATAGGCAGGCAAGTAGGCAGACAGGCAGGCAGGCAAGTAGGCAGACAGGGGGCAGGCTGGCGGGCAAGTAGGCAGGCCAGTTAACGAACAAATGAACGAACGAGTGCTTGATAATTTGATTAATTGTTTAATTGGCTGAACGCTCCGTTGATTTATTATCTTCTTTACTTCTTGAACGTCGTTCGAAGACTAATGTTAAGAGAGAGAAAAAACGCAACAAATAACAAAAATGCATGCACGCGCGCGTTTTTGTTCATTGTGATATTTTCAAAACTCAAATTAAAAAATGAATGACGTGATTAATGCACGGTCGTTCATCGGCTGTTCACTGCTTCCACATTTTCATGCTAATTGAAAAACGATTATTTCATGCATGAGAAGACATGCAAGAAAAACATGCGTGTGCGTGTGCGCGATTGTGCGCACATGAAAATGCAACCATACAACAACACAACTAAATCGGTATTTATGTATGCGACCACAATAATAACAACAACAGCAACATCAAAAACAACGTGCATTCGAAGAAGCAGCAATATTTTCTTCAACGTCTGAACATGAACTCCTTTCAGGTGCACTGGTGTTATTAACGCGCACACGCACGCGAATTATTTCAAACTTCCCTGCCGTCTCTTATGATTTATAACTTCTCGCGATGCCGCTATATAAATCATACTACAGAGTTTGGTTATGAATGATATTTGTAGTTAGTCTTGGAGGTCTTGGGTTCAAAACCTGCTTGAAACAATCTCTTTCATTTATCGTTATCACTTCTTTCTATGTTTATTCATATTCTGCAATTTTGCTTATTCGGTTTGAATTAAATTTGTTTTATGTAAATTATCAGCAGTACAAAAGTTATTATTAAAAATTTTCAAATTTAAAATAATGCATTAAAATTTACTTATTTAGTTCACTGCTGAGAAACCATTTAAAAACTTGAAGTAAACGCTTCATAGAGATATTTCTTTGTGACATTTTAATGAGGAATCGTTGAAAACTAACAAATGGTCAAATGACATGTAGTCCGGCAAATAAAATGCTCTCTGGATTTCAGTATTGTAAATGTGTAAATTATGACTTTAACATTGCTCAGCCTACTGTGACTACAACTACTACTGCTGTTACTGCTTCTACCTGTGGCGGATCGAGAAAACTTTAACGGGGAGGCCAACATGTTGAAATGGTTTAAATTTTGACGGGGGCCAAAAATTTTGACGGGTGCTAAAATGTCGTCAAAAAAATTTTTTTTGTTTATCACGTCAACAACTTTACTGACTTTTAATACAAATATTGCCCCTTAAATCTGCCACTGACTACTAGAGCTACTATACCACCACCACCACTACTACTACTACCGCTACTACTACCACTATTATTAAGACAACGACTACCACTCAAACACTGACTACTGCTTCTACTACCACTTTTACTACTGTTGTTGCTAATACTACTACTAGCTAGTCTAGTAATGAAACTATTTTTTAAATTTTATTTCACTTCGACCATTTTTTACATTACTGATAAAATTATCAAGTTGTTGCATGCTGAATGATGTAAACCTTAGCAGTTGTTGGAATAAATTTCATAAGAATGTTTCACAGAAGAAAGATTTAAAAGAGCAGAAATACAACATCAATTTGCGTACTCTTTGAGATGTGAAGAAAGAAAAGTTAAGTGAAACTTCCAAAGTGATGAAAGTCGAGACGGAAGGACAAACACTAATACTTTTTAAAACAGCCAGCTTCATGGGATCTCCACTGCATTGCAAGATGTATGGAAATATATAAATCAGTTGGAAAGATGCTTTGTACATATATGTTAAACACGTGTACTATGTATTGTATGTTGTATATGTTACGTATGTTACAGCTATGCAACACATTTGTTGTATATGTTGCGTGTGTGTTGCGTGTGTGGTTTAATATGTTATACATGCTACATATGTGTGGTATGTATGTTGTGTATATTACATTTGGGTTGTGTATGTGTTGTATTGTTGTATATGTGTTGCATATGGGCGATATATGTTATATATGTGTGTATTGTTGTGTGCGTGTTGTACACATGCATCATACGTGCTTCTTACAATTTATTCAATTTATTAAAGAACTGAATATTAATAAAATATATAAATATTGCCCTAGCAATAAATTATTAATTAAAAATGAAGTCTGCCATTTATAATAATGAATGAAGACGATGTGATGAATATCTATTGTGAATGCAAGGAAGAAGGCAGGAAGAAGACAAAAAACGTTGGGAGTAACCTCTTATGAGGGTCCTGAGCACGAGATCCGTGTTGATGGTTGAACAGATCCGGTCGAATCCCAACATTCCCATGCAGAAGCCTGATGCCATCAGTTTGTTCCATCAATTACATTTTCATCATATGACTTATAAATTAAAATGTGGCTATACGATAACGTTGTGGTGGCCTAGTGTTTAAAGGCGCCTTCACTGTTTCGCAGTGCTTCTAGTGACCGCGTTCGAATACGACAAAAGGATGCCCTCTTATAACATGCTCCCTGTGTGATGCATCGCTTAGCGAGTACGCTGTTTTGTGTTGTTCGTTCCATTGAAATTTGAAGGAATGTAAAAAACACTTTTAATATTCTTTTAACGGTTATTTATAGTTATGTATTTGAATTAAAAATATTTTAAAATATTTTGCTCTTGGTTTCAAATAAATTTTTAAACCTTTAAAAATTTAAATTTCGATATATTCACTTTAAAATAAATAAATAGAAATGAAGCCTAAACCTAACAATAATTAGTTCGATACGTTACAAATATGGACGAACGTTTGTTTATTAAGCATACAGAATACAGTGTTGAAAAATGAGTAAGAAGAGAGCAAGGCAGATTAATTGTTGAGAAATAAATCAGTTAAACGACAACACACTTTCTCTGTACTGCAGGATGTTGCTGTTTCTTTGTCCTATCCAGATGCACGTGAAACAACCGATCTCTCTGGGATGGGGATGTTGTTTGAGGCATGTTGATGTTGTTTGTGGATATTGATGTTGTTTGCGGCAT
>NW_008704501.1:1571370-1649863 GCF_000326865.2 Helobdella robusta | reverse complement strand
TTTATATAATTTGAATAAGATGGTGGTGATGATGATGATGAGAAGGAGTAGGAAAATTGTGGTAATGATGATGATGACAAGACGATGTTGTTCGTGACGGTTTTGATAAGGTTGCTGCAAAAAAATGTTCATGCTGACTTGTTTTCAAGAAGAAAGTAATCATCCTGACCACCGTCCACCACTCCCTCACTGACCCCTGAACCCTCCAATCGATGTCCACTCTGTAAACACGTGCCCTTCCCGCTGATACCACGTGATGATATCATGACGTCATCGGCGTCTGCTTCCATCCACCGGCCTGACAAAACTTCAGGTAAGCGGCAATCTGCGGAATGGTTGATTTGTTGATTGATTGTTTAGTTGATTTGTTGGTTGGCTAATTTGTTGGTTGATTGATTAGTTGATTTGTTGGTTGGTTGGTTGATTAGTTAGTTGGCTGATTAGTTGGTTGGTTGGTTGTTTGCCGTGTAGGAAAATCTTTTTCTAAACATTTAATTCAATTTATTCAGTTTTATAATTTATTCTACGTTTTTGTAATTTTTAAAAGAAACAAAATCGCATTGCACTTGAAGACATTTTAAACTTTCCGTAGTGCTTCCGTTTTAATAATTGGCCAACGACGACGTTTGAAATAATTTTTTCCAAGTAAACAAAAATTAAAAATGACGTCACGAAAAAATTATTCCTGACTTAGTCTGACGTTATTTGAAATTTAATTTAAGGTAGGTAGGAGTTGCGTGTACGTGTGCTCGTGTGTTGCCATCACCTTCTCCAGAGCAATTACAACAATGATGTTGGTTGGTTGGTTGGTTGGTTGGTTTTAAACTAAACTATTTATTTGTTAGTTTTAAGCTAATATTTTTATGGTTGTTCGTTTTTAAAATAAACAATTCATATATAATTTATTAAAAAAATGTATAAAAAGAATTATTATTCATGACGCTTTATGTTTTTAAGACCAAGAAGAATTAATAGCGCCCAAAATTGTTCAGTTTGGCAGTAAAATTATCTTGCTATGATGGTTTTGGGGTTTTTATGTTTCATAGAGTTGTGATGGGTTACCTGATAGATTGCATACGCCAAGCGGAGGCGTCAGTTTGTGCACTGCATGCACGCTGACGAAATATGATCTTGGAAGAGAATGATATGACATATGAAGGAAATGAATTGTGTTAAGGGAAGACATTTGCAGATGAATGTTAATTCCATTCAACAGTTTCAAATAACATTTAAACATTTCAAATCCTGTAACAAAAATCAAATTTGATTTAAATTATATGTTAAGAAATATGGAATATTCATTTTAATCCTGTTAATGTGCTGTCAAATGAAAGGTGATTTTCAGTCGGAGGTTTACTTCGAATGACCGCGAAAAAGGAGGAAATATTGTGCAACTCAACTGTTCAACATTTAAATTTTTTTTTCTTACATAATTAAACAAAGTGCCGCCAAAAAACTTTCAACAAATGCAGATGGTGGACTCTTGTTTTTTCAAAAACTTGTACAAAAAATGTTGTCAGAGAATTAAAGGTGAACATTTCTTGCTGGCACTTGAACAAGTACGCCGCAGAGACAGCACTTTTCCTATTCGTTTCTTTACAACATGTTACTACAAATTTGCTTTCAATGCCATGTGTGAAAAAATGTTTCAATGATTTATTTTATAAATTGATAATAAAAGATAATGCTTCAAATTTTAGAAAAACATCAACCTTCCTTTTCGTTTAATTTACAATTAACATTTGAAATTGTGATCAAGTTCTGCTTCATGACGAAGATTGTTTTATCGCAAATCTTTTTAAGCCTTTCACAATTTTCAAATGAATCCAAAAATAATCTTCTTGCGCTTAAAATAAAATAATCTGTTTTGAACTATTTTTGCCTATTGAATAATTGAAAACTTCAAGAAGCTTAATGCACCTATTATTTCATGAAGACAATGCTCTTGATTACGAAGTTGGTGTGAATGCGGTTCTATCATTTCAATTCTGCTTCACATTCTTTGTCCAGATATCATCTAGATGTCATCTAGATATCATCCAGATATCATCCAGATATCATCCAGATATCATCCAGATACAAATAGGGATTAGTCGAAACACTGAAGCAGCACACAAATGTTCAATTTACAATAACACAGGTAATCAGTCATAAATAAGCTTTCACATCTGTTTTTTAAGTTACGGTCCTGTTAGCCGATTATTTTCAAATTTTTCTTACTTGAATCAAAGTGCGAAATTGCATATCTTTGATTTTTTTTAAGAATTAATTTCATGAGCAAGTTGCTCTGAATATTTAATGTGCATAGCCGATTATTAAAACCAATTTAACGTTTGACAGTTAGTTTTGGTTAGCAATAAATTATTTGCAGTTGTTGATTAAAGCAAAATACTAGTAGCCCAAGTGGCATCGGTGGCTGACACATGCGGCATATGAACGTAAGTCAGAACAGAAAAAAATCTTACAATTTTTAGCAGGGGAATGTTTTTTTAGTAATTTGTGTGTAAGTTAGGTGTGTGTGTATGTTTTTTTGATTTTTATTTTCAAAATGTATTCATAATCAACAACATATCAAATAAGTGAATAAAGGCTATGAAGTTGAATATGCGGAGACCGAATAAGACTGTATGTCTTGGGGTGGCCACCTCAAGTAGATATATGAATAGCTAATGGGCGGCGTGATGGCTCAATGGTTAAAGGCGCCTTTTCTTGCAATTGCAATGACTGGGTTCGAATACAAAGAGATCCCCGCCTATCATATGCAATGCGTATGATGCGTGGTTTGTACGCGTATTCATATACGCTGTGTGTGTTTGTCGTTGAAACCTCTGAAGCTAACGCAAAAAGAGAGAGAGTAACCTTTAACCTTTAATGAAAAGAAATAAGAAAAATAATTGAGGCAAAAAGATAATTGAGGATAAATAAATAAATGTTCGTGTTATACATAAACAAACATATAAATATATAAAAGTTTGTTCATTATATATATAAACATAAAAATGTTATTCATTCATAAAAACCATTCATCCTTATCATTTGTTCCCACGTATTCATTAATAAAGTATTACGTGGTGGAGTCGGGATCCAGTGTCAATAAAAAAGTGCGGATTTTTAACTTGAAATGCTGCAAGTTTGTGATGGCTCTTAAGTGTGGAGGCACAAGTTCTGTCCAAATTTTAGGACCAACTATTTTTATGCTTGTCTGGATTATTTTGAGGCGGGTTTTTAGATATAAAAGAGAGGGATGTGTCTAGTGTTTGTAGATTGGATGAAGTTGCTTAATGTGTAGAAGTTGATAAAATGGGGTGGGAGAAGATTGTTGATTGATTTGAAAACGAATAAGGCAGAAGAGTAACGGTAGATAATGTTATGTGGTAAAATTTTGTTTGCTAGAAAAAAAAGGTTTAGTATGAAAATAAGATTTGAAGTTAAAAATTAAAAGTATTGATCTTTTTTGGAAGAGTATTAAATTATTCAGATGGCTTTTTGGACTATTTTCCCATAGTATGATGCAGTAGGTTAGATGAGAGTAAATGAATGTAGAACAGAATGAGAGAGTTTATATTTGATTTTGTAGAAGATGCCTGTGAGTTTGTTGATTTTGTTTGAGGTAGTTTGTAGGTGAGAATTCCATGAAAGATTTTCTGTGATGGTGATTCCAAGGAATTCGGTAAACGGGGTGCGGTTTATAGGAACGCCATTAATTAATAAGTTCAGGTTAGGAGCTCCGCTGGTGAGTATTTTTGGACTAATGATAATGTATGCACATTTCGAATAATTTATGATTAGTTTGTTCTTAGATAACCAATTAAAGTATTTTTGGAGTTTGAGATTGATAAGTTAAGAGCAGTCACGTAGATTGTTGGAAGTGAAAAGAAGGTTGGTATCGTCGGCGAACAGCACGCATTTGGTTGAAGGCGAAACGTTGCAGAGGTCATTTATGTATAGATAGAAAATAGAAGGGATCCGAATATAGACCCTTGTAGTACGCCGTGATGAATAGGAGCATGCTTTGAATAGATGTTATCCATGGAAACATATTGTGTCCGTGTAGCTTTTCATCCAGTTGTGAGCTGTGCCTCTTACTCCGTAATGATGTAGTTTGGATAGGAGTATTTTGTGATCGATGACGTCGAAGGCTTTGGATAAGTTAACAAAAAATGCCAATGGAAGGATTTTTGTTCATTTCTTTTAGTATATGCTGAGTGAAATCGAGGATGGCAAGCTCAGTTGAGTGGTTGGGTCTGAATCCGTATTGGTTGTCGCAGATAGTTTTATTGAAGCTGAAGAAATTAGAGAGTATTTAAAAGAAAAGTTTCTCAAGAATTTTTGACAGTGAGGAAAGAATGGAGATGGGTCTGTAGTTGTTAAAGTCATCTTTGTTTCCTTTCTTAATTATTGGTATGAGTCAGGAAAGATTCCAGTGCTTAATGATAAATTGCATGTGTATGTATCTGTGTGTGTGTGTGGTGTGTGTGTGTGTATGTGTTTGTGTGTTTGAATTTTTATTGTGTAAAAAATCAAACTGTCAGACACAAATAATGGTAGAAACAAGCCGCACGGCGTTAAACAAGAAAAATAAAAATTATAATAAATATTATTCACATCAAATGGAAATAAAATAAACAAATAAATACAAAAGAAGTAATATTTGTTCAACCATACAAGAAATTTGCATGCATGCGTACAAATGTGACATCACGAATTGATTTGCGCATGAATATACCTAAATGAATTGAATATGGCCCAGGACACACACGCGCACACACACATACACAACCACAGTACACAAACACACGCAATGAAATGTTTAATTGTAATAAGATAATGGCTATAAAATAAAAAGAATAGCAAATAAGCTGGTTGAGGAGATCAAAAAAACGTGACCGTAGTAGCGATTTAAAAATAATTAATTTAATTATTTGATCGAGTAGCAAATAATAATAATACATTGTGTATCGGTATGTTATGTAATGTGTATTTATGTTGAAAATACCACATTTAACAATGTATTAAAGTAATAATTTTATAACATAAATTCTAATTTAAATTTGGTAGGATACCGTTCCATACTTTCTTGTATTATATCTTTGATTTTTTAAACTTAATTACGATTAAAAAACTCATGTTAGGATGCATGTGTGTGGTTCTATCGGACAATTTCTTATGGGTACCGTCACTTTTTTTGAATAGGATAATCTGTATTTTTGTGTTATTATTATTAATATATATAATATTATTTCATTTTACTTAGGGTTGTTTCTTAATAAAGATCTTTAATAAAACTAAATAATTTATGCTCGCAGGTGCAAAATAAGTTCTTGAAGATTTAGTCTTGGTAAGCAGTTGCTCTTTAACTATTGGCTCGATTAACCGGTTCCCACGGCATTTTATTTTTAAACTAGATAAACGACAAACGAAAAATCTGGGGAAAAGTTTTGTTTATGAACTCTTAAAATTGCTTAAGATGCATGTGAAATTAAAACCGCATCTCGACAAATTAACCTTCAAACTTTTTCAACGATAAACTACAAAGTTTTTAACTAAATCAACAAAATTTCATTTTTATATGCAACAATTTTCTTAAAAATTTTCATGTTGCACTTAGTCTGCATTGTGCAGCCAATGAGAAATGTCGTTCAATCTTCATTTTATGATCCCTTTGTATCAAATTACTTGCGTGCTTCAACAATATCTTCGGACAAAACTTTTCTTAATATTTTTTGGTTGGTCGCCATTGGTTACCACGCAATCTATATCTAATAAAAATTATATTTATAATTGTTGGCGGCAAAATGGAAGATACCAGTAAACACGCACTGATCATATTTGGCAGGAGACACCCACCGATCATATTTAACAGAAGACGCACACTGATCATATTTAGAAAGAAACGAGCACTGATCATATTTAACAAAAGACGCCAGCCGATCATATTTAGCAGGAGATGCCCACCGATCATATTTAAAAAAAGACGAGCTCTGATCATATTTAGCAGGAGACGCCAACCGATAATACAACTATCTTAAGTTGCAAAAAACTTCGTGCACCAAAATCTCAAACACTCAAACCTTCCAACCAAACGATGCACTTCACAGTTGATGAGTTGACCAACACGCAAGCACTTCAACCTACGCATCACGTGTATGATAGCTTTTTTGGTTTTGGCTTGCATCAGCATTTGAACTACATCAGCGCGCAATAACAAGAAAGCCAGACATGGCACGACTACTCTCTGATCTAACTTGACCCACCAATGTAGATGGTGAAAAAAATATTAGAAATTATGTTAAATTGACTGTTTCAACGTTCATAAAAACAATTAAACCACGTTGAAAAACATCGAAGACCAACATCAGCGAACCAACATCACAGTATTCACATAATAATTCAATATTTATTAGGTAATTTATTTTTTGCTTAAAAACAAAGCATAATGAATATAATGATTAATTTAACTGATGCCCGTACCTAATGAAATACTTTGTGAATGCAAGCGTGCAGACGAACATGCTCATGCATACATGATGATCGCTAATGAGCACATGTATATATACATACATACTTCTATACATACATACATACATACACACATACATACATAAATACAAACAAACAAACAAACATACTTACATACATGCATTCATGCATGCATGCATGAATCCATGTATGTATGTATGCATGTATGTATGTATGCATGTATGTATGTATGTATGTATGTATGTATGCATGTATGCATGTATGTATGTATGCATGTATGTATGTATGCATGTATGTATGTATGCATGTATATATGTATGTATTATGTATGTATTTTTGTATATATGTATGTATGTATGTATGTATGTATGTACGTACGTACGTACGTATGTATGTATGTATGTATGTATGTATGTATGTATGTATGTATGTATGTATGTATGTATGTATGTATGTATGTATGTATGTATGTATGTCAGTATAATTATTTTTCCATCACCTGTTCGATTTCTCTCCAATCAAAACGTTTAATTTCTGCGTTCCTTTAATTTTCAACAGATGGTCAACATTTTTTATTGTTTCTTCCTTCTTTTTACATACAACAAAATTTTTAAAAACTGTACATTAAATCAGTTAATAATTTTTAGCGCACCATAGCACAGGCCAATTTTTACTTAAATATAAAATATTTTACATTTTATATATACAATCTTATGCATTTAAAACACAGCAACTACATGCACATACACTTATTTAAAATACAATCCTATTTAATGAAGATGGGCACGCCACACCATCTCTCTGTTTATATCGTTCATACTGGTCTCAACCCATTTCATCTAACATTCAAGTTGAAACTAAATCTGATAAGAAAAATACCGCACCAAGTCTAAACATTAAAGAGCCATCACATTTATTATATTAGTCGCAATTAAAACTTTTCATGTAGAACCAAGCAGAGAAAAATGATTGCAATCTCAATGACGACCGCATCAATCCTCTTACAGCAAACACAATCAAGATCACTTATAACCAGTGAACTTTTTGTAGGTATGTATGTGTGTATATGTATATATGTACGTATGTATGTATGTACTTTTTTATGGTAGGAAAATATTTTATTTATTCGTGGATGCGTTCCATAGAAATATCGGACTCTAGTAGATCCCATACCGACTAAAACCTCCTCGACATCTGGCCCCCGTTTTCCCGCTGACCCGCCGTTAGGCATTACTACACGTAGGGAGGATCACTATGCTTAGAGCATTTGAATTTTCACCTTCTATCTTCTATCTTTGAATATTTTTTGCTCTTCGTCTTTCCATGATGCGTAAACTAGGTAAAACGTCGTACGTCGCATTCCAAGCAATTTTTGATGAAAGAAAGGCTTTTAAATAATAACAAAAATCAATAATATAAAAATAAAATAAGCTTCTTAAAATTTCAAAACTCGCGTGCAAAAACTACATATAAGAGAGTTTTTTGACAATACATCCGGCTGCAAAATGAAAAACTGCTATAGCAAAAGTAGAAACTAATCTCCACAAATGCGAGTTAAGTGGCTGTGAAAACGTGAAAATAAGTTCTGGGCGAGGGAGAAGATTAAACAGTTAAGCCGCTGGAAAAACGAAATTATGAATATTAAAATGAATTATTTTATCAATCAAATAACGACATGAATATATTAATTTACTGAATACATTCTAAAAGATTAATGCTGAACTCAGAAATATGCACCAACACTCGTACACACGCAAACCATTAGTACACAAACACATACGCACATACGCAAACAAAGACATACAAATACGTAAAAGCGTACAAAAACGAACAATCGCACATACATAAAACACGCACATATACACACATAGCTGGTATTTGTCTATAATTGTTCTTGTCTCTGCCTAACCCAAAATTCCAATCAAAAGTTTTGGTTATTCATAACAATATTGTTATACCTATTTGTAAATCAATAACGATTTTCTATCTTCATTTGTTTTGAATTTTTCATAATTAATTGTGGCGCACACATTAAGACAATCAATCATCCTTCGTTAATATTATAGGAATACACTGGTAATTTATGAACCTGTTTGTACATCTTTAAGAGGCTCCTGTCATTAAGCACCATACATCAAATGACTCAATGCATCTGCGTTTGAAACTTTCTCATCTCGTATTTAAAGAAGCCGAAACATTTTTGTGATCACGTTCCTGTTTTATTTCTTTTTTTTATTTTGAAAGTTATTGTTATGGTATCTATATATATATATTTCATTAATATGATTTTATAAATGTTGTAAAATTATGAGTTTATTGCAGGTTGGAACATCAAAGATTTTGTGGTAGTTCTCAGAGAGCCCATTAACATTGCCCCAGTTGCACATCAAACTCATGCTCGAAACATTATAACAGAACATATAGGATTAACCATATTAAGGCAGAATGTTTCTAAGAAAACCTTGGTAGAAATCTCTGCCAAGATTTTTCAAAACAACGACAATCTGTTGTAATCTATTTTTAATCTATATGCAAGGAGCAAACGTTGATAACGCAATGCAACCAGCCAAGAAACGAGGTCGTTGTGCGTGTCCTTGTCAGTTCGACAAAAAATACTTGACAGTTTGTACTTCATGTCAGAAAGACATCTGTTTTGATCCGACTACGACTCCGGCCTCTCAAAAAATTCCGACTCCGGTTAAAAAATCCCGACTCCAACTTCCGACTCCAGATTCTGACTCCCAGGAAAACTTTTCAACTTTTATAATTTCATTTTATCATCACTATTAATTTGAAATATTTTAAAAAACACATAATCAGTCAAGGTAATTGTTTTTCTTAGTAAAATTACCTTATTTTTATGTTTTAAAAAAGATTTTATTCAAATTATTAGCATTGATTTTCCGTATTAAAGATGTTTGTATATCGCTATACATCTTCTAAAACCCACAATCTTGAAAAAATTTGTAAGAGAAAAATTATTTTTTATATTAATAATGATAATTATAATAATAATAATGTGGTTTGTGAAGCGGCAATGCAAGCCACTGCGGCGCTCTAGCTATGATTGTCACTGAACCGAACGAAGAAATAAATAAAAATAAAATTTGTGGTGGACAGATAGAAATAAAACTATAATTAGAGGCTGTTCGTTTGTTTGTTCGTTTGTTCATTTGTTCATTAGGTGTAAACAATCGTCAATTATTATTTTTGAAGTTGTTTAATCTCCGACTCCAGCAATCTGTTCTGATCATTGCAAAATTACTAAATGACAATGAGAAGAACTTGATTTGAATTGTTGTTTAAAAAATGTATTAACGTTTAGTGCTAATTTTAATTCTTAAACTGTAAAAGGAACTATTTTCATTTAATAATTAGTGTATGATTTTCTTATTTTTTTTTAATAAAAAAAACACATAAAAATTAGACTGGGGTGAAAATCGACCGCATGCCCTTGTGCAATTTTTTGCACCCATCGAAAGCTCAAGACAGAGGAGATAGACGGTTCCGCCTGGTGTTTTTAACATACAAAATGACATTCACGTGACGTGTCGTCGTGCGGTGTGTTATCGTGGCAACCAATCAATTAACATCATGTTCATGTTGTTCAAATGTGAATTAGTTGGTCGGTGATATTGTTTAAATGTAAATAAGTTACGGGGTCGAGTTGTTGAAATTTGGCGAATTATTATTTCGTTATAAACTGTTGTTACTACGTTCTGACTTGTTTCAGCATGTGAAACATTTCTGGTGACAATTTGAATAAACCGAATTGCGAATGAAAATTAAATTAAAAATTGCTTCATATTTTTTTGTTCTTGAAAATATTTAGATGAAGGAATACAAAAAATGCATTAAGATGGAATCTCGCGAACCTCATTACCTCTGCATAGATACGAACGTCTCATTTTTTGTTCACAAATTGTATTGCTGCTGTTTTCAAATAGAAATTATCAAATCCGTTTCCGCTTCACCAATTTTTAGAGAAATTTTTTACCACAGTTTGTTTTTAAACATGTAAATTTTAACAAAATAAACTCCCATTTTATTACTGTTGTTGTAAAATAACCGCAACAAAATATGTAGCAATTCAGTCAAACGTCAGGTGCAATGCGAAATTGTAATTAAAGAGCTATTTTAATTGTTCTGGTGGAAACAAATTTTTTAGTTAGCGACGACGATTTGTATGAAATTGAGAAGAAATGAAAATTCTGATGGAAAGATAATAACAGGCACTAAAATATATTTCCTGTTAATTTGGGAGACCAACGTGATCAAAAAATCCCAACGTGAACACATTTTATCGTGTGTTTGAATGTGAATAAATTTTGCTGCTGCCTCATCATCGTAACAAAATAAATTTTCATTCAAAAACATTTTTCTGCAGACAATACGAATGTTAGTTATGCATTTTAAAAAAAATCAACAATTCACTGTTGAAAATATTTGAAAATAATAAAGTCCAATTCGAATGACTTTTCAATTTATAAATTATAAAGAAGTCACCTTTCAAAATGTCGTCTCATCATAACTCTCACTACACCCCATCAAATAAAACTCCAACGTTTTAAACTGACATTTTCTACAACTTCCCAACTGTTATCTGTCACTTGCTTGATAGATATCTTCTTCTCATGATATCTCGTTTGTTAGATAGTTTGTTTGCTTGATACCTCCTTCCTCTTGTGATACCTTGCTGGTTTGATACCTTGCTTTCTTGCTATCTTGCTCTTCATAGCAACTGGCGTCAATTTATTTACTAAATAATTAATTTGAGCAACTGATATTCTTTTCATCTCATCATTCCATCAATAATTTATTTGTTGGTAGCCGCCCTAATCATCTCGTCACCAGTTCATTCATTCATTTATTTACTCATTCATTCATTTATTTATTCATCTATTCCTTCTGAAAGACAGAAAAACTCAATTTTACATTCAGAGAGAGATGCATGCCTGCATAGAACATTGAGCCTCGCCACTGTTATAAAAACAATTTTTATAATTAATTAATTTATTTGTTTATTTATTTATTAATATTTATTATTATTATTTTTGATGATGTAAGATAGAATTTCCATTGAAAAAATTTATTTTTAGCAAATAATCACTTACGTTCTGTAAGCACTTTCGCCAAATTCGCAAAAAAACAAAAACGCAACAAACAATTAACGAAAAGAAATATTCCTCCTTCCATCCAAACACACGTCCATAGGTGGGAAGATAATAATAAATTTCATACAAGACTGAAACATATTCTCAACTGCTGCCCACCTACACACACACCACACCCACCTACACACACACACACACACACAATATATATATATATAATATATTTAATTGTTGATTTATTTATTTACAACTTTATAGTCTAAATAAATATATATTATATTATATACACACACAAATAAATAGCCATGCGCCACACAAAAACAGACACACCCACTCACTCTCACCCACACACACATACACACACACACACCACACACACACACAATATATCAATAGAACATGCGCACAGGCGTTTTTTTAACAATTGTGACGTAGAAATTCTATTTCAAGCTCTGCTGCAATGAATGAATGATTGAATGAATGAATGAATGAATGAATGAATGAATGAATGAATGAATGAATGAATGAATGAATGAATGAATGAATGAACGAATGAACGAATGAACGAATGAACGAATGAACGAATGAACGAATGAACGAATGAACGAACGAACGAACGAACGAACGAACGAACGAACGAACGAACGAACGAATGAATGAATGAATGAGGAAAAAAATGAAAGAAAACGTAGGATGGTTTACACGTGCGGACGTCGCACGCACTTGTGTTTGAGAGAGTGCGTGTTTCCATTTGGAAACTCTGAAGAATGCGTTTGTATGCTGGTGCAGGAATGCGCTAATAGTGAAGAGGTTAGAAAAAAAATAATAACAATTATTATTATTGTTGTTGTTGTTTTTGCTGCTGTTGTTGTTGCTCTTGTTGTTGTTGTTGTTGTTTTTCGTGTCTACAGCAACTGACTTGCGCAACATTAAAGGAAAGATTGAAAAATGTTGTCTCAATGTATGTTCATTGTTCAGTGCAACATGTCATCATCATTTGCTAGGTAGCTTCATCTTCGTCGTCGTCGTAATCGTATTAATAAAAATAATAATAATGATAAATAATATGAAGATGGTGGATGGAGATGACGAAGATGGTTGCGATGAAGATGATGAAGATGATGATGATTGTTATGATGATGACGATGACGATTGTGATGATGATGATGATTGTGATGATCAGCATAAATCAAAATTATGTCACCAATTAGCTGATGATGATAACTTCGCCTCAAGACGTTCATCACTCATTTATCTCTAAAGTCATCATCTAATCATCCTAATCACTCGTTCGTCATACATACAAGTTATGATAATAGTGATTATAATAATAATAAAAATAATAATAATAATTGTAATAGTAGTAATAGCGATAATATTAATAAAAATAACTATAATGAAACATGCAAACACAGAAAATAAGACGGACAGATATGATAAAAGACACATGCATACAGACAGACAAGCAGACACACAGACCTACAAACGCTAAAAGACGCACGCAGACAGATTTGCAGACAGGCAGATGAACAAGCAGACAGACAATTAGACAAAAAAACAAACAAATGAATAAACCGAGTTAGTGCTACGTGCGTTTGCGTAAGCTTGTACATGATGAAGTTCAAGTTCTTTTTTTGTATTTTGTGGGTAGGTGTAATATGTATACACATTAATGCATACTTGTTTATTAGTGCGTATGTGTGCGTGTGTGTTTGTGTGTATGTGTATGTGTGTGTGTGTGTTTTTGTGGGTCGGCCCATTTTCGAATTGAGTTGTTTGTGTTAGACGTGCATTCGTATCCATAACATGTTTGCGGAAACTGGCTTTATTACTTACAAGCCTTTTGCTCCGTATCACCAATGTAGTTGCGTGTGCGTCTGCGTCTGCATGCTGACGCACACGCACACGCGTGCAAACATGCATGATTTTTATCAGTCAGGTAGGATCTTCTTATATGAGCAATTATTTCTTAAAAATCTACACAAGAGTCTGCGTAGAAAAGTGTTGCTGTTGATGATGTTGAGTTGTTGATGTTAATGTTGATTTCGTTGTTGAGGATGAAGTTGTTCGTAGAAGTGGCGTGTTTAAAACTGTCGTAATGTTTGTTGTTGTTGTTGTTGATGATGTTGCAATGTTGCAATGTTGTTGTTGATGTTGCAATGTTGTTGTTGATGTTGTGGTCAATATTTTCAAAATATTAAAATTATTTTGAAATTATCCACCAAATTGATGTTGTTATGTAAGCATGCTGTATTTAAAGTTTGTTCGCATGCTAAATAACATTATTTATTTGAAATATTTTTAATAAAAACAAAATTATTTTTATAAAGGGCTTTGCTCATTTATTCATTCATTCAAATATTCATTCAATCATCCAATCATTCATTCATTCATTCATTCATTCAATCAATCATTTATTCATTTTCCAAAATGAACATAAAAAATATGTAGGTATTTCATGAACAATGCAAATAGATGACAACATAACGTGGATCGTTAATGAATGACCTTTTGAAATATTTTAAACAAGGCATTTCATGTGCTGGTTTAATCTGGTTAATTATTCCATCCATCCATCTATCTATCCATCCATTCATCCATCCATCCATCCATCCATTCATATATTTAATTCATATATTTAATTATTCGTTCATTTATTCGATCATCCATTCATCTTGTCATTCATTTACTAGTTCATGCATCTATTTATAATTCAAAAATATATCCATTCATCTACCAACTAATTCATCCGTTCATTTAATCGTTTGTTTATTCTTACATTCTTTTATTGACTGATTCGTTCGTTCGTTCGTTCGTGTTCATTCATTCACCCGTTCATCTACCCATTATCTACCATCCATCAATCAATCAACCGATTAGCAAGTAGTTAGAAAAAGAGAGAGAGAGAGAGAGAGAAAGAAAGAAAGAAAGAGAGAGGAGGGAGAGAGATGATGGTGTTAGTTGGAAGCGAGTGCTTCCAGCTAATTGCTGCTGACAATTCAATCACAAGAACCCCCCGACGCTTGTTTGTACAATGCACTTCCAATTAAATTTTAATGACTCTCTCTAATGCTGATTTTTTTCTTCTGGTCTTTTAACATACATACTCTTTCTACCTTTGTAACATTATTTTTTAATATTTGTTTGCACACACACACATAGGGCGTTATTTCTTTTTTGTAGGTTTTTGTACAATATATGAAATGTTTAAAAGTTTAACCGCACTACATTAAAGCACGCTATCTCATTACATGTTTGTCTTGCGTGCTAATGTCTATATTTTTATGTAACTGCTAAATAAAATTTGAAAATAATTTTTTTAAATTGTTGAGGATTTTATTTTAATGATTTATTTTTGACGGCTTTATTATGGCAATTTTGTTTTGACTGTTTAATTAAATAGTTTTAATTAAGTAGTATGTAAATAATTAGTTAAATAGTTGTTGTATTTATACTTGAACAGTATGTAATGTGACAATATAAGCCCAAATGTGTATGATTCAGTTATTTACATATTTAAAGCATAAATTTTTGAAATGAGAATTAGTGTTCGTATTCAAAATAATTTAATTCAATGAATTAATTAATTTATTTAACAAAATTAAATAAAGTTATTTATTATTTGTAGTTTTTTATTTTGAAAATTTATTCATCGTTCAAAAATTTAAACAAATCATAATTAAAACTACTAATGGAAACAAAACAACAACAATAATGCTTAAAGAAATCATGAAAAAATGACGAAAATATGACGTAGCATTCAATAAGAAGGGTGGCACTAACCTCTATGGAAGTCAAATCTTGAAGAATAGCAAAAGACAAAGAGTTGAATGATGAGACAGAACATCACTGACTCAACCATCACCAACATCGATGTTTCCATCATCATGTTCTCCAACCCCTCACTTCAAATCAACGTTCACAAATCAACATCAACTTAGTCATCAGGTTGAAAGTTTGAAATCAATTTTTCAAATTTTTAAAAATTATTTCTGAAAATATATTAGACTCGACTTAACTTGACTGCTGAAAAAATGTGCCAGTTTATTTTCCGAGGCCTCATTTTTCATTTAGTAAATTAACTTAATTAAGTTTTGATTAATTGCCGAATTTTACGATTCCATTACTTCATTAACTTGAAGTCATATTTCAAATTTACGTCACTAACACTTTTCGTGAATAACTTTTAAAAAACTTTAAAAAATAATGACTAGCGATTGTTTACATTTAATGAACAGATGAACAAACGAACAAACAACCGAACAAACAAGCGAACAGCATTTAATTATAGTTTTATTTCTATCTGTCCATCATTTATTTCGATTTTATGGCGAGTCCACAGCTTAAATGTCAAATAACTCCTCCATCTCTCCTCCAATGAATCCGCAAATAAGCAAGCGACAGACACATCACTGCACTCTTCATCCTAAATACTGCTGGCCGGAGCATCAACTCCATGAATTTAAATGGGGAATATACAAGATATATATATATATATATATATATATATATGTGTGTGTGTGTGTGTGTGTGTGTTTGTGTGTGTGTGTGTGTGTGTGTGTATGTTTGTATATATGTGTATGCATGTATGTATATTTATGTATAAGGCCATTACGTATACAATTCTAATTAAATTCTATCGCTATAGTATTATTTATTAATTTAAATTTAAATTTCTCTATTTTTGTAATAATAAATTATAATTTATTATTTAGTTTATTAATTGAATTTCAAAAAAGTTTTATTATAATAATTATTTTATTGCTATTAATTTAAAAATAACATATTAAATTTAAAATAAATTAGTGAAATATATTAAATAAAAACTAATGAAAACAAATAGTTTAATTACTACAATAAAGCTTTTTTGATGTTGTTTTTTTTCTGTTTATAATTTACAAATAAATGAAGGTTTTCAAATATCTTAATTTTATTTGTATTTAAAACGAACCGCTTTGTTGTTATTTTAAAATTTTTTGGTAGCTATTTGTTGAAATGTGACATTCGTTTAAGAGGTAGACTTCCATGTGTCCGCGGAGTTTTGGTAACACACTCGCCAAACGAACGTACAGTCAAATAAATCGACCAGATTGAATTTTAAAATGCAACATGAGAGTTATTTATTAAACAGTGGATCAGTGAGACGAGATATGTCAGTCTTTATTTATTTTTAATTTTTACACTGTTCATTTTGCTGCGTTCTGAAATGCATTTTGTTTACAGATTGATAAAATACTAGAAATAATATTTGAATATTAATTACAAATAAATTTCGGTAAATGTGAAAAAAGGACGATAATTAATTTGTTGATGGTGGTCATCAGTAGCCTCTTGGAAGCACTCGCCTCCCACCATTTTTCGACAACTCGCTCTTCTTTAATGTCTCTTTTATATCGCTCTCTTTTTTATGTACTATTTGTTTGCGTGATGTTAGCGTTTAGTTCGCTTTTTCATAACTATGCAATGTGTACATTGTACAAATTAGAATTCGGTTAATCGGACCACCGTTAGATAGTACTAGCTCCTTATTGGAAATTCAAATTCAATTAGTTAGCGTTAGTTGGAACGCTTAATCACGGTTTTATATTTCGATCTAAAAATATTAGAATTTTTAAATAAAATAATTGGATGAAGCATTTTTTAAACTATCCCCTTTGGCTGAAATGTCTTTTGAATAGTCTATAACTGGTCTATAGTTTTGGAAAAAATTTTATATACTATTTTGGGTTGCTGGTTGGATTTAATTCATTTAATGAATTTAATTTATTTAATAAACAATTTACTTTTCATTTAGTGACGGACATTTTGATACTTGGTTTCGTAGATTTAATTGTGAATTTTATTAAAAAAATCAAATTTTTGATTTTGTAACTTTGGCATTTGGAGAATAATACTAAACGTTTAATTTGTTATTTCTTCGAGTAATAAAGCTGTTAGCTGGTTGGTGCAGTCTGTGTTTATAAACGAATCCCTTATAACTGTTCATTCATTTATTCCATCATTCATTCATTCATTTATTCATTCATTCAACAATTCATCTAAAATTTATTTCTCAATTCAATGCAAAAACAATTTATCCAGGTGAAAGTCATCAATAATTTTTTTTGTTCATTTGAAAGGAGGAAAATTTGATATCAAATAATGAATAGTTTTTACGCAGTATATCAGGAGAGCATTGTAAATACGGAAGCCACTGTGATGTGTGCCACTGCATTATTTATTTTTATTTCTTCTCCTCCACTAATGAACGTTTCCATGCAAGTCACTATGTGCAAGGTCTTCTGCTCTTCAAAAAATTTTCCTCGTTATTCTCATTAAGTTCTGATAAATCAGGGAGCTGCTTGCATGTCATTCTTCATTTACCTGCAGGTAAACCATCATGTAACAAGGTTGTAACCTCTCCGCACATCATACCACATCGCACACGTACACGCATTCTGTATGCACGCACAGGCACCGCGTCATAAGCGGGTGCACAAAGCGTACGCCGGTCTGAGACTTTTGGACAGACGGTGTTCGAACCAGATCATCGAGTATTAATAGCAACGTGAGACGTGGCACTCTCACAGTTTGCTAATCGAATTCGCTAAGTATTTGTATTCTAATTTTTAAAATATTAACAAACTCTACGGAAGACAAGAAAATAATTTTTGTTGTAAGCTAACTAGCTGTTCCTAAGGTCTACAGTATAAAAAATTAGAAATGATGCTGTTAAAAAAAAGTTGAGAAAATTTGTTTTATTATCTTACGTTCAAGTCTTGCATGTGGAATCTCAATAAAACTAAAAGCAGCAAAAAATTGAGCAAAAATTACATTGAAATGAAACACTCCTTATATGATAATTTTTGTTAAACTTTCTGTTGAAAGAATGAAACGACATGGCAGCACTCGCCAACATTTCAACTGATTAAAAAAAAGCACTGCACCAGCACAACAATTGATTCCACTTGAAATGCTCAAATGGATTGGGTTGTGATATTTTTTCTCACAAAAGTTCACTTTTCAAGAAATTAACTCACGTTCAAGCAATTATTTATTTTTTTTATTTTCTATATCACAGACCACACCATACTCAAATAATTTTTAACAGTCGCATTTTTTTACAATCGCATTTTTGTTGTCAGCTCTTTTAAGACCTGCTCAATATTTGGCATCAATTTGATTTTGTTCAGTTAAAAAGGTTTCAATGATTGTACGTTTTAAAAGGTTGGCTGATAAATCTCAACACGTACAACAGTAATTTGGAGTTAAAAACTTAAACTTTAAATGTATAACAGGCTCAGTAGACTTAAATAAACTTGAAATAGACTCGGAAAGTTTGTTTTTGAAATGTTCTTATATACTTTGAATGGTGGTGCTTCAAGGAATAATATTAAACATGTATGCAAGAAAACACATAAAGATACCTATCAATAAATATGTTAATGACTCTGAAACGCAGTGTGTTATGCGTAGTTTGCCTGTGTGTGTGTGTTTTTGTATGGCACATGTGTGTGTATGCTGTGTGTGTGTGTGTGCGTTTATGTGGTTGTGTTTGTGTGTGCGTTAATGTGGTTGTGTGTGTGGGTTTCCTCACTCATAAGCAAAAACAAATGGAGAGCTCTGAAACAAGATTCGCAACAGAGGACATGTGCACGTAATTTAGAGAGTTTAAGGCAGAATGTGATTGCGTATCATTCTTTTCTTTTTTGTTCGTTGAACTGTCAACTAACTTTTTCAGATCTCACAATCCAAGTCTCCGTTTGATTACAACTCATCCACAATTCTCATTTAAACGTTTTGTCGATGTTCGAAAATGTTGTCACTGATCAAAATGTAGAAGAAGGAGCAAAGACAATAAAATTGTTGTTAATGTAGTTGTTTTGAGGATGATTATCATCAGCGAATTCATCGGCACCATTAGTATAAATAGGACTTGACCTTCTGAATAATTGCAGGTCATAATGTGCAGAGCATTTATTAGCTTTATATTTGCAGTTATGTCGAAGCGGTAACATTTAAAACGTGATTGGAATGAATTGGAATGTGAAGGTAGTACCTCCGTGCGAATCATGCTAATGCTTGCTTTACATTCAACCGGCCAGTCAACCAACCAGCCAACCAGTCAGTCAACCAGTCAGTCAACTAAACTCCCAACCAGCCAACCAAACAAACGATCAACTGCCTGGCAGTTTTTAATAATTTCTTTCTCTGTCCTACTGTCGTTGTCCGGTGTCTTTTATTGCCCCAACATCAAATAATTTTGATCTTTGAGAAATATTTTTAGAAAATATTTCATTTACAAACGTTTCATTCATCGTTGACATGGTTATTCACCTTATTACCGTTACTTTGAATTATAACTTATTTCAGTGAATAATAAAAAAATATTTAGATTACTCAGAAAGCTGCATACTTTGTTTTTCAGGCGTATCATTATACCTTTTTTTTGGCATTTCTGGAGCCCACCACCCAAACTGCGGTTTAATACTAGCATTTAATATCTTTAAAGAGTCCATTTACATTTACAAACACTTTTAAATCAACACAACTGTTTCCCTCGTTGTTTGAATGCAAAACTAATTTAAATTTAGCTGTTGGTGGCCCGCAAAAGTTGATGACTCCATTTTCCTGGCCAAGATTCAAATTAGATTTTATGAAAATTATTATCTTATTAAAATTGTTTTTTTTACAAATAAGAAATAAATTAAATTAGATTTTATAAATATTATCATTTTATTTTGAAATTATTTTTTTTATTAAATTACAAAATGGCTCAAATAAGCTTTTATAAATATTATCATTTTATTCATAAAAAAAATTTTTGTCACAAAATTAATGACAAAAATATAAAAAACGCCACATGCGCCAACCACGTAAAAGTAGCAGCAGCTATAGCTTCACCTCGCCACACGTCAGGTAGACAGACATTGCAACATACCTTACTTACAGCATCATTAACGAAGACATGAAAAGAAGTTCATAATAGAGGTAAAAGATATCTAGACTGTGTCATGCACATAAAAATGTTATGTAATGTTCAACGTCACTGTTTTCATCATCGTCATCACCATTATCATTAGCATCATTATCATCATTATCATCATCATTATCATCATCATTATCCTCAACATCATAACCATTGTTATCACAGCCACCACCACCACCACCATCATCATCATCATCATCATCATCATCATCATCATCATCATCTTGGTCTGTATGGAACAGTTTCAGCATTTTCACTAATTAAATTTCTCAACAACAACACCACCAACCCACCACCAACACCAACAACCCACCACCACCACCAACAGCCCACCACCATCGACAGACATCATTAAACTTCTTAGAATAGCGCAACAAAAAAGATTTTTGTTTTTAAATAAAAATAATAATGATAATAATAATAATTATAATGATAATAATAATAATTATAATGATAATAATAATAATTATAATGATAATAATAATAATAACTTTTAATGCACTGGGTATAATAAAAATAATAATGGGGCAAAAATGATGTCGGGGCTATGATGATGATGATGATGATGACGATTATTATTGTTATTATTATTATTATTATTATTATTATTATTATTATGGTTATGAGCGTGAGGAGGATGGAGAATGAGAGAAAAAAATTTTTAAAAATGTGGAAAAAGTTTTGTTGGGAAACCGGAATGTAACAAGTCTAGAACATGCGAGGATAAAAAATTTTTGCATTTGAACTGAACATCTCAACCTTCAAAAACACACACACACATAAATACACACACACATACATTTTTACACACACACATACACACACATACAAATAATCATACACACACACACATACAACAGGCATACATACATACACACACATACACAAGCACACACACATAACAAAAAACACATAAACAAAAAAACACACTCATACATATATACACACACACACACGCACACAAGGTTTGTTTCAAGTTACAATACTTTAATAACCGAGATAAAACAACTTAAGAGAAAACATCGGCCATAACATTGTCGCCAGAAAAAACCAACAAAAACAACAACAACAAAAAATAACAACAAAAAAAATTAAATGCATTAGTACAATGGTAACAACAATAATAATAGAAAAAAACCTTTGTAACAAAATTATTTGTTATAGTTTTTTATCAACATTTCTGACAAACGAATACCAAAATTTTTGTTGAGCACTTGTTAGAACTCAACACGTAACAACAAACCCATAATACAACAATGTATCCATAACATGAAAATATTAATTCATACTGCCACTTCTATTCAAAACAACAATAACAACACCAACAACATCATTCAACAATAAACAACAACAGCAAAAACTGCAACATCAACAATACAAAACAAATTGTATATATGCGGTTATAACAACAAGTTTAAAACATCCAAAATCAATCGAATTGGCAAAAACAACAACAATAAAACAAAAACATCAACAACAACAACGAAAACAACAACAATATCAACAACATCAACAACATCAACAATAACAACATCAACTTTTACATCAACAACATAAACAACAACAATATCAACAACATCAACAACAACATCAACAACTGCAAAATCAACAATATAAACAACTTGTATAACAACATATGTAACCAACGACATAGTTCAGACATCCAAAATCAACCAAATTAGCAAAAACAACAACTCAACAACAACTACATCAACAACAACAACAAAACCGGCAGAACAAAATATCGATAAAAGAGACATTATAGACAAATGAAAAATCATTAAAAGTAGACAGAAGAGAGGCAGGTTAATTAAGAACACACACAACAGACTTGACTTAAACTACTACCAATAATTAAAAACAACAGCATAAACCGCAACATAAACAACAACAACAACAACATAAACAACGACAACATAAACAGCACAAACAGCAGCATAAACAACAGCATAAACAACAACAGCATAAACAACAACTCAAGCAATAACACACGACTTAAAAACAAAAAACCAGCCTATAAAACCACATAAACAACAGCAAAAATATTAACCTAAGCAACTACACGGCGTGATGGCTCAATGGTTAAAGGCGCCTGGTCTTGCTATTGCAATAACTGGGTTCGAATACAAAGAGATCCCCGCCTATCATATGCAATGTGTATGATGCGTGGTTTGCACGCGTATTAATGTAGGCTGTGTGTGTTTGTCGTTGAAACCTCTGAAGGAAACGCAAAAGAGAGGAATTAACCTTTAACTACACGGCAGTTGCATAAACAACAACATAAATAACAAAGTAAACAACAACGTAAACATCAGCAAACCGATCGAAAATCAACACGAGCAACAAAAATAACATTTGTTTACAAATATTTTCAGAAGATTTTAAGGTAAGTGATAATGATGATTATAAATAAAAACCACGCCGATGCTGATAAGATGATGATGATGATGGTGGTGGTGGTGGTGGTGATGATGATAAAGATGATGATGTTGATGATAAAGATGATGATGATGATGAAGACGACGATGATGATGACGACGACGACGATGATAATTACTGCATATAACGATGAGAATGATGATAAAAAGCTTGTTCTTCCGCACGTAAAGTGATAAATAAAATCAGTCACATCATCATTATGATTTGAATGAATATTAAACTACAATTAATTTATCGTTTTACCGCATAAATTACAATAAAAATATAATATGTAATTAATTAACTCCAACACCAACATCACCAGTTGTGGTTAAGGTGCATCATTGTGTGTGTGTGTGTGAGTGTTTGTGTATATGTGTGTGTGCGTGTGCGCTCGTGTGTGTGTGTGTGCGTGTGTGTATGTCACGTATCTAAACTATAATAATAACAATAATTTTCTCATTTTTATGCAATTTTGTATCTTCTTCGTATTGTATCTTCTTCATATTTTAAACATCATTGTTATCATTATAGCTGGGGTCATCATAATAGCTGACGTCATCATTATATTGTCATCGTCGTCATCATTCTCATTTAGTCATCATTATCACAATCATCATCATCATCATCATCGTCGTCGTCATCGTCTGCGCATCTACGTACGGTTCATTGTAATCAGTTGCTTCCTTGACGCTCGAGATGCTTCCGAGTTTCTCAAAAGTTTTTGCAAGAAATCATCATTTTGAAATGAGTGATAAAATGAATGAATGAACGAACGAATGAATGAACGAGTGAGAGAATGAATGAGTGGGTTAGTGAGAGTGAGAGAGAGAGAGAGTAAGTGAGAAGTTTATTCTCCTCAACGTTGTCGTCGTCAACATCATCCCGCCATTATTGAAACAAGCAACACGTCAGTCAGTAATGAAGTAGAATGAAAAATGTTTCAAGTTGAATCATTCCAACAACATTCTAGAAACATTCCAACAACATTCCAACAACATTCTAGCAACATCCCAACAACATTCCAACAACATTCCAGCAACATCCCAATAACATTCAAACTTTTCAATTACAGCCTCCCAAGTTCCAACACGTAAAAAACAGCAGCGACTGCAGCGGCAACAAGAACAACAGTCATAAACGAAAATCTTCAGCAACAACAAAAACAAAAAAAAACAAACAGTAACTATTCACCCACATAACTAACAACAATGCAACCGACAACACAACAACCACAAGACAAACCACAACACAGCCAGGCAATCAGTGACAACAACGACACCGTCCCACTCAAATGCAGAATAATTAATGAACGAATGAATATATAATGGAATAAATTAAAGAAAGAATTAAAGAAATAACATATAATGAGTGTAATGATTGATTGAATGAAGAAATGAACAAATAGATGGATGAATGTGGAAAAATCTGCTGGAGTAATTCCGAACACGACACCCTCCTTATTCTTCATTTCAACGCTTTTCCAAACGCATATTAAGCATATTAAATGTTTGCGCGCTATGTGTATACAAACAAACAAATAGAACAGGCACTTGCAACACACACACACAATTAAATATTTGACAAATAAAAAAAATAAATATATATATATATATATATATATATATATATATATATATATATTTCATATATATATATATATATATATACACTCATATGCAATCATATTTAGATAGATTCACAAACACGTACATACATGTACATGAGCACCTTGCTCATACATTCATATAAAAATGACATAAACACTCGCATACATGCAGTCATGCATGCATGCATAAAACAATCACATAAATGTTCATACACACACACATATATACACACACATATTACACACATACATTTACACGCAGATATACTCACACGCACACACTTCTCAGAGGACAGAAAGGTACTCAAGCAAATCGTCCATCAAGGATTATTATCACATCAATGTTGTCTGTTAAGTAGTACTGAGTTTAAATAAATTCTGTTTCATGGGCATGAAACTACATACATGCATGCATTACACATACACCAAACACACATACCACACACACACACACACACACACACACACACACATATTATTTATATTTATTTTTATTTATCTATTTCTCATATAATTATATATTTAATTTCATAAAAATAATCAAACGTTGCTGGTTACAAATGTTCTTACCGGCACATCTGGGTTCCACTTGCATTAACTATTCATTTTTAGAAAATTTTGTTGATTTCCCATTAAATTTCGTTAGTTTTTTGTTGCAGTTTGTTAATTTCTCGCTAAATTTCTTTAATTTTTCGTTACATTCGGTTAATTTCTCTTTAAATTTTGATAATATTTCGTTACATTTTGTTTACTTCTTGACCATCTTACACTTTTCAGTAACCACATCAGCTCCGTTCTATTTATGTTTTTATATACCAAACATTCTACAATATGATCACCCTTCCCATGATTTGATCTTTCTTACATCTAAACTTCTAAAACTTACTTACGGAATTTTTTTTAGTCGTTAGTTTTGACAAGGTAAAAAGAACATGGAGCATGGATTATTATCATTAGATTTTTATTTATTATAAGTGCTAATTGAAATTTGTCAACATCAAAAATTGATTCATTCAAGGACCCAAACTTCGAAATATTAACAAAGTTGTTGAGACGTTGGATGCAATAAATTAAAAGACGACATCAATGCCAGTAATTCATGAAATCTTAACACGTATGTAAGTTGACTGCATTTCGGTAGATCCCTCTCACCATGATTTGATCTCTCTCATCATGATTTGATCTTTCTCATCATGATTTGATCTCTCTCACCATGATTTGATCTCTCTCACCATGACCTGATCTTTCTCACCATGATTTGACTCTCTGGTGACTGCCGAATAGAGATTAGACCTTTCTCTTAAATTAATGATAATAATTTCATCATTGGACGTAAATTTAGTTTTTGAAAGGAGTTGTTATCGTTGTTTATTTAGTTAAACGCTTTCCCAGCTGGAAGCTGAATTACAAAAAATTCATTTTTCTCGAAAAGTAACAGGAAGTTCCTATATGAAGCCGATCTATCTAAAACATGATTTGTAGAAAACTATATCAAACTTATTATTAGTTATATAATTAATTATTTAATATTTAATTCCACTGAAAATGTATCAAGCGTCATCAACTCATCAATTCTTGAAACTGTTGTCAGGTTCGAGTTTTTCTAGCAAAACTCGGCAAGTCCAGACCGAATGCGCAGACTTGAATAACTATAAGGATGGCATCAGTTGTGAGCATTTCTGGAGGAGTCTAATACATATATTCATCAACAGCACGAAGCTCAGTTACTGCTTCTGTCAAAGAAAGTTCAACAACCCAACTTCGGATAAGCAAATTTGACGTCGTACTACTTGCTGTTCTGCATTTACTGCTGGCTATAAAATTTTACTAGCTTCCTTTCTAAAGAACATGCATTAAAATTTTTCACACGCTGTGTTGTATTTTATATTTGCTTAAAATTTTATAGCAACAGATTTGCAGCATCATTTACTTAACTTAAACGTTTATGAATTGAAATATTTCTAATATATGAAAATATTCTTCAAACAAATAAATTGTTTTATGGTGAACAAACAATGAACAGTTTAACATAATCAAACTTGCTTTCAAACGAAAAAAACTACAAAGTAATAAAAATAGAAAAGCTTTCAGCGAAGTATGTTCTGCAATCATGTCTTTATGGCTGCCAAATTTCATTTTGATAGATTGTTTAGTTTCATGCTCAGAGGTCTGTCTCGAGGAATGTGGCTTGCTTGTAAGAAAAAGTGTTGATAGTCTGACCAAAACATTCAAAAATTAAAACAAGTTTTTTTTTAAACTAGTTTTTGTTTCTGATGCAAATTAACACAAAAAATATTTGTTTTAATCTCCACAGTACATGTTTTTATCTGTTTGTGGATGTATGTGCAAACGTAACGTACAAAATAGAATATGGGTCATTGTTTCAGAAGAGAAGAGACAAAAAAAAAGAGGAAGAGGAAGAGAGAGAGAGAGAGAAAGAGCAAGAAACATGTAAAATATAAAATATGCAAAGATAGTCATGCAAACTATGCATCACACCTAATCGAAAAAATCGCATAAATATTTATGCGTAATAAAGAAAGGCACACGTGGCCAATGAAAGAACACGACTGCCTGGATGAATGCGAGAAACAGAAGAACAGACACGTCCATATGGAAAGCAACAACAACAATGTAACAAATCAGCATTTAAATAAAACACAACATCAAACAACAACAACAACAACAACAACAGTAGTTATAGTAGAAGTAGTAGTTATAATAATACAACAACAACAATAAAAAACAATAAAGACATGAAATACAGCAACAACAACCAACAACAACAACATCGTGTTACAGAAGCAGGAGTGCACAAACAATAAAATAGTATGACGTACATGTTTCATCCGTTAGATGAATTCATTGCATTAATAATCTCGACGCGTACATTTACACATACAAACAAACAAACATACAAACATACAAACATACATACATACAAACAATTAAACATATACATAAAAACAAACATTTAAAGTGATCTCACTAATACGAATTGACGCGTAAACAAATATAGAGAATAAATAAACAAATAAACAAAAAAATTAAAATGCACAATGAGTATTATTAAACAAACATACAACAATCAAACAAATTAGGCAAACAAATTAGGCAAACAAAAATACAAAGTTGAAATTTAAGATCACCCACTATAACGCAATCACGCTGACAAGCACAGATACGTTCACGCACACTCAGGCGCATGCACACGTACGCATACACATTCACATACACTCATTCATGCACATTCTTGTGTGTACGTTTAAAGTGCACATTTACAAACACATACAATTACACGTACACACCCACACAGACAAACAAACACAGACTCATACAAAAAGACTTACAGGAACAAACAAGTAGAATGAAGAAGATTAAATTTCGCAAAGCAGACACGTTGAGACATGGAGACTGAATCTACTACTAATGCGTCGATGGATTGTTCGAGAAACTCTCATTATTGATGTTGCAGTTGTCGTTGTTGCATTGTTCATGTTCATGTTAATTGTGTTCTTCTTTTGTGCATGTGGATGTTTTTTAATGTTAATTTTATAAATTTGTTCATGACTGAAATGTTTTCTTTGTTTAGTTGATGTCATAGAGGCTTATGATCACGTTGCTGCATTTGCGATAAAAACCACCTTGTTGCCAGTCAATGTATTTTGTTGTTGACAATCTTTCATTGAGCTTCTCCAGATAACAGATGTTGTTTTGTTTTCGTTGCTCTGATTTATGTTTTAATATATAATGTATGCTACATTGCATGGTTTTCTCGCGAAAATGTAATGTGATTGCCTCAAAATTGTCTCAACTGGTTGTAATAATGTTTTTGCTGTCTGCTTACTGTTACATGTTGCAACTTTCGTTCTTTCTTTCTAGCATTAGTTTAATTCATCATGTTGTATAAATATCGCAATAAATTAATACATGGACATCTTTGAAAATATCTAAAATCACTTATTTCATTTTTTTTATTCAAAAAGTTCATCTGACGATTGTGCAAATTCAATATACATTTGTTATACAAAATGTTTATTTCAGTTAGTGATATATACAATACAAGGTTGCATGTTGTTGTTGCGTGTTGTTGTCGCATGCTGTTGTTGTTGTGTGTTTTTTTTTGCATGTTGTTGCTGCATATTAGCGTTGCATACGAGGACTAATGTATTTTTGGCCGAAACATTTGATCTATTTAATTAGACGCGATTATTTATGTCTTGTTCCATTGGTGTTAATCAATTGATGTTGTGATGGGCTCGGGACTCGGCATGGAACTGCCTGCCTACTCGCGGTATGTTGTTGCGCGTGCATTCCATGAAAGGATCTAATTTGTGATGTTATTAATGTCTTGCTCTAGACTAGACCAAAACATGATTGCAGTAGTTGATGTAGTTGTTGGTTTTGTTGTCGTAAAATATGTTGCAGCTTTTTTTAGCGCTCTCTATTCAAAATGCAAAATTTCAAAATTAATAAATTTTCACTCTTTCTCCTGTATAATTATTTATTATTAGTTGTGTAGTAGTGCATTTTTTCTTTAGTGAATTTGCATAAATATGTTAATTCATCACTCATTTTTACTGTTTAATTTATTTCATTTTATTTTATCTCTGATACACTTTTCTACATTCAGTTTGCTATATGCTGTGCCACCTCCGTGAACGTATGTGAATGTCTGAATACAATATTTTGTATATGTATACACATTTATATCCTTTTGTGTACTTAGCGGACCGTACAAGTTAGTAACAAAAAAATAAATACAATTTCCCGGAATGTCTCATCCCCGATAACTTCCGGATGTCTCGATAATTTTCCGATTGCTTCCCGAGAAAAATATTTTCTTTCACTCTCCCAATCCAACCACTGGTCTGCGTCAGGAACGATCGTCTGAATTGTTCACAGTAAGGAGTTTAGAGTCTTTGTTGTTTGTTTCATGGCTGAATATAAGTTACCTTTATAATTCCTACGCAAATTGTAAGAGAAATTAATTCTTATGAAATTTTCTAACTTCGGAACAATTATTTGTTGAACCAAAATCAAAGCAACGTGATGACACTTTTTATCAGGAGAAGCTCAATGAAGGAGCGTCAACAACAACAAAATATATTGACTGACAGTAAGCCTACCGCAACAGCAACAACAACGTAATCAAAAGTATCTATGGCATCAACAAAACACAGATAGTCTTAATGTTATGAAAATGTTTTAATAAGTTACATTTGGAAATTTACAATCTTGAATAACAATGATTAAATACTGTTATGTTAATGTCAATTGCCAAATTAATTTCTATTATTATGGTCTAAAGAAATTATGCTAGGATTTTTTGTTTGCAACTGAGAGTTATCAATATTTACGCTTTATGCTTATTTGCATAAACTTACTGACGAGCAGTTGCGATCTGTTTTAAAATGCGGTTTATAAATTTTCTAATTATAATAATAATAATAATTAATAGCAATAAAAATAATAATGTAATTGTCGTTTTTAAACAATATCATTAAGTCCAATACTGAGATGTTTTAACTTTTTGAAAAACGTTTTGGCATGGGCGTTCGACGATTATTTTTCCATTTAATGGAAAAAGTTATGAAGTGCAAAATATTTTTTTTTTTAATATTTATTTCTACTAAACCAATTTTTTATGCCTACCTTTTTTTGTGGCACCAAAAACATTTTCAAACAAAATGTCAAGCCAATTGGTTCAGTACATTTCTAGACTGCAAAGATCAAACAAGCAAACATATATTCAATAATTTGGTGTTTGTGTGTGTGAGTGTATGAGTGTGTGTGTGTGTGTGCGTGTGTGCATGAGTGTGTGCGTGTGTGTTTTTTAATGTGTGTGTTTAGGTTGTTAACTAATATGTTATCATTACTTCATTTCTTAATTATTTAAAAACTTATTCAGCAATTTTATTTATGCGCAAAATTAGCAGCATACATACTATCAAACAAATTTCTGAAAAAATTCTATTTAAAAAAAATAAACAAATCAAAATGCCGTTAAAAGTTTTGCATGGAACAATAAGTGAATAGTTCGGGACAAATTGATATAGCGCCGAACTTTTAAACATGAAAAGGACGACACTATAAGCAAACCTTTTTTACAATGGCATCGTTCAATTGTGTTACTTCCACAAGAAAATATATAAGTGCAGGTCTGGTTGTTTGTGTTGTTGTTGTTGTTGCTGCTGCTGTTGTTTTTGTTAATGTTGTTGTTGTTATTGTTGCTGCTGCTGCTGTTGTTGTTGTTGTTTTTGCTGTTGTTGTTGTTGTTGTTGTTGTTGTCGATGTTAATGTTTTGTTGTTGCCAAATAGCTGTTGTTGTTTGCTTTAATATTATTACTCATATCATTGTTAATGGTGCCTATAATTGTAATGCAAGATGTTTTCTGCAGTTTTTATTAATAAATAAGCTGTGGTGCTTTTCAGTTCCTTTAGGCAAGTGGGGTTGTTCAATTTTTATATTTTTTGACTCTGTTGCTGCTAATGTTGTTGTTGGTGGTGGTGGTGATGTTGACGATGTTGTTGACCTGATTTAACAGGCCACTGAAAAAATATTTTAAAATAAACTTTCAGAGTATTAAAACAATTTTTGATAGAAATCTCTTCAGAGAATTTTAACTTTTAAACAATCTTTCATTGAAATCTGTTTCATTTTCTATAAGGTGTATTCTTTTTGATGGATAAACTTTCACGCGGGTTTCATTAATTTGATTAAATCTCTTTTTACGGAATAAAATGATAAAAGACTGAAACGGTTGTGGGGTGAGTTTGATAGATGAGCATTTACTTGAAACTGAACGACTCTTTCACGGACCTCTAATTAAATTATTCTTCCAACTTCTGCTCACCATATAAGGCGCATTTAATTTCCATGGTCACAAAGAAATTAAACATGTTTGCTTGATTGTGAATATAATTGCATGGGTTTGTACGTACAACAGCAAAACAGCCAACATATAATACAATAAACATAGCAAATAGAGGGAACATATTGAAACATAATCAACACATGCAAGCACATGTGTGACGCACAGCACATATAAACACAAAAGCATATTTTAGCAAATTGACATAATGGAAGGTACATAAACTTAAATAAACATATCCAGATTGATACAAACACAAATACATGCAAACACTGATATTCAAACTCAGATACACAAACTCAAGTACATACAAAATCAAATATATACAAGCCCGGACGCATACAAACGCAGTTACATACAAACACAGATATATAAAAACACAGACACATATAAACAGAGATACATACATACAAACAAAGATGCATAGAAACCAAGCAAAGAACATGTGCATGATCTTCTAATGACACCTCGTAAACAAATATGGCGCTTGCTTACGAGGAACAAAAATCGAAATGTGTACTCTAAGTCAGAGAAGCTACATGAAGACTCCCGCCAAACAAATACAAAATATAAACCACTATCTATCTTTACATTCGTATAATTAACATGTGTGTGTGTGTGTGTGTGTGCGTGTGTGTGTGCGTGTGTGTATGTGTGTGTGTGTGTGTGTGTGTGTGTGTGTGTGTGTGTGTGTGTGTGTGTGTGTGTGTGTGTGTGTGTACGGTCACGTATCTGTGTTTGAATGAAATTTATTTGTTTATAGAATTTTCCACATTTTCCACTTGAAGTTATTGTTTGGAAATATTTTTCCAACATTTTGATCTCTCCACATTTAGGGACATTTCATTGGTGGGTGTGCTGCGTTTTATTTATATATGTATATGTATGCGTGCTTTTTGTTTTGTTTGCATCTGTGTGTTTGTGTTGGTGAGTTTGTGTTGATGTGTGTGTGTCTCGTGGTATGTTTGTGCCTTCGTGTAAAAGTTTGTGTTGATGCTTAAATGTTTATGCGGTTATGGGTATACGTGTATCTTCATATACATATATGTGCGTGTGTGTTGTATGCGCGTGTGCGTATGTGTACATAGAACACACATAAACACGTTTGCTCAGAATTATTTCACACTGAAACTCTGGAAAGAATAAAACACCTAAAAAATCGAACAGAAAATAAAATTGGTAGGACAGTGTTGTTTATATTTGGCTCGGCTTATAAACTTTGTTTTTACACTTTTACACACACACACACGCATACACACGCACACCACACACACGCATATATACACACACATATGCAAATATTTTACAACAGTCTGTTTAAATGTAGTGTCCATATTGTGCTCAGTTTTGTATGAGATGTTTGCAATTTGTAACATTTTGCAATGTGGAATAAATATGAGCTGAAATGTCAAGTTTTGCAATATTAAATAGTAATTGTCATGTATTATTATTTCATTTACTTTAAATGTAGTATACATCAAATTCACAAGATGTCTTCTCTAGTGACGTTTGTTTATATTCTTACATTCTTGTTACGGATGTGTGAAACAATTCATGCACAGTACATACAGTCCCTGTGTTACTGCGATGTTTGCCTGTTTATTTTTATGTTAATGTTCACACAAATGTTCACTTCTTGATTGTTTTCAGAAACGTTTAAATGTGTGTACGTCACGTCCATTGCATACACGTCAGCGTACATGCTTGACTAGTCATATATGACAAGAAGTCATATATGACATAACATACATAATATAACACTATACAACAGAAAAATAATAATAAGCCCAGGTAAGTATTTATCTGTATGTAACCTCAAACAAATATCAACCAGCACTGAATTACTAAATTATAAAAAATATAAAATTGTATACATACATACATACATACATACATACATACATACATACATACATACATACATACATACATACATACATACATACATACATACATACATACATACATACATACATACATACATACATACATTGCTGGCACCTTCTGCCTTTTTGGCTTCTGCTGCTGCCACGGTGGCCCTCCAGGATCTGATGTTGCCGAGGGATGGGATTTATGTCGATAACCTCAGAATGCAAGTATACGACATGTGGCGCGCCACCAAAGGAGATGTGGTTGCATTCGAAAACCCCTCGCTAAAACACTGGATCGCCCCCTGTCTTAATAGATCAGTTGATCGATGGCTGCAACTGAATGGCTCCACTTTTGACAAGGCTAGAATTATGGCTGTCAAAGTGAGTTGGGCTCCACCTGGTTGAGAGCGCTACCAAACACCTCCTGCGGCACTAGATTGGATGACTCCTGTGTTCGCGTGAGCCTTGGTTTGAGGCTCGGAGCCCAGATCGTCACCGAATACGAATGCGCATGTGGGGCAAGGGTTGATGAACTTGGATACCATAGCCTTTCTTGTCGTCTAGGTCCTGAAAGACAGGCCAGACATACGGCTGTCAACGAATATCTGGTACGATGTTTTCAAAAGGCTGGTATCCCGGTTATAAAAGAACCCATGGGTTTGATAGAAAAAGGAGCCTTTAGGCCTGATGGTTACATTATCACTCCATGGGCTCAGGGACGGTCCCTGGCTTGGGACGTTACCTTACCTCACACTATGGCTGACCGATATATCGGCTACACTTCAGTGGAGGCGGGCACTGCTGCCCTTAAAGTGTCCGATTTCAAAAATGAAAAATACGTTTCATTAAACAATTTAAGCTAAATATTTCAACCCATTTGCATTGAAACGTTCGGACCAACAGATAAGCACACATCATTATTTATTAACGAATTAACAAGAAAAATAGTTAATATAACGGGTGATCCTAACGAAGGCAATTATTTAAAACAAACTCTTTCACTTTTATTACAAAAAATTAATTTTTTTTTGCTTTCTGGATGGAGCTGCTAGATACCTGACTGTGCGAGACCAGGGACATAGATAAAAGTTGAACTCGGAAACGATTGCATGCCTAACCATGGCTTGTTCATCAAAACGGGTTCATACATACATACATACATACATACATACATACATACATACATACATACATACATACATACATACATACATACATACATACATACATACATACATACATACATACATACATACATACATACATACATACGTACGTACATACATACATATATACAAACATACATACATACATACATACATACATACATACATACATACATACATACATACATACATACATGTTTGCAATATGCATTTTCGTACCCGCCCAGATGGGGCACTTATGCGTCATGGGGGAAAAGTTAAGGGTTCTGAGTGTTCCGGCTCTCTCGCCAGGCCTCCGGTGGTGCTAAAACGTATGTCTTTGGGAAATGCTGGTAATCTTTCTATCAAGAAAAATCATGTTGTGCTTGCCCTAAAATGCGACATGGCGGATGAATTTTTTTCTAGATCTGCCAATTTTTGTTTGCATGATCATCTTCCCAAACAGTGCAGACCCAAATTTAGTCAGGTGTTGGCCAAGGTTTTGAAAGAAATTATCAAAAAACCTCTTTCGCCTCCAAGTTGGTATAAGCTGCTGTTTCTGCCCTCAATGGTTCTGAGGAGGAGTCCTCGACGGGGTAAACGTCACAACCCAACAGGTGTTATTACCCAGAGATTGGATGCATTCGGCGGTTGTTCGGTGGAGAGGATGGTGGAATCCTTGGAGCCTGTTGTTAAGTATAGCAAAAAAGTTTCAACCGAAGCTAAAATGATTTCATCCGTTAGATCCAAGATTGAAAAAGGAAACATTCGAAACGCGCTACAGCTATTGTCTACAGCTATACAGTTACAGTGTACAGCGATACAGTTGCACCGGTTACGGAAGAAACCATAGGTTCCCTAAGGGAGAAACATCCAAACGCTCCCTCAAACAGAAAGGAATGTCTACTCAAAGAGGCTTCAAGCTTAACGGTTAATTCACAACAGGTGCTGCACTGTTTAAAGTCTTTTCCTAAGGGAACTTCTGGCGGCAGAGATGGTCTCACGCCTGCACATCTAAGAGACGTTACGTCTTCAAAAGCAGACTCTTCTGATCTAGTGAATTTGATTGCCTCATTTGTCAACCTGATTCTAAGCGGGAACTGTCCGCCAGAGGTGGCTTCTATTTTGTTTGGTGGAAGACTGGTTGCTCTGTTAAAAAAAGATGGGGGTATCAGGCCAATTGTAGTTGGTTGTGTTTGGAGGCGTTTGGCTGCGAAATGTGCCATGCACATCATTAAAGACAGAGTTGTCCCCCTGCTTCAACCTCAGCAGGTGGGCGTTGGTGTTAGCGGTGGCGCAGAGGGAGCGATTCACGCCGCTAGACGTTTTGTTGATAACATGGATAATATTGAATGTTTTTTGAAACTGGATTTTTCCAATGCGTTTAACTCCCTAAGGCGAGATCACTTGCTGCTCACGGTGAAGTCGGTTGTGCCAGAGTTGTACAACTTTTGTTTGTCGGCTTATGATAAGCCATCCATTCTGTTTTTTAGTGGCACAAAGATTTTGTCAGAGGAAGGAGTTCAGCAAGGTGACCCACTGGGTCCATTGCTCTTCTCTCTTGCAATCAATCCTCTGTTGAAGTCTTTGGAATCCAAATTCATTGTCGCCTACTTGGATGACATTTCACTTGGTGGAAAGATTGAAAATGTGCTGAGGGATTTGAATTCAATTGTGGGTCATGAGACTGATTTGGGTTTGAAATTAAACTTTAAAAAATGCGAATTCTTCACAAATCATCCAAACTTAATAGAAAATTCTTTCAAAATTAAACAGTTTCCTAAAAATGACATCGACTTTCTAGGCTCTTTCCTATTTCCTTGCAATAAACGTAATATTTTCTGGGGTGAAAAATTGGAAAAATTTAAATTTATTATGTCTAGACTGAAGGTAGTTTCAAAGCATGATGCCTTGACCTTGCTGTTGCACGCGATGTACTTGCCTCGTTTGACTTTTTTTTAAGAACGTCGTCCAGCCTCGATAATTTGATGCTTCAATGTTTTGATCAAACTCTCCGTGACGGTTTCCAATCGATTTTCAACGTTCCCCTTGACCAGAAAGGTTGGTTACAGGCAACCCTGCCCATCTCGGTTGGTGGCTAAGGTTTAGGTACCGTGGTGGATTTAGCACCTTCTGCCTTCTTGACTTCTGCTGCTGCCACGGTTCCTCTCCAAAATTTGTTGTTGCCCAGGGATAAAATATATTCCGACAATTTCAAAACCCAAGTTTTTGATGGGTTCCGGACCGTCCACGGAGCGGGGATTTGTATCGAAACCCGTTCTCAAAAGGAGTGGAACGCTCCATTTATCAGCAGCTCAGTTGCTAAGCTGCTGGATTTGAACCAATCAAATTTTGATAAAGCCAGGATAATGGCTGTAAAAAGTGAGTTGGGATCATCTTGGTTGAAGGCGGTCCCAAATTCCGCCTGTGGTACCAGGCTGGACGACTCTTGTGTTCGTGTCAGTTTGGGACTGAGACTCGGTTTACCCATTTTAACCGAGTATGTTTGTTTATGTGGGGCCAATGTTGAACCCCTGGGCTACCATGGTCTTTCGGGTCGATTGGGCCCTGGTAGACAGGCTCCACACTCGGCCATGAACGACTTTTTGGTCAGGTGCTTTCAGAGGGCAAACATACCCACAATTAAAGAACCCACGGGTTTTATGGAGGAAGGTAGCCTCAGGCCCGATGGATATACTATTTCACCATGGGCGCAGAAACGATCCCTTGCTTGGGATGTTACGTTCCCTCACACCATGGCTAAAAGGTACATTAATCTTATTTCACAGGAGGCGGGTGCCGCTGCCTTAAGAGCCGCAGACTTTAATAAGTCAAAATATGCGGCTCTTGCAGAAAGCAAAATTTTTCAGCCAGTCTGCATTGAGACCTTTGGTCCAACCGATGCTCAGACTCAGAGTTTTCTGAATGAACTCTGTAGCAGGATTGTAGAAGTATCGGGTGACCCATTAGATAAGAGTTATGAAAGCAATCCTTTTCTATTTTACTTCAAAAATATAATTCTTTCTGTATTTTGGATGGAGCGTTAAAATACCTGTGTGGGAAGCGTTTAACATAGATTAAAGCTGAACCCGGATATGATTATTACTTCCTTATAGTTCTAATCAATTATGGGTTCATACATACATACATACATACATACATACATACATACATACATACATACATACATACATACATACATACATACATACATACATACATACATACATACATACATACATACATACATACATGCATACATGCATACATATGTAATGGAAATTGTTCCATTACATGGTCACGTGGGCTAGTTACTAGCACAAAGCACGTGTGCTTACCTAGGGGAGAGCGCCGTATGGTCACGTGGGTTGGCTACCAGACCAAAGTACAAGCGCTTACCTAGGAGAGAGCACCGTGCAAGTCTATAAATAGCCTGCGCAAATGAGTTAAGCCTCTTTCTTTTCTGCGGCTCTTGTGCCGGAGTCGACATTAGTAAAGTTGGTTATTGTATCGTTGCATTTTCGTTAATTTGGTTTATTCGATTAATTATTTAGTTAGGTTTTAATAAAGGAGGATTAATAATATATCTGTCGTTGCGTTTAGTTAATATCGAACCCGTTACATACATACATACATACATACATATATACATACATACATACATACATACATACATACATACATGCATACATACATGCATACATACATACATACTATTATTATTATTATTATTATTATTATTATAAGAAAACTTGTATAGAACTTTTATAGAACTACCCAAAGTCGCTATCCTACATAACCAAAAAAAAAAAATTTTTTTGTCCATTCAAGTAATCAAACAAAAGCATAAATATTTCGAAAATAAACATAAGTATACATTGTAAAAAAGAACTAAAACAAAACAGATAAATCCTTTAAATTCATATATAGATGCACACATATACTCTCGACCATACCCAATCACTCAAAGTAATGTAACAACCATATAAGAACCAAACAGCAACCATTTTAAACCAAATCATAAATACATTCATCCACACTTTATCCACACCAATCACACACAATTACGCTAAGAAGATGCACGGTAACATATAATTCAGAACAACCAACAGATAAATACCCAGCCACCAGCACAATAATTATAAATCGATTCAAATTATTAGAAACACACGAAACTCACACATCTCATCACATCCAAAACACATTCAACGTAAGCACATCCCATCATAAAACACCCACATACATTACGTACTCGACAACTCAATTATATAATTAAAACGTAAATAAAAATAAAAACAGCATAAAACAAATGAATGTTCCGTTATCGATAAGCTACATTCATAAACAACAAAAGCAACATGCAACATACTATTCACAACTTCAATTAATCTTCAAAACAGGTGTGTTTTCAATTCTCTCCTAAACTGCAACAGTGACATCCCTGGTCGACGAATGACGCATGGAAGACTGTTCCATATTTTCGTACCACATACAGCAAAGTTACGAGACCCAATTTTCAATTTTGACACCCGATCTGTCAAGTAATTCTGATCGTTTGATCTCAAGACAAAATTCTGAGCAGTCATATCTTTGAGTGTAAACATCTCCGTCAGATATCGTGGTGCCAAACCATTTAAACACTTGAACATTAATAAGCAAATTTTAAAAACAATCCTCTTTTCACTTACCAACCAGTGCAAATCCTTAATCAATGGAGTCACGTGATCATACTTTCGTCCACCCATTACGACTTTAGCTGCCCTATTCTGTACAGATTGCAACAGTGCAATTTCATTCGCTGAAACACCATACAGTAGGCTGTTGCAGTAGTCCAAACGTGAGTGGACAAATGAATGAACTAATGCCATCAAAGCGGGCTTGCTGACGAATCTCTTAATGCGCTGCAACTGACGTAGATGAAAACAACATGACTTTACGACACCCCATATATGATCCTGCATGGTCAGATTAGCATCAGGTGTGAAGCCCAGAATTGTGGATGATCTTTCAAATTTAACAATGGCATCATCCATTTCTAATACATCTCGATGTATTTTTGATGTCTACTGCCATGTACCAATTGGTTTTATCTTTGTTCAATTTTATTCCATTTTGTGTCATCCAAATATTTGCTGCAGCCAACGCATCTTTCAGTCCTTCAGCTAAATCATCAAACTTTTCAACAGGAGCACATAACACTAATTGAATATCATCTGCATACGCATAACACTCATTTGCATCGGACGATGGTTGCTTCAATAGCGGTGTAACAATTGCTTTTTAAAAAATCATTGGATAACTTCCAGTTTTCAAACACATATTGATCAAATCCGTCAAGTACGGCAAAAACAGTTCAATGTGTTTTTTGAAAAGACTCGTCGGGATGGGATCTAGCATACATGTTGTCGCAGGGGCTTTTAAAATAACTGCCTTAGCATCATCACTTGAGCACTCCAAAAAATTCGAGAATACTTGATGTTCTTTAACCTTACAACTGAAAGAAGGTACGCCATGCCCTGTTATGGTTTTTTAATGTTTTCAATCTTTTTCCTGAAAAACTCTGCAAATTCACTGGCAGTAATTTTATTGTTTGCTACATCAACCGTGTTAGTTTTTTTGTTACATAAAACCTTGTTTAAAACTCGCCATAACTGTTTAGGGTTGTTAGCGTTAGTGTTAACTAAATTGTTCCAATATTATTCTCTTTTTTTTGCAAAATGCTCTTGTTTCATATTCATTAGGCCAATCCAGTTCTGCCTATTAACCATGCATTTATTTTTCCTGTATTTGCGTTCATACCTTCGACAATCACGTTTAATTCCTCTACAGTCACTATCAAACCATGGTGCAGTTGGAACCATTCTTGTTTCAACAACATGAAGAGGCGCAACAGTATTAGCAATTCTCATCATTTCATTGTTGAAGAGCTCCGCTGCTCTATCTACATCATCGTCATTACAAGCACCACTTACCATTAATCAAGGTAAGAAAATGATTTTCATCCACACGCTTCCATGCCCGTACAGTCTTTTTAACCTTTAACACAGGGGAACAAACTATTGGCAAACAAAATGAAACCAAACTGTGATCAGAAATGACACCACTAGGATATACCTTAACACGAGTAACAGGCATATTTATTACTGGTACCACCAAGTCCAACGTTCCACCATGCATATGTGTAGGTTCTTTTATAACATTTTGCATTGAAAACATGTCAAACACATTCGATAATATCTTGGCATTAACATCATCATTTTTTTCGACATGCACGTTCAAATCACCTAATAATATTACATGATCACTCAATAACATTATGTTCTCCAAGATACTGGTCAATTCTTGAAAAAATGCTTTAGAAACCAACTGCGATCCTGGTCGATAAATGGCAAATAGTACAACATTAACTTTGCCTACTGTCAATATAACCACAATTGCCTCAAATGTTAATAATTCCGGCAAAGCTATCCTTTTGTGTTTAAAGAGATCACGAAAGTAAATGATTAACCCCCCGTGATATGGATCCTCTCTTCGCATACAATCAACAAACCCGAATCCATGGGGCATAGCTATTTTAACCGAAACATCATCTGATGAACCATGCCAGGTTTCTGTTAACACAAGAATATCTAAGTCTTCATGTAATAATTCATAAATAGTATCAGTTTTTGAAATCATTGATCTTATATTTAAGAGACCTAGACGTAATTTTTTCAAATATCCATCATTAATATCATCAGTCCTACCGCTATCAACTCCATCATCACCCCGTCACAGGAAACATTAATTCGACCATCATCAATAAATCTACCATCACGTCTATCATCCTCACCAGGGTCATCATCATCACCACCACCCAATTGATCATTCACCATGTTACTTTCGCTATAGTTAATGACAAAATTCACATTACCAAAATTTCCACTTTTTTTTTATTCATATTCGCCCATTGCCCCTACCGAAAATATTGCATTAACTTTTCTTTTTACATCATTTATCAAATATTTAATGTCATCAAGTTCCTCAAATATTCCATCGATATCGAAAGAGCACATATTCAGTGCAATCTTTTTTTTATTCGAATTATTCTCAAATTTCCAGGTTCGCCCCTCACTCTGTAAACAAAATCCTCTTTATCACCTGCCTCCTTCTCCCTCGCTAAATTTATCAATTCTCTACACTTGATTCTTTGATCTTTTGTCATATCGTGGCCAATACCTATTCCCTTCAGATCATCATCTAAATTTTTCAAATTATTTAGACTTTCCATAATTAAGTTTTTCAAAACCTTTGACTTCAGTCTAACCAACAGCGGCCTGACATTAGCCGATCTCTTGCCCAATCTGTAGTGTCTAACAACATTTGACATATCAAATTTTTCATCTGTTATTGCACTAAGAATGCGCATAATCTTTTCATCATCTTCTTTTTTGCTATCATTAAAACTGAGGTTGTTACTTTCTTTCAATTTAAAAATTATAAAGTAGAACGATCTTTCTTCAACCTCACTATATAATTGAATTGTTTTCTTTGTACTAATGACCTCTTCTTTTAGTGCCTTTATTCCATCATTCATACTCATCACTTCATTATTTACAGTTTCAACTTTCTTTCCAATATCTGAATACGACTTTCTAAGACCATCTTGTAGTGAGTTTATTTTTTTATCCAGAATATCTTCCGTGATTTTTTTATCAAGTATGGTTTTTATCTCCTTTATTTGACCACTAATGACGTTGTTGCAATCTTGTATGTTTTTTATATTTTTCAGTTCATCTTGCAGCATAGTTATTTTGCTTTCTAGTTTTTTCATCGCTAAGTTCAAATCATCATTGTCAAGCGTTTTATTAAACTTTTCCCCCAAATCTTTAATTTGGTTAATAATAACCGCATTGCTTTCATGAATCGTTTTTATATCGCCCCCCATCACGCTTAACTGACTGCCAGGTTTGAAAGCCTCCATCTGTCCACCACAGCCATTACAACACCATATTAAACCGGTACATTGTTGAATATCCTTCATTGTTTGCTCAGAAATAGAAGCGCACTTCCAATGAATCACCAACTCACAAAATTTGCAGTGTAGCATTTCCTTCATTGGTACCGTACCTGCACAGGCTGTGCATTTATTTTTTGAAGCCATATGTTTATTAACAAATCAGTACATACAAATGTAAATTAATGCTAATTGTTAGTGTTTAAGTCTGCCAACTACAACTCAAATCAACAAGGACTTATCCAAAAAAAAAACAACTTTAGTATTAGTTTCTTATATAAATATATTAAACCTAAATAAACAATTAAATCTAAATTAATTAATTCGAAACCATTTAATGAAAAACAAAATATAATAATGCTTCCTCTAATTTTATCCTTTAAACAAATCCAAATTCAACCATATAATATTAAAATTAACGCCAAAATTCAAGAAAAACTCAGGGAAATCCAATTGCGTCCATTCACTATCAACCAGAATGTATGTATACTATATTAATCACACATCATTAACAATAATCAACAACACTTCAATATTTTTTAAAAAGATTTGCAAAATGATAAGTGGCAGGTCCGGCGACAGCAGAGAGCTATTTTTCGCCATGAATCATATTTCTTGTTTGTTGCAAAGGTTTTTGCGCGTCTGTGTTACCGAAAATGTTCAATTAAACGCCGACGTGAGCGAATAACGAGATATCAAATGTTAACCGATTTTATTCAGATGTTTGACTGTTTAGTGTCACTCATCGCTGATTTGGTTTTAACATACATACATACATACATACATACATACAAAGTTATAAAACAAAGTTGCCAAAATATGAATTGAGGTCTGTTGAATGAAATTTTTTGGGTGTGCCAAAGACAAACCTCAAGATTGGATCTCGAAGCTTTGCCGTGGTCGGACCCCGATTGTGGAATAGCCTTCCGAACACTTCGCGCAGTGGGGATTTTGCTCTAAGTCAATTTGGTTGAAGTTCCCAACTAAACGAGTTTATCGTTGTTGTTGTTTGTTGTTGTTGATTAATATTGCTAATATTTTGTTAGACTGCTGTTGTTGTTGTTACTAACAATTGCTATTATTTGTTTTTGTTTGCTTGTTTGTTTGTTTTTTGTTTGTTTGTTTGTTTATTTATGTTGTGAACATTTATTGTGACGAATATTAACAATAGCGTTATTAATGAGGGGGCTGATAACGCTGTCCCGTTGTTTATTATGACCATTCTTTACATTTATCTTAACGTTACATTTGATTATGTTTATTTTCGTTATTGTTATTATTATTATTATTTAACGTATGCACCACTATTTATTCACAGTGTCAGTAACAAACTAATTTAATAACTTACCTACAATCGTTTAACTTATTAGTAAACTAACAAATCAATCAAATAACAACAAGCCAGTCAACCTAAAAACCAATCATTCAACCAACCAATCAAGTAGCAACAAACCAACGTAACGGCCAATCATTCAACTAACCAACCAACCAACTCATCAACTAATCAACCAACCAACAACAACCGACTAAACTAATGCCAAATCAACTCTACCGATCGACTAACAAAGACACCTTTCAATTGGCAGTCAACCAACGAAGCGTTCGCTAATTGGATTGAAGATGTCGAAGAACATAACATGGAGCAAGGAATGTATCGTAGAAACGCATGTGCGGTGGACAAAACATCCACAACATTCGCAACATCAGCATATGACAAATAAATGCCAATAAATAAAACAACACGGCATCGTGTCGAGTAAATCTCTTAATCCTCATATGCTGGAGACCCTCTACTATCTTCCTGCTTGCTTCCCTCATTCCATTCCTACATCTCCCGCCATCTTTCTTTCATGCCATCTCTATTTCTGTTCTTTATGTTGTCAGCGCTTCTTTATTTCCTGTTTCCACGTCAGCACATTATTATTTTCGCGAGATTTTTTTCTTCCCTTAGGTTGTACACTCACACACACACACACACACACACACACACACCCTCACAACAACACAAACACACCACCAATACATTCCACACGCTCATAAACACACCAGCATACACACACATACACACGCACGCATGCACATATACACATGCACTTTTTACACATGCACTTTTTACACATACCTTTACACATTTGCACACATACACACGTACATTATCTGCATTCTTGTATTAATATGGTATGCTGTCAACGTATTCTGTACAAGACAACATATAATGCTTACTTGTTCCCTCCTTGCTACAAAACTATAAATTCTTTTATGCATAGATTTTTTGTTCATAATTTTTTTATAAATTTGGCAAAATGTCTTCGAAGTTTAATTCAAGGAAAAAGAACGAAAATGATGATAAAAATGAGTCTGTTACGTTCTGTGTGTTGAATGATTGTTTATGCGAGGGTCGTTCGTTGTGTAGTTGCGTCCGTGTAAGCGGTCACTTTGATGTCATAAAGCGATTTATTGTGTTGCTAAAATGCTTTCAACAATTCTTTTTTGCCATTATTAACTACTTTGTAGCTTTCATACTCTTTAAATTTTTGATGTTGTTTAATTGTTTGCAGTTACATAACATTTTGTAATCAAAAAATCTTTAAGAACTGCTTCAAGTGATAATTAATCAATTTAATTGTAAACATTTTGTCAATTAAAAAAACAAAATAACAAGTGAACGAGTCACTAATTACAAATAAGTTAATGTTGAATCAAAGACCGTCATCTTCAACACCATCCCATGGCAACATAATATTTTATAACATACTCAGTATTAACATTACCATAATTTGTCTTTTTAATAAATAAAAATATCAATAGATTTTGATCGGACAGCAATTCATATGAAAGAAGAAAGCAGCAGCAAAGTGAGTAGTTACTATGGTCAGTGCGGTGCAAACCGCCGATGACCACCATCCAACCATCAGGTCACCAGCAAGCAGCGACTGATCCATGCCATGCATGGAAATGTTGGATTTTATGGCCGCATTCATTCGCCACTGAGGTTCCTGCTATCTAGCTCAGGTCGTATAAACATTTTATCCGATCATTTAATGAGTCATTAAATCAGGGAAGGATCTTCATTATATTCTCCGGTTGCTATGCAAGTTCTTCAATATATATATATATATATATATATATATATATATATATAATATATATATATATATATATATATCTGGTGCCTCAACATGTTTGTATTCGCTGCTGCTCTTTATGTTTATGTGTGCGTGTATGTATATTCAGTGCGTGTGTGCGTGCGTTTGTGTGTGTGTATGTGTGGGTGAGTGAAGTGAATGAGTGCAGTCAACTGCATCGGCTTTTTTGTGCTATGAGTTTTTGCTTGTTTTAATTTAAAATTGTCTAATTCACACTCCATTTACAGCAAGTTATTAGTTTGAAATATCCAAATTTGTAGAAATAAATCTAAACTATGAAATGTAGAAATTAATATAAACTATGAATCTAATTTTTCCAATTAGCAATTAAAGAGGTATCGTTGTTATTATTATCTTAAAATTTAAAAAATTGGAACTGGATCAAAACCAGCATCAATTCCTTCAATGAACAAAGACTATTTTGATTTATTTGTGTAAATTTTTCAATTATTTTGAAAACATTTGATTAATATTTTTGCTTAAATTGATTTGTTTCTAACATTTTTTAATAAATTAATTAAATCAGTTTTTCTTTATTAAATCCTAGTGAAATTGAAAATAAACTTTAGCTTCAATGATGCTCTCGTGATAGGTGTGAAAAAATAATTATTGTACGGGTTTACATTAACATAACTTAGGAAATAAATCATTTTTATTTTCCAATGTAATTTTTGATTTTAACAAATTTTTAAATGTTATTCCTACATCTTAGAGTTTTGATTTTCGACTTGGCAACATATGGACCAAAAAACTTTCACAAAATTAATTTTTTATTACTATGGAGCAAGTTTGTTTTCCAGTCTCCAGTGAAATAGTTCACAGTACATAGCATTCTTACAATGACTGATTTGATTGTTTTGATTGAAACGTCGGAGAACAAAGTGATCTTTTGACAAGTTATTAATTTACAACTTTCTTTTCATAAACTCTCAGATGTATCAACAACACACACACCCACACACACACATACACTCATACGCGCGCACACACACACACACATAACACACACGCAAGGTATGTGAATACGCGCAAATCAACGCATTCTTTTTGGTACATACTGAAGCAAAGATGTTTTTTTATTCGAAGCCAGTAACTATTGCACAAAACCTTCGAAACATTGTAAACAAAATCACAAGTAAGACTTAATGAAATGACGACCAACTTGTTGGTCTGGCAAGAAATGATTACGAAACTACAAATTTTTTTATGTTCGTTGGAAAATCATTTTTTAAAGGTTTCCTGATAACTATTTAATTTATTATAATTTGTTGATAATCACTTTTTTTTATAAATGTTCATATTTTTACCTAGTGAAGGAATTATTTATTTACTGTAATCAAATTAAATGAAAATACAATCTACTGGCATGTACCTCAAAAAACACCACCATCATTGTTGACGAAAAACAAGTCTGTCGCTTTTTACTTCAAACATTTCGCGCACGTTTCATAGAAACAAAAATGCAAACCACGGATTCTTCTAATTCCCACTTGCTTCATTCCCTATCGGACAAAAAACAATTTTTTCCTTTTTTTGTTTATTGGAAAATCATTTCTCGCCAGGCAAACAAGATGGCCGTCACTTGATTAAGTCCTCTTGTCGTTTTGCTTACAAGTAAGATTTGTATATTTACCTTCATTATATTATTATTCTTATTATTATTATTCTTATTATTATCGTGAGCACCCATTGTTATGAATGAATGGTTTAAATTTGATTTCATCAAACATTACCATTAAAAAATACTTGAAAGATAAGGAAGCATGAAAATAAAAATCAAAAAATATTAAATTCAACATTGCTTTCATCTTAGACAAAAACTAACAGATAAACAACAAAAATTGGTTGACAAAATATTAAATAGAACAATGTCTACCCCGTTGACGATGGTCATATTTGCCGGTGTTATTTTTTTATCATTTTCACTGACGAACCATTTAAGCACGTAGCACAAACTTGGAAACATGATCTCATAAAAGGATTATGCATTGCTCTATTTCGCATATTTTGCAGTTAGAAAGTCGGAAAGAAGCTGATTTCATTACAGAGAGCAGAGCACTGCGCACTGTTGTTAGAACGGTTATTTATCTGATGCCCGCTCGTGTTCGTCTTCAACTTTGAACTGGCGTTACTTCATTTCTTTCTTCCGCAAGACTTTATCAAAAATTTCTTTCTTATCTTTATCTTTGCGGGTTTTCTTTCTCAAGCCTGTTTTCATATGCAAGCATGTAGGGGCGTGCACAATATTTTGAGGCATATCTTGAAGATGGGTGATCTTTTGAAGTCGATTCAAACATTTTTTGAAGTTTGTGTTGTTCTGATATGTTATTGCTTATCGTTGATTCCTAACATAAAAATGATACATACAATTATTACGTTAATAAATTTACATAAAGTATTAAACTTTAGAGTTATTCAATAACTTTCTTGTGCAGAATGGTCAAGTGGTCACCTTTTTCAAACTCCTCTCTATTCATCACTCCTTAGCATGCTGGTCACTTCGTCCTCTCAGTTATGTGATGATGCCCATAAGCCAAATAATTTAGATAGGGCCTTTTGCCTGTTTTATAATACATTCGACCGATACGAATACATTTTATATGTAATACATTATATATTACATGCAAAACATATTTCACGCGTTGCGTATACTACACACTCTACGCATTACATTACATTACATTATATTACATTACATCACAAGAATTATGTATATGTTGTGTTTGGTATGCTCATAATTGTTCATCACTGATACTGACGAGACGGTTGGCTCCATTCCATATGCGTCGGTGAAGTCGATCAACTATTTACATTTTTTTAATTTAAAATGACAAGAATTTAAGATTAAAATAGCAATACTCCAAATATTGACGTTGAACAATCACCAACCGCCAACTTTGCGGAGTATTTTTAGAACTTAAAATGTTGGAATAAGAATTTCTAAATAAAATGATCGTTAAAAATGCATATTTGTGAGTGTCTGAATCCTTCAATCAAATCGTTTCCCCTGTTTTTGCTGTTTCATAATTGAATTTTTAAATTCTAAGGAATAATGAACCTAAATTGTTTTGAATATTTTGTTTGCTAATCTGTTCACTATAAATAGCCTTGAAAAGCCAATTAAAGCTAATAATTTGTTTAGTTTAAATGATGGTTAATTAAAAAATAATCATCTCTGATCGATCAGTCAGTTGCCTACCTAGTCTAAAAAAATGTTCATCTAGGCATTCACATAAAATATGAAGGCATTGAACTATAGAACATCTAAGCTGTTGAAAATTGAAACTGTTTTAGGCAGTTGAAGTCATAAAATCTTTTGATTGGTTTTATTAAGAGGAAGTTTTTTGTAAAATTTACAGCCCCAACCAATACCCATTCGCTTCGACTTGGCTTCCGTTTGTCAAAATATTTGTAGCATGCATGTTTGCAAAGGCCAAACGCAGGAATAAAAATGAAATGTTGGTCAGTTATTTATTATTTTAAATCAAAAATGTACATATAAAACTGGCCCTGTTCAACTTCACATGCGAAGTTACCTCTCCTTACGTCGGCTATGGAGCAAGGACAACCACCCTATCAGATTATTAAGATTACAACGATGTGTTTTATTGTTTTATTGTTGCAATTGTTTTTTGATCTTTTGTCTCGATAGGAGCATTTTTGTTATTTTTTTTATTTCAAATTAATTTATAAAAGTAATTTTATAAACTGAAAAAAAAAGCAAGTGCATCGGGAGGATAAAATATTTCTCGCGGTACCGAAACAGTTGTGAGGCAGGCAGATTCAAGTTTTTGGCAAACACCATACTGAAAGGATATCATTTGTTGCTTTAAATGGTTTTCACGATTTTCATTTAAAAAATTTAAAAAAAAACAAGTAGCATTGTTCAAAAAAATATTTATTTCATATTTATGCACATTCTTTTAAGTACTATTTGAATCATCCACAATATGACGGCCAACATTGCAACTATAAAAAAATAAAATGCAGAAGTTAACAGCATCACTCTACGTAACGCTAACAGGAATATTTTTAAACCATATTGGCAACTATTAAAAAACGTGTTCGAAGTATATAGTTATTTCAGATTATATACACATTGGTAATTTGTGTTACATATATATGTAACAATTGCTGCATTAAATAGGATGTAGCAATGAATATGCTGATGATCACACGGGCATCAAATCAGGATGGTGTTCTGAAATGTAAGTAAATAGTGTAGAGAGTAGTGATGACGGTCATAAACATCCAGGCGATGACCAAGATGCCCAGGATGTCACCCACCAGAGCTGGAGTCATCCCCAGTTCGTTGCTGTTTAATTATTAAATTTTTGTTTAATTGGTGGCTATGTGTGTTTGAATATGTGTGTGCATGTGTGTGCGTGTGTGTGTGTGCGCGCGGTGCATGTGAGTTTGAGCTTATTATTTCAGTGTTTATTTAATTAAAATTACATATCTGCGAACTTATTTACTATTTCGGTAACATGTTTACTTAAAAAAAGCATTGGCGAAATGAGAGTTGATTAATTTTATTTGAATGAAATACAAAGGATCTTACCCCATGATTCGCGGATAAAATGTTTTCCTCGTAAATAAAAACTTCTAATGAACTATTGATATAAGGTGAGACTGTATCACGTAAATGAAAATTGTGTTTACGTTCAGTAGATAGAAAACAAATAACATTAACAATGTGACGTAAACGAGAATTTGAATACTTATATTTTCATTCGTTTTATTTCACCATTCTAAAGTTTTTTAATCATTTGTTTTTGGGAATATTTGGATAATTTTTGTGGTGCCTGGTATTGCATTAAGTTATAATGTAAGTTTTAACCTTATATCAATACTAAAATACAATACTAAATGATCTGACTTCGTCATAAATGGCAACTCAAGAAATAATATTCGACCAACAAGTTCCATTTTTATTTCCAATCAACCAGCAATCACCAATTCACACCACAGCGTATCAACGTTAACATTAGCCAATATTAACATTAATTAACATTAATAAACAATTAACATTTAATATTATCAATATTAACATTAATTAACATTAATATTAATAACTAACATTTATTTATGAGCAGTGTGTGTGTTGGTTGTTAGTAGTACCATGACATTCCGCAGAGTTGTTAAACATAACGCGCAACGCATGTAATGTAAGGTGTGATGGCTATTCGCATATGTTATCGTTCTCTAGTTTTGCGTAAATGATTTCACAAGTTACCTTGTGCTTTCTTGTCGCCAATCTGATTTTTTTCATTTAAAAAATTTTTTTTTGAGTTGTTTTCCACGAGCTATGCTATTCATATGATGATCCATTTCAATTTCAAGTTTTTACCTTCTGCTGCAACCAGTAGTTTTTTATTTATAATTTATTATTAAATTATTTTTATTAATTTAATTAATTAAAAACATTCTTATAAATTTTTTCTATAGCACGTTAAAATTGTGAAAGTTATATACTTATAATTTATAATAATTATAAATTTGATTTTATTATAAATTATACACTGCTCAACCAATCATCCTTCTTTACAACACACAACATATAATAAACATAAACAAATCAAAATGTAATTGAAAATACTTTTTTAGAGTAAAATATAATGAACTTTACCATTGCACACACTTTTTTTTATTTAGGAAGGATCATCCTTGGATCTGTTGATTATTTGTTGGGCAGACCATTTAATAATAAGACGTCATCACTTACTTCCAATCCATTCTTCTGCTGCCGTAGTTCTTCATCAAAGTCATCTCTTTCCTCCTTTCAAAGTATTCCTTCCCAATCTGGATGGAAAAATTATTCCCACGACAAGTTTGCTTCAAAGTCAGAATGCAACATTCATCGTTTTACTAGGTTGTTGTACATTTCTTCAAGGACTAAACAAAACCGCATTAACATTAAAACCAAATCAGATGACAAATCAAAAACTTCTAGCCAGAATTCCACTATTAAAAATCCAATTGTAAATAATCACAAGGAATCAACTGATAAAAATAAAATTGTTAACGATAATAAAAATGGTGTTTCATCAAACGACCAGAATGGGGCATCAAAAACTCCAACTGAACCAGTCGACCAGAAAGTTGTGAAGGAAGGAATATTTACAAGGTTCAAGAACACATACAAACAACATGGAAAGATTTTCATTGGCGTTCATCTAGTGACATCTGCAATGTGGACTGGAATGTTTTACTATGCTGTAGTCAGGTCGATTTCACCTATTTATAACTCAATTTTTGACTTTTATAATTAAAGTTTGATTGAATTTTTTAATTTAAGTATATAATTGTTAATTTTGCTGCAGTGATTACAACATTTACATATAAATGATCATAAACAGTGGTGTTGATGTTGTGGCAATGCTCGATTGGCTAGGAGTAAGTCAAACAGTGATTGACAAGTTGAAGTCTCCATCGCTGGGATACATAGCAGCCACATACCTCCTTTACAAACTGGCCACACCCCTAAGGTACACTGTGACAATTGTGGGCACAAGATGGGTGGTAAAGTACCTGCAGAAGAGTGGCAAAATGCCCGCAACCCCGGAAGAAAATAAGATCAGCTCCCTTCTCAAAGAAGGGGGCATGAACATGAAGAAAAGACCCAGACTAAAAAAAAAGAAATAAATTATTTTTCCTGTTGTCTACTTTATAAACATTCGTCGTGATGTTCATGTATAAAGTTGCATCATCTTTCTTTTTAAACATTTTCTCGCGCAAATATTAATCGTGTAAATAGAAGCTTGATGACTATGTATGTATGTAAGTCCATTCAAGTCAGATAACACTGATTTATCCTTATTTTTAGTTTTGTTATGAATCAAACTAAAAGTAACAATTTATTAATTTGTTTATCAACAATTAATTATTGACAATTAATTTTATTTCTTAACACGTAAATCTTAACCAATTAAATTTCATAAGAGTTGTAATAAATTGGACCCTAAGGACCCAAATGACCACAAAGTCATGTTTAATCATTGAGTTATGAAAGAACAATAAATAATTCAACATTAACAGTATCAATGACAACCTAACGCATGATATTACACTGGAGAAAGTTGAATTGCAGAGACATGCCTACATGCTAAAACAACATCTAAATCAAGAATGTTTACAATAGAATACAAAACGTTCCAGCACTTGAAAAAAATTAAATGCAAATTGAGTACGCCGAAATGGCGGGGTGGGTATCGTCTTTGATAAGATTATGCTTTATAGTCAGTAGCTGTTAATGTTCGTTTTTTTGTTACATGCATGGAATGGAACTTTATGATCAAGTAATAAAAAAAGGTTCATCATGGTATCTCAAATGGTAATTAACATTAAAATCATAGCATTAAAATCTTAGCTTACATCTTGTCAGAAATAATTCAGTGCAGAAGAAATTAGTTTGAAATATCAAATTATGAAATAATTCATTGCAACTATTAAAATATTAATAAAGCATAAGCCTGATGAAGGCACTTCTCAGTCCATCACTAACAATTAACTCCATTCCCTTATGAATGCCTACCAAGCAATGATGCTGATGCCAATAAAAATTTTGTGATTGATGACGTTTATAATGTTTATTTAAGACTAGCTCATAGAAAACCACACTTGAAAAACAATAATTAACAATGCATGCATGATTGTAAACATCAACAAGCAAAAAATTATACAAAAAAAATATATGATAAGGAAATATTTCAATGAAAAGTTAGTTTGAATGATGAAAATAATGGATTGTTATGTACAATTAAAATGCAAAAATATAGGTTCCATTGATATTCCATTGATAACAAAAATAAAATACAAAAATAAAATACAAGATGAAAGTGAACATTCTATTAGACGTCAGACATTTAACAAAACAGCAATTCTAATACATTTCAAAACAAATGGCTTATTTTAAATAAAATAAGCCATTTTTTAAATAAAATGATACTTGCGTGTTGATCTAAATTAATAAAACTTTTTAGCAGCAGCTTCTTTTTTTGCCTTATAAATGAAGTAACCAAGTATGGTGAGTAGATGAATGAAGAGAAAAAAACCTAAATGATAAACACTGATAGATGGGCTGTTGGCAATGTTCGATGAAATGTCATTTACTTTATTCGAAAGAGATCTAAACTCGTTCAACATCATTCCAAAGTGGTTAGCAAGTTCTTTGGTAAACTGATGTTGATCTGGTATTTTAAGTCCATTAAATTTTGTGTTGATGTCATTGACAACTTGTCTTAAATCTTTAATTCCCTCTGTAGCTGCCTTCTGAGCATCAACAATTTGGTTGAATTCTTTTTTGTCAATGGTGCTGCCAGGAGATGAAGACTGGCCTGCTTGCTGTCTTGACTGACTGATACTAGTTAACAAGGACAACTGCCTTTCCTGTCTACCAACAATTTCATCCAACTTTCTCAATGATGATTTGATGAATTGACTAATTTCACTCTGCCCTTCAAATATTTGTCTCAGTGATCTGACTTCAGGACTTTCATAAATTTTATCTTCATCAACATCCAAATCTAATTTTGCCTTAGGATTTTCTTTCTTGAAGTCTTCTCTAGCTTTTTCCAACTTTTCTTTATACTCTTGAAATTCTTTTTCTATTTTTTCTTTTTCTAGTTCAGGCATTTCCATTTTTGTGCCAACTTCAGTCTGAAGTTGAAGACTGTAAGTGCTAAATGATAAAACATCGTGATCATCAGCCAAGCCACCAGTAGCTGCTGAAACTCCAAAATATCCATTGGGAGGCAAATTGACATTTTCAATTCTGGTGCACAAATCATAGTCTTCTTCGTTGTCTGACATGCCACTGTGAAATGAAATGGTCAAAACTTTTTTGAAATATTCAATTTTAATTTTCACTGGTTTATTTTTGTTTCTGAAATCTCTTAAACATCCTCCAAGTTGTTGATTTGAGCCATCAGCATCATGATCATATGTTTGTTTTCCATCGTTTAACATTGCCATTATATAAGGATTATTATGTTGACCATCATTGTCAAAAGAATCTAAAAACACACCAAGACCATTCCACTGATCTTTGCTACCAAAGACAGGGCCTTCAATTCCTCTTTCAGTTGTGTACCACACAGCTAGTCCATCAGCTCCCAGTCTTCCTCTACCAGTGACAGTAAACTTAACATCCACTTCCCAATCTTCAGCCGTCACTTTTTCTTTGCCCCAAATTGAACCCTTTTTGCTTTTTAACGATGGTGTTATTCGAATGGAATCAGCGCTGGCGATCGCACTGCCGTAGTGGTCCCAGAATGGAACAGTACCATCTTTGAGTACCAGATGTGGACCTTTGAAACTCAATTTATATTCAAACCTTCTTTTAATTTTGGACGATGAACTCGTGGCGGTGGTACAGAAGACTACAAGTAATAGTAATGACAACCAGAACCAGATGCAGTGAGCGAAACAGAAGGCAGGCCGCTTCCATATGTTCAGCACGTCTTTTATGAAATACATTTTTAACATGTAACAACCGATGTTGTATAAAACGTTTATTATTTTGCAATAATTAAATTATTTCCTAATAATAATTAAACGTGGAAAATTAAATTTGCACAAATTCAACGTATTAAACAATCCACACAACTATATCAGCAAGTGCACGTCATATCATAGACAGACATTTACTTTTACTGCAATGCGTGGTTTTTATTTATCTATGGCCTATGAAATGCCTGCTATACTTCATAAGAGTTGAACGAAAACATTCAAATTAAGAACATTTTTGTCGTTATAATACTACCAACATCATAATAAAATAAATACACTAGTTCTAATATATTTAAAGCTCAGTGTAACATTGAAAATTATTTGATTTTTATGCAGAATACAAGACTCAGGGGCCATACAAGGCAGACAACAACGAAGTGCCGCAGTTTGAAGACGATCTGCCACTGATGCTGGTGATGATCAATTAGAGGAACGAGAGGCAACGCAATTTCAAAAAAATTGAACAGCTATTTAAATGAAGATGATTTTGGGTTATTACTGATACAATCAGTATCCAGTAATGTTTCAGAACTTTAAAACATTCAAAAAGATTTTTTTACTTGATTGAACAATGATAAAAAGACAAAGCATTAGACAACAATGGGATGCCACAGTTGGCAAGCGGAGTTCTAAATATGAAGATGCAGGGACAACTGTTAACAGAAGGGTATATCCAGAGATTTTACAGATGTTATGTAATGCAAATTTTATATTTATTTATTCTTCTGCTCATTTGTTAAATTTAAATTTGTTATTGTTTTTATCGATACAAATTAATTATAATAAGTTACTTACAATTCAACTAGTGTGGTTACAACCCCACGCAGTTGTAGCAATGCAAAAATTCATCAAACAATTGAGGCATTTTTCAACCTCAGTCTTTCGGCGGTTCATGTCGAATCATTGCAAGAAGTATTGGGAAAATGTTGCGCTGTCAAAGACATGGACAACGAAAAATTGTACTCAAGCGAGACCTGATAATCAAAACAGCGTGCCACGATTTACCAGCAACCGAATGTTTCGATTCTACAGCTAAAAATATGGACTGTCAAAGACTGACGGGTGTAAAATATCACGCCATGTTCAGTTTGATGAATATTTGGATATTTTAGCCTACGTCAGCTCGGATTTGAGCACTACAAACAAACCCGGTAACAACGGGAAAAATATAATCCACAACATATATTGACTGAATGAGTATGGTTCATCTAGGACGTATTCCGATGTCGTGATACTACTACAATTACTAAACTTACTGCTACATGCACACTTAGTGCTTTTTTTGGTACTACAGCTGACAAACAAAAACTTATTTCAAGTTCTAATCCAACGGTTAATATTACAACTGCTGACGAAAAAGTATGATGCGACATGATTTCATCTGAATTAATTCATATAATTTATTATGCTTATTATGTTTATGTATAACAATAATAATATTATTATTTCATGTCTGATTGTTGAACATTCTAACGAAACATTTTATAGAAATGATGTATAATATTGCTATTTAATTCATAATTGTATGATATTTGCTTAATAAAAAATTAGGATATGATCAGACACTATTCAAAAAACTCACACAGGGAATAAATGGACATTGTGCTGGATATCCATTGTAACGAGTGAAGAAATAAGTTAAGCATCGGTTGTGGAGTGATCATATTTAGATACCAGCAAGGAGGAGGACCGTCTGGACATGCACCGAATGTACAGAATTTATAAATTTTAATCATTTAAAATTTTATTTAAAAATTCGAAAAAAATTATTTCAAAAATTTTGTATATTATAACTTTGTGTAAAATTCTTTGTGTAAATCACTTGGAAACATTAAGATTATAGTCGAATGTGTTATAAAAGTAGGTAATCGACTTGTGAAATTATTTATTGTAAATTTATTTGTTCAAAAATATTGTATATTTAGTTATTGACTAACTAGGTTTTACTTTTTTAATAAATCACTTTTAAATTTTTAAATTTAACCCGAAAGTGTTGTAAAATCATTTATTGACTTTGTGCACTTTATCTATGTTTAATACTCTTTGTGTAAAGTTTTACCCGAAGGTATTGTAAACTTTATTATCTTGGTGAATTATATCTATGGACAAAGATCTTTTGTGAACTCGTTGTAAATAGATGTATAACTATATATATATAGACGATATTTCAATCGATCAGTGTACATGTGTTGACAATTTCATTTGGCGATCATCGTCTGCTCAAGCTCGGTTGCAGTCACACGCTCATAATACGTTATAGTACGCTTCAATTTTTGAGTTTTCATTTTAGAAATGGGAAAAAATAAAAATAAAAAAGGCAAAGGACTCGAGAAAACTCTGAATAAAGAGTTAAAAAAATCGGAGAAGAAAATGCAAAAAGAATTGACTGAGGCAGGACAAGTAAGTATTGTTATTAATTTTATTTAAAATTTAAATAAATTGTAATTAAACTAAACTAACAGCTAATCGAACCCAACTTTAACAAAATTTGCATTTGATATTGCGGATCATTATGTGATGTTCTTGTGTATTAGCTATTACTAGCATTAATTAATAATTAATAATTCTTATTAAGTAATTATTTTATTATAAATTTATAAAAGGATGACATAAAGTTGATCATATCTTGGTTGGAAGATGCTAGCAATTCCGTGAAAGTTACATCAGAAATCAAGTGTTCTCCTCCTTCTCCAAGGTCCAATGTCACTTTAAATGCTCATCCAGAAAAAGATAGTCTCATTATGTTTGGCGGGGAATACTTCAATGGCAAAGAAGTAAGATATATTTTTTACTTTTGATTTTAGTAAACAACCATTATGAATGTAAAAATGTTGAATTATCTATTTAATTTATTTTTTATTTAATGATTTTTCAAATTAATTAACTTTTGTATTAATGCAATATTGACAGACTGTAATGTACAATGATTTGTTCTATTACAACATCCGATCCAACGAATGGTCTCACGTCATTATTCCGAATGCACCCACACCAAGATGCTCACATCAGGTTCTTATGAATTTGTATTATGTTTAGTAAATTTTGGCGCCATCTCCATAAAAGTAATGATAAAGTATGTGGTATTGATATTGTTTATCAGATAATAAAATGAATGATTTTTGTGTAATCAGGCAGAGACAGTTCCTCAATCAAGGGGGCAGTTGTGGTTGTTTGGTGGAGAATACACCACAAGGAACCAGTCACAGTACTATCATTATAATGATCTCTGGGTTTTGCATCTTGCCGAAAGAAAATGGGAAAAAATAAAGTTTGTATTTTCTATTCCTGTTTCAACAACTTTTGGAGATTTAATATAATATTCAGATGAATTGTTATATAGAAAAATTAATAATGAATTAATTTAACATTTTCAGTTCTGTGGGTGCTCCTTCACCAAGAAGTGGACATAGGATGGTTGCTTGTAGGAAGATGCTCTTCATTTTTGGTGGATTTCAAGACAACACAATGTAAATTTTTTCATAAAATTTCTTTTTTATATCCTAAAAATTTAAATTTATTCAAAGCAATCGACAACCGCCAAATTTATGTGGTTAATAAGTTAAGCCTACGTTGATCTAAAGCAACCTGACGTAGATTGCTGAGATTTTTGCAATATTGCAATAGGGGTTAATAATTAATATTTTTCTTTTACAATTTCAGGGCTTATAGGTACTACAATGATGTTCATGCATTCAGTTTGGAAAGTCGCACATGGGTTAAACTTCAGTTATCTGGTCTCCCGCCATCACCCAGATCAGGTCAGTTTCAGCTTAAAATTGTACTTGTTTTAACATTTGTACTATTATGTTAGATTGAATCGTTGTAACAATGCATTCTGTGAAATTTATATATATTTGCAACAATTTACTTTTACATTAATTAGCAGAAATGTTTTATATGTATAACAAGAAAGTGATTGATTTAAATTGCAGGTTGTGTAATGGCAGTAACTCAAGACCAGTGTCACATCATGGTGTATGGAGGCTACAGCAAGCAGAAAGTGAACAAAGACGTTCACAAGGGATGCATTCACTCAGACATTTTCATGCTCTCCTGTGATGGTTAATACTACATTTTATTATCTAATCGTTTTTTAAAATAAACAGAATTTTTCTTTTCAATATTTAAAAAAAAATTAAATTTGAATGTGAACAGGAGATAAGAACAAAATGGATGAGAAACTTTCATGGAAATGGTCGTTAGCCAAACAGTACGGTACCATTCCCAGCCCCAGGTGCAGCACATCTCTCTGTGTCACAAGCAGCAACAAGGCCGTTCTTTTTGGAGGGATTAGAGATGACGTTAGTTTCTTGATTTATTCTTATTATAATTTATTAATTTTCTCTTATTATATGTTTTTCTTAACCAACCTTTTGATTCCAATATTTCAACTGTGTATAAACAAATTGATACTACAGGAGGAAGATGAAGAGAACGTTGAAGGAAGTTGTTTTAATGACATGTATCTTCTTGAAATTGACAAATGCAGATGGCACCCTCTCATTCTCAGGTTAGTTTTTTTATCTATCATCATAGATGCATATTTTTACTTCACCATCCATTCTGGTATCACAAATTTTTGAAACTTTATTGCAACTATGCTCTACAATTTACTAAGAGTTTTTTATTTTTTTTTTGCAGAAAATCTAATGACACTTCAGAAAGTAGAAAACGTAGAAGAAAAAATAACACAAATAATGAAAAGGACAATGACTCTAGCGATACTCATAGCAATAGCGATGATGATGAAGATGGCCATTCTGAAAATGCTAATATATTAGATAGAAACGTGAAAAAATTGAAAATCTTGGAGCAAAATGTAAATGATCGAATAGAACATATAAGCACTTCTCTACTCAATCAGCCAACTACTTCCACTAAATCTGATGAAATATTCAAGTTGGTAATCAACGATACTAAAGATATTAAAACAAAACTGAATCCACCACCATCAAACGTTGGGGTCAATGACGATAACCCCTACAAAACATTTCCTACACCTCGCATGAGACCTATGTTAGCTGCCAAGAGAGGTGTTCTCTATCTGTATGGTGGAATATGTGAACACGGCAGCAGACAAATCACTTTAAGTGACTTTTACAGTATAGACCTGCAAAGCATGAACAAGTGGAATGTTTTATTAGAATCACAGGATACGTCTATGGTTAGTTGAATGTGTAACCATTTTGCAACGAGTGTGTCTTTTCTTTATTTTCAATTCGTTGTTCTATGGTATCCCCTGCCACTTAATAATTATTTGAGCCAATCTAATTTTAAGCAATTGCTCTAATGTACATTTATTTGCAATCCCGTCCTCTATGTAACATTTAAACATGATTTTTGATTAACAACTCCTATTTAATTTAAAACAAAAAATGCAAAATAATTTTACCATTTTATATATCTATCATTTTAAAAACTATATTAAATAACAATTATTCATTATAATTTGAAACAGGACTGGCAAGAATCATCCGATGAAGAAGAGTCATCATCAGACGACGACACAGATGATGAAGATGATGAGGAATCTTCAGATGGTAAATAAAATTCTCACTACTTGATTTATTTTTAAATATTATTATGTTGTTCTAATTTCTTTCTCACTATTTTCAGAAGAACTTGAAGATGATGACGAAGATGACCCAACAAAATCGGGACCTCGTAAGAAAGGAAACGAAAAGTTTGAAGAATATTTTGCAAGAACATCTTCAACTTGGAAAATGAAAGCCAGAAAAGTAGCAGAGAAAGAACTCATCGAGGCTACCAGCAAACAATTAGACAAGGCAGCTTCCAGGATGGCCAGTGAATACTGGAAAAAAATTTCTTTCTAATTTAATCCTGTTGTAAATTTACTTGTACATTGTCTTTGTTTATCATTGTAAATAATTTTCTTTGAACCTACGTTTCATAAAAAATTACCTAAAAATATTCAAGCTAAAAAGTAACATCTGTTATTATACGTTGTCTCATGATAGCTAAACATTTAAAATAAACAAAAAATATAACATCAGTTGATATAAAGTCGTTTAACAGTCTTCATTTTTTCCCATGTTTATGTAAAGTTCGTTGATAATCTTCAAGTTTGGATCCAAACCTTCTACAAACATTCTCAACTCTTTCTCTACCTGCTTAAAAAATTTTGATAAACATCTCAAAAACAAAATGAGAATTGCAGTAAGAATATTTTTCAGAGCAACAATTATATCGCATCAAATGTCTGTTAAAGCAAATTAAGAATGTTTACTTTAAAGATTGAGATTAGTACTTCTTTCAGAGATACTAGTGACAAATACTGAATACACAATTACAATTAAAATATAAATATTTGATCAGAGTCGTAACCTCTTCTTCTTTGCAATCCTGTCCACCAGCCAATAACTTGAAAAAATCTTTTCGAGAAGGCAGTATGTGAGCAACCAACTAAACAATATATGAAAGTGGTTCAATAAATATTATAAAACTTTTCATTTATAAATGCGGGGAAATAAATCTGGTCTTATTAATCGGGTTAAACATCATGAGATTGCTTATGTAAAACTTGCAAGAAATATTATTGAAATTATATTTTCAAAAAATTATATCAAGTATATTAAGTGTCGGACAAAAATGATTCAGCAGTGTTTCAAGGGCATGTCTTTATATCATTACATATAAAATGGAAAAAATTAGTGGCCTGAATATTTAAAGGTAGTCAAACTGATACTGACAATTTCTAGATTAGTTGCATCGATATTATTTATTACTCTTCATAACACAAATATATAAAAAACTCGAAAATTATTAAAACATTGGTTCGGGCAAAACTTACATAGAAAAGGCCTCTGACAATGAAACTGTGGAATCTTTTCAAGGATAGTTCATACGATTTGAGAGTGATATCACACAAACTTTGAGTATGCGGTTTGTGATCCACACTTTCAGCAATCAACTTTTCACAAAAATGGAAAATGAACTCCAAGCCTCTTTTTTGGGTGAAGAGTATTAAAAAATATTTATAATTTAAATAATTGATCAAAATAGTATATCCAAATTCATATACACGGACCTGCTGTTATTCGCTTAACAAACCTCTTGAGCCACAGAAGAGCAACTGTAGCAGATGTCTGCGAGGAATGTAGTTCATCAGAGATCATGGAATTCAGAGTTTGATATAGATCAGGATTGCTGTTGTATTTGTTCTGCAGTGTCTGAGTAAATTTAACACAATCAGTCCATCAAAAACTAAAAATGTAAAACAATGATAGAGATAATAAATACTAACGGTGATGTTACCATCGATATCTGCTCTTGTTCTGTGAAATGCAGATTTCAGAAAAGATGGTCCTAAATAGTCTGTCAAGTAAATTCATCAAGTAGAACCACAACAAAGTTTTATAATTTATGAATTCATTATAATGCAAATGTAAAAATAATATTTTGAGAATGAAATAAGCATGGACAGACCAATAAGAATAAGGATTTCTCTAGATGCCTCAAGAAATGGCAGGGTTTCGATCTGTTTATCTTCAGTTGGAGGAATGAAAGGATGTTTGGCTTTAAAAACATATGCCATTTTGAATGAGCCAAAAAGTTCTTTGTTCAAAAAATGTTGCAACCAATTATACAAGTGTTAATTACATCAGTTTGTATTTATTACCACATCTGATGCTGTAACATAAGTTATTAAAGATAATTTTCTAAAAAGATTTTAAAAATTGGAAAAGAAAGTTGGTTACAAAAAAATTAATTTATGACAAGTATTATAGTTTTTTGCGGAAACAGCTATATAAAGAAGCAATGATAAAAATATTTACAACTAATAAAATTAATTGTGTACAAGTTATTTCATATAAGCATAGTTGAAGTTATTTCCAAATTTGTCTCTCAATCTCTTAGCATCAATGTTGTCCATAGTGCTTGCAACCCGTTTCATTGCAGCTTTGTTGAAAAGTTTTTTCTCCAATCTCTTGAGAGGTGTGTTGTATTTCAAAGATTTCAAATCAGTCAAACCAGTTTTTTTTGTGTTCTTATTTTTTCCTTTATTTTTAGGACGAAATGTTATATCAATCCCAATAGCAGCTGATATATCTGCTTCCAATTCAGGATCCCTCCAACTATTTTCCGCTAGTCGTCCATTTAATTCACTTTCAGATTTTTGATGAATGGTGGAACTTGTACTTGGACAATTGTTAGGATCGTTTGGTTTACCCATTTTATCTCTTGGAATGATGACACCATGAAAAGGACACTTCTTACGGTCCATTCTAATGCATAACTTTCCATTTGAAAGGGGAGCTCTACATTTCCATTTAACTGGTTCAAAAAATCCAGCAAAGTTAATAACTCTTTCTTTCATTGATGTCAGTGCTTCTTTATCTACCTGTTCTTCTTCGTCACGAGTCACCCACCAGTTCATCTGAGATGTAGATGGCTTCAGAGGCAGCAGGTCTTTCTCAGAATCTCCCCAGTGATACAAATCTATACCATATGGAATGATAGGAGCCTTCTGTCTTAAATCATCTTTAGTAGATATGCTTGATTTAAGAGCATCAGATGTTTTAATTGTACAATCCAAATTTATTTTTGATGCAGTATCATCAGTCAGTAGTTGAAGATTAGTTTGAAGTTTTTTCAATGTGGCTGCAGGATGAGTGGGATCATGTTCTATATCCTTGTGAACATCTGCAATTTTCCATTTGTCAATATCTTTATTAACCTTTGATACCAATGCAGCAGAGTCATCATCCTCTGTTAAATTAGGCACCTCAATGAAATCATCAAAATTACTTTCTTCATCACTAGCCAGATCATTAGTTTTTGTCAAATCATTTTTTACAACTATCTTTTCAGCTTTTTGCAACACTTTTTCTATATCCATTTTGAGGTCTAAAGCAGGTTTGAAAAGATTAGCTGAAGCCCCGCACTTAGTAAAAACCTTTAAATACCTTTGTAGTAGATTTAGATATTTCTGTTTAAGAAGCATAACCTTTTCATAAAATGATGTCAAAATATCAGAATTATCCTCTGTTTTATCAATAAAAATTTGAGAATTTACATTAATATTTATAGCCAAGGAAATATTATCAGAAAATAAGCCATGTCTTCTGAACTCATGCTTGTCATTTCCATCTGATTCATAATCATAATTGCTACTACTATCATGATTATCAAAACTATGGTTTTCATTTTGATTTGATTTTGAAGTATCACCTCTGTTATATATATCAAATTGTTCTGGACATGGCATTAACAAGCTAAGACAATTTTCAATTTCTATGAGACATGAACTTATTTCAGGTTTTATATCATTGAGTTCATTTGAGGTCGCATTTATTTTAGCTTGTCTAATTAATGTCAGCCTCTCGTTTTCCGCTTCGTTATGGACATTATTTGAAACATCATCAAAATTAATGTTTTTACAATTTTTTAAGTACTTTACAGCTAAATCTAGTTTTCTGTAGCCTTTGCCAAATGTATCATGCCAATTTTTCAAATAACAAATTGTTTGCTGCTTCATGTCCCAAGCAGAAGAGTGTGGCAGTGGGAGAGACCGTTTGTGGTTAGTCCCAAGAGTCAACTCCACGAACTCTTGCATGTTGTTCAATAAAAGGTCTCTAAATATAGCAGACCTCATGAAAAGTATGTCAATTAACTGAACCGACGATCTTCTAACTTCTGAATGATTTTTTTCCAATTGTGACCACAGGAAGCAAAATGATCTTCTTACATTCTCATTGGATGCTTTACACAAATTTTTAAAATGTTTACATTTCGATTCATCAAGTTTTGGCTTGCCGCTTTTCGTCATTTCTTCGATCAACTTTAACAACTCGCCATCATCACTGTCTGTCATTTTGTCAGGAATTGATTATGAATACAAAAACTACAAGATTACATAAGCATAAAAAATAAACAAACGTCGAAATTAGTCTAATGTCAAACGTTAGCAAATAGATTTTTTTTTTAAATTAACATTAACACACAATTAAATCAAACCCACAAAAAATTTACAGCGAATACAAAATAAGTTAAAATAAATTAGTCAACAATGCTAATTATATGGGTCATTTCATTCAACCGAAACAAATATTAAGTGGACTGTTGCTGAGCGTCTGATTTATCAGGCGACACCAAACCAAACTGGCCATACTCATTCTATTTTCATCGCATAAACGAAGTTGACCTTACTTTTAACGGTGGTAAGATCATATAAAATAAATAAAAATTTTTTAAAAATTTATAAACATTAACAGTTTTCTTTCATTCAAAAGAACTTGACTTAAATATCAGACAAATTGGCTAAAAGTTTTAGCCTAAAACTTATAAAAACACGGAGTCAGGCACGAACAAAATTTACCACAAAGATTTATTAACTATGGAAAGCATAATATTTATTCAGAAAATGCCAAATCGTATTCTTTCCATATAATATACTTATAACGCGTGCATACACATTCGAATAAAGTAGAAAATTTTAAAAATTCTTTATAGTTTTCGTAGTCGAAGGAAAAACACCCAACTCCGAAGCCCAGCCTCAAACTCGCAACGTCACTGCACTGAAGCATATATTGGTATAATTAATCAAGCTTTAACATTATATCGGAGTAACACAAAAGTTGGCTGCAAGACTGCACAGAAATGGAAGTATATAAAAAGAATGGACAAATACAAAACTTTACCCTCTCTCAACATTTTAAGTTGTCGGTTTAAAATATAGCTCGATTTTGCCTGAGCGACCAGAGCCTATTTTAACAGCCCCATTGCATTTGCTCGAAAAGATGATAAACATTAGGGCAGTGTCACTTGTTTTTATTACTCAAGAAATATCAATTTGATCTTTCTTGTTTTAACACGACAGAAATCTTATATCATTTTACACTATATAGATACCAGTGGCGAGCCAGATTTTTGTTTCGGGGAGGGGTCAAAAAACATTATTTTTTACAATGTTTACTTCGATAAGTGCATAAATACAGCAACGGAAAATAAAATTGAAGAAATACTATCAAAATATAAATAAACTAAAAACTATTATTTTTATTATAAAATTAAATTATATAACATACAACCATGGCTATATATATATAATATATCCATGCATGCATGCAACTTAATTTACAAAAAAAAATTTAAACTGAATATATCTGGCATCTAAATTATAGTGAACGTTTAATGAAACTATATTCCATTTAGCATAATTTCGTATAACTTCATAAATTTTTATTTTATTCTGTATTCTTTGAAAATATTTAAGGCTTTGTAGGGCTAGAGTATGTTTTTACTTGTGTGGCAGCTTGACACTGGTAAAGTTTCCAAAATTTGAAGTAGAGTGTAAACATATGGTTACAAAATGTTATCACACAAATCATGGGCGTACAAAGCGGCTTTAGATGATTTTTTGGAAGCAAAACTAGCTTTCCATATTTCTCGTGTGCCTGAAGACTCTTTCAGGCCTTTAAACAATTCTATTGTAATTATATGCATAAAAACAAATGGATTGAATGAGCTACGAATAAACAGAAGATACTTGAATGAAATTAAGCATAACTAAATAAAATTGGTATATATATATATATAGTGTGGCACGTACCGCGAATTTGTTGTTGTTCCCACAAACGTTGTCCAAAATCTTTGCAATACTTCCTAGATAAAATAAACAAACAAGACATCTTATGCTTTTTCAAAAATTGAACTAGCTTCCATGGCAAAAATAAAATCAAACTTTATACCTCCCGCCCTGAGCTAGCTTATTTACTCCATAACGCACATTCATCTCTTACCATTAGAATGTACACATATACGCATACGAATATAAACACAAACCCGTGCATTTGAAAATAACATCCTTCTACACGGCCATGAGTTTTTCACACATAACTATTACTATTATTAATTTTATTATTAATAGTGAACTTTGGTTGAGTGCGTTGGATGTTACTGTTGCCATTACTATCGCGAACGTCAATGACGTTAAAGCTCATTAATTTAAACCAGGAACATGTTTACATTCACAACATAGCAACCAAATTTTAAAGTTGCCATTATGTAGTAAGGAAACTTTTAATTTTTTTGAATATCAATTTAAAAGTGGAAATACTGAAAAAAAAACTTTTGAAATGGCGGAAAAGAAACATGAAACAGATCAAATTATAAAATGTTATATTGTTTGAACCCCGAAACCCCCCTAGCTACGCCTATTTTTAGGATTTTTATTTTTAGAAGCAGTCTAAAAAAGTGTTTTCACACACACATTAAATTCAACGCATGAAATTTTCTTAATAAAAATGCATGCAAATTAATTATGCGTTTTTATCAACGCAGTGAAGTGTTGAAATATAATTCTATTAACTTTGAGGTTTAGGCCAAACATGGACGAAATTTTTAATTCGGTTTTCCAAAGGTCAAGGTTAGTCCATGAAATCGTCGTCTGAGCTACTATCAATTAATTCATCCTCATTGTCATCACTGTCTACTGCCGTTTGACCATGGCTATCATCATCGCTGTCACCATCATCATCGTCGTCGTGGTTATTGGTTACTTTCTTACCGTTCATTATTTGGTGAGTAGCGGGCAGTTTTGGCGCTTTATGCACTGTTTTAACTAAAACTTTGGCTTTACCACTTTGCTTGGCGTTTCTAGCCAAACCAATTCTTTTAGCAGGTGGTGTGAAGTCATCACTGCTATTCCTTGAGAAGAAAAAACTAATGATATACAAAAAAAATTGTGTGAAAGAAATATAAATATTTACTCTTCTTCAATTTCAGCATCTTTCGAAGATAAATCTTTACCTTGAACATTCGGTAAATTTTTGGCTGCTAGAAGTTATCAAAAAAATAATTAAGTAAAATTTTGAAGCAGATTATACATTTCAATTTTGTGAAACCTTTGCTAGACTTTGATCTTTTTGATGTGGTTGTGTTCCGCCCATTTGACGTTGCTGTTGAATTTGAGATTGCCTCACTCACTGCGGAGGCCTGAGAATCGACTGGAGCACTTGTAGCCTCTGAGATACTCTTCATTTCAACGAGAAAAATGTCATTGTATAGTTTTTATGATAATAATTATATACAAGCTAAGAAATAACTTTGATAAACTGAAAGAAAACTGCTGACTGTATAAAAACTCATTACGTCATTTTCAAGGCCGGCAGAATCAACATCAATCAAGGTTTCATCAAGTTGGGAGAGGTCTGCATCTATATCATCCAAACTCATCAGCATCTTTTTTATGCTCTTGGAAAATTTAATCATAGCTATCTTGCTCGTTCTGTCTTCCACCAACTAATGAAAGGATCGGAATTAATTCGACAATTGATTAGTTTGTCCAAACAAAAGTTAGTAAATCTACAAACTTAAAGTGATTTATGTGTTCAACTGACACAGACACATCAATTATTTAACTGTCATAAAACATCAAACACGATAGGCAAGTTATAAATCCAATTTCAAAAGCAATGTTAGCCGATCAACATGAATAAATAAAATAAATACTTTGATTATTTTCTTAGCAAGAACCCTAAGACTTTTAAGGACATCTCTGTTGCTTGGTGATACACTCAACAACATAAGAGTTCGTGAGTAGACCAAGACCTTCTTAGTATCATGTGGATTTGATAATATCTCATTGCAGAGCGAGATGGCCATATCATCGTGAGGAGTTTTGTCCTGGTGCATTTAAGTTATGATCACGTACATTACTGCAAAAATCAACTTTTCATGGAATCTAAATTTATTTATTAAAACAAAAAATTTACATGTCATGTTCTGGTAAATTTAATAACACGTAGATGAAAATAGTGACACATAAAAATGACATAATTATCCTGTTTAGTGTATGGCAAGATTCAGATGGTAAGAACTTCATATGAATATGTATGAATGACTAACGTAAAGAATTTCTTCATGTTGATTGTTCTGCTTCATATTTTGGGGATGTGACAAATTCACAAACAGTTCAGCAACATTGGATGGCTTAACTTGATACAAAGGACTGGTTGGTGGGGCATTCAACAAAATTTTCAAGGTAGGTAGAAATGCTTCACCTATCACTTCTTGGTTTGCTCTTTACAAATAATTTTCGTGAAAATTAAGAAATATAATAACAAAATTATTTGACACGATTAACAAAAACTAGTTCAAATAATTGTTCAAAGGTCATAATGGAAAATCAGAAAATATACGAACTTTGATTTGAGAGAATAATTGATGAAGAACGATGCCAATTCAACTCTAAGCTTGGTATCATCTTCAGTCATCGGATTGTACCATATAAGGAGCAGCCTGGAGATGAGAGAAGGAGATATGATGCGATTGGAATATAACAATCGAGCAAATGCAACAGAACATGTAGTTCTTATCTCTTCTACCTACATTGGAACAAAATATCGTTTTTACTAAAAAAAAAGATTATATTGCACACATACAAATTGCAATGAAACCCCAATTACCTCACTATCCAGATATTTTAGCAGACCTTCAACAATGTTTGAGTTTGTTTTTCCATCTCCACTTGACTGTGCATTTTCGTCGAATAATTTTGTAACATTGTAAACATCGTCCTCTTTATCCTCCTCAATGTCACCATCTTTTGGTTTTTCATTAATAGCTGGCAAGCCCCAAAACAACAGCATATCAAATATTGCCTTCAAAGCTGTTAATTTTACTGATTCACGATCAACAGCCAGCACCTTTAACAAATAAATAAAGTTAATTGAAAGCTGTCATAATTTCTATGAGTTGCAATAGAAAACATATAATATTTTCACCAGTTGATTCATCAAAACAAATAATTTATAATTACAATTTAAATTCAAATAAGAAAAATATTATAAGAAAATGACAAACCTGAAAAAGAAGTGGACAGTACTGTTGAGCTTTTGTGACATCTCTCAAGCAGCACAACCCTAAAACTTTCACACCCATATCTCGGACCTCACTGTTCACCGACACAACACCCGGAATAACCTGCAATAATGTTGGTTGCCAAGCATGAATATAGTAACTGTTACATGCACAACACACACAACAAACACAACTTATATAGTCTGCTTAAGTTCAAGATTAAAAAGCTTTAACACTAGTTTGTTCCAAAAATGCAAAAAACATTATTACACTTTAGAAGAATCTTAGATTATGCTCATGAATATGTGCAGCGCTACGAGGCAATTGGCTGTCATTAAAATGAATCCTCATATAATAGTTCAAACACATGAAAAACGATTATTTTTGTATACTTCTCATATACATTAATTGGTGAACACAATTTAGAACAAAATCATGGGTTTAAAGTTTTTAAACCTATATTATTATTGTCTTAAAATCTGCAGATACAATAGCTTTCTATTATTTTCAAAGTAACTTAATCATACAAATCAAACAAATACACAGACACAAAGTTATCTATAGAAAAAAAAGCAAACCAGATTGTCCAGAATGGTGAGCAGTGAAGGCACAATTTTGTTGACTTTGGTGTACTTCAAAATTTCAGCGACAATCATGAGACATCTCTTCATTTTGATGGGATCAGTTGTCGCTTGCGAGAGGAGAGATCTTTCCGTCTCATCTTCATCTTCATTCATAATATTCAAATCTTTCCCCTGATTCCCTGAAACGCTCATTTCATCAGTAAGTCTGACTTTGTCTCCCTTGAGTTTATTAATGGTTTCCTTAACCTCAGCTGCACCAACAAAGTCTTGATTTTTCACTCTTTCTTCAAGAACGTCTTGAAGATGCATGAGCTCAACACTCACTTTGGCCAACTGAAACAGTTTATCAACAAATTATTCTTGTTATATTCTAAACCAAAAGAGTTAAAATACACTACAATTTAATTGATATTTAAACAAAATTTTCCATTTTGATCATCTGCACCAACCATCAGTGTAACACTAACTTCCATTTCTAACTTCTTCATTTTCTCTGCATCAACCTCCATCGTCTGTTCCATTTCCATGCCACCATCCTTATTGTAACTCATCTGTAAAATATCTGATACAACTTCAGACATCTTTGCCACTAACTGGTTCATGTCACTGTAAAGATTCACAAACTGCTTGATCAACTGCTCCAATACTTTGTTGGGAATGCTGGGATCAATTAACGTGCTCTTTATCACTTCAGAAAGTGCTGACCTATTAACAGTTTCAGTTTTGTTTGATGGTAATTGTGACAAGCAAACTAATATATGTAAAGATATCCGTTATTGAAAATGACAAATTAAATTTTTAATTGAGTAAATACTTCTCAACTCGAAATGTAATATTTGTAAGGGGTTGTGTTCAATAAAAGATAGCAGATGTTGAGTTATAAACAGCACGAAAGACTCAGTGAAATATTTGGTTTTCTTATTTCATCTCCAAGTCTTGTAATTATAAACATTGTCATTTGCACAGATGAAAATATTTACACTTCAACTTTATTTGAAAGCAAATTTAAAATTAGTAAAAGATAATTCATGAGCATTTTTTAGACCATACAGTCAATTCCAAATCAAATGTGGCACTACAGTTTGAACAAACAGTTGAAAATGGTACAAGTCTGAAGAGAATCCTAACCCAAGTATATGATGAGCAAAGAAGGATGCACACTTTGAATATGTTAATTTAGACCCAACATAGCAATTATGCTTGCGTACTTCATTATGAATATGTTAATTTATATCCCAACATAATAATTATGCTTGCCTTCCTCATTATGAATATTTTGTATGCAAACAAAAATATAAAAAGAAAATTGATGAGAAACCTTCCAGCCTGATCAGATACATCAAGGTATCCCATGATAATGGCCACCTGATAAAGCATGAACTCCTCTTTCTTTTGCATCACTATCTCTTCATCTGTTACTGCATTCCCTCTCTTCATGTTCGCAAGGATTCTGTTTGTTGTCAAATAATAGTCATTCAACTTTTTCTTGGGAAATAAAATTAGCAAACATTTCTTGACAACTGTTGATAGCTGTGAGTACCTCATATATATATCAAACAAAATAATGTGAAATTATTAAAGATCAATCAACTTGCCCAATAATGAGCAAGTTGAAGAAACGCTCACTGAGAAATCTTTAGAGAATTAAAAATACCAGCATGTAGTAAAATATTGAAATTGATGAGATAGACAAATATGAAAGCTAAACAACAACAGACTCTTTGAAGTACTTGACAAATCCAATACATGTGGGCATCAATCTGTCTAGATTCACCTCTTCCTTAGCTCCCATACTTCTTATATGCTGACACAAAACTTGCCAGTACAAAACATTCTCACATGTCATCTTATCCAAGGGTATGCAGTGCCTAGCAATGGTATCAGTTATTTACAATATCATAAATCTTACAACAATTTGGTGTTTTTATTTTTCATAAGATAAAAGCCATTTATCAACACAAAATATCATATTGCATAACATCTCATCTAACAAATCAAAATATCATATTTTAAAATTCCTAACCTTTCATCTAACAAAGTAAATTCATCAACTAGTTGCTGTGCTGTTTTTTTGTCAAAAAAAACTTTTAATAGAAGTTCAGAGCATTCGTCAACATAATTTTGACAAAACAAAACGCTAAGTAGTTTAAAAATGTCCTGGTCCATCATCCGGTACCAGGATTGAATCATGATGTTAGTACACACATCTCGGATTTGATCTGAAATGAAAGCACAATCAGAAAATCATGAACAGTAAAGCTAAGAAAAAAAGTTTAAAAAATCATTAAAACTTGCATACAAAAAAAATTCACTGACCATTATTATCTTTGAGTCCTTTTCTTATCAGTGAAACTCTTTGAGCAATGGTCAAAATTTTTACATTGACATTTTCTGTAATAATCTGTGAAATATAAATGTACCTTTTATATAAATATATTTTAGGGTATAAATGCCACAGGTGCAAAATGTCACTCAACCAATGATGTGAAATTCATATAAAAGTCATAATAAACATATAAAAAGAAGGACTACCTGAGAGGAGAAACAACTGCTCTAAATAGTACACACAAAATAACATGATATGAAGAAAAAAATAGGACAGCTTCAATTAAACTATCAGATAAAGTTAACAATTTGAAGTTTTTCTTGAACCAATATCATGTTGATTTTGGGTCAGTTAATACAAATATTGATTTTCTCAGAACAGATTTAAAAAATTAATGGGGCAAATTAAAACAAAAAAGATATAAAATTGTCATCTTAACTGTTAACAGAAAATAATTGTTCTCAAGCAATGAAGTGAAAATGTAGCTTACTTTGAAGGCCATCCTTCTGACTTGGTGGTTGACATCTCTGGTCCTCTTCAAAATGGGCTCCAATGTTTTCATGCACACTGCAATGCTACTCAGCACCGCCTTCCTCACCTCGTGGTTCTTGTCTTGAGACATCAAAGTCAAGAATGCTGACATACCAAATTAATAATTATAATTAATAATGATGTAAAAGGCCCCAATAGTGAACATAAATCATTTTAAAATGATAGCACGATGAAGCAAAAACTGCAGGACACAAATCATATAAACACCTTCTATGATGGGACAAGCATCATTTTCAGGATCTTGCAGTCTCTTCAAGGCCAGCACTGCATGAGTCCGCACCACTGGGCATATGTCAGAAAGTCTGAAATCAAAAGAAAATGATTAAACAAGCACTAGTAATTATGATAGTAATCAACACACTATAATTAAAAAATTAGCAATGATTCCTCCCACCTACCTGGTAAGCATGCTGTCGTATATTTGCTGATACAAGACATCATCTATGTTTGCATTGTCTCCCAGATCAATCAACAATTTGTTGATCAGCTGACAAACTCTGAATCTAACAGCTTTTGATCTTACATCATGACTCTAAGTAACACATAACAATAAATGTGTCAACAAAGTGTTTTCTAATTATATGTTTGTATGTGAACCTGCAGTAAGAAATTGAACAAATCTAGCAGAAATGGGTGCATATCATCATCGTCATCAGCAGTTGCAGTTGGAAGGTTCTCTTTATTTTTAACAGAATTGAGTGAGCAAGCAAATTTTGTGATGAAGTCCAGGGCCCTCTCCACTGCTTGTTCTCTCTTGAATACTATCATGAACCTCTTCAAACAAAAGATGAAATCATTTTTGAACTTCGCTGGATCCATCTTGAAAAAGAATATATTTGAATTTATAATTTGAAAACAATTATAATTAGTGATAATTAACAACCCCATTTCAATGAGCTGCTTTTCTATGGCAAACTACTGCATCAAAACGAACAAAATCATGCAAAGTTTACAATCAGCATCACATAAATTATATTTAAATAAAGTATAAAACTGAGACAGATTTTGAAACAAATGATTTCATAGAAATTAGGAATACCAATTTGAAAATCCTGGTCATAGTTTTTATCATGGACTGGTTGCTATGATTTCCTATCTGGCACTCAGTAAATAGAGATATCATTCTTTCATCCACATTCATTTTCAAGGTTGATATTTTCCCTTCCTAAATCTGATTAATTAAATAAATTAATTTTTCACTTAGCTATTATAAATTTTAAAAAAACCATAGCAAATTTTTTAATATTTATTAGTTTAACTATAAATATAACCCATAATTATTATAGTATAATATAATAATGCAACTAATACTTTTTAAACTATACTATATTGTTAATGTGTGTGTCAGTGTTTGCTTGTGTAATTACAAATTAGTAATGTCATTGAGAAATGTGTATTTATTTTTTATCTTGGTTCATTAATTTTTATATTTTGAGTTTTTGTTAGAATTTTTGCTTGAGAAGAAGGCTTTGCCTGAGCCAATAAAGTATAAACTAATAATATTAATAATAAAATAACACTATTTATTTATTATACTATAAAAAAATATACAAAATTGAGGTAGATCAACAAATGAGTCATTGAGGGAGTTTTAGTTAAACGATTTCAATTAAAAAATTTAGATATATTATTTACAATATATTTTATTTTATTAAAAATTTAATAATAATAATGTTGTTAATGTAAATATTGGTGTTTAATCAATCACACTTGTACTTCTTGATTTTATCTTTAATCAAGAAGATGAAAGAAAGCAAAAAACAATTTATTAACACTTTAACAGTTTATACCTTACTTTTAAATAATTTAATTATTAACTTACTCAAAAAAATTGAATTGACTGTTGTTAGTTAATGTGGCAATATTTTAAATTTTAATAATACAAAATAAAAATTTAATTTTTTAAATTTAAAATTTTTAAAATATGCAGCAGCGAATGTGTACTGTATGGCATAACGAATTTTAGGGTAAGGAAATATATAATATACACACTAACAAATTATAAAATAAAAAAATGAAACATAAAAGCAAAACGTACCAGCAAAATTTTATAAATATTTTGTCCGTAGATTTACGGAAAATCGCGCTCTGTATTTTTTTTTGAAAACAGAACTTATGAACGCCTAACTATTTGGCTAAGTAGTTGATTATGTTGCAACGAGTAACGATTCAAAACGATTTTCAAAAGTACTTTGGTACTCAAGTATATTTTATTCTCTATATATGTCTGGTACATTCATACAATACTTAGATTAATAAAATACAACATTACATTTATACAATCATATATTTAGATTAGTAAAATACAATAGTACACGTATACATATTAGTACACTCAACAATCATAATAGTACGGAATGCAAAGTGACATTAAATTATTAAATCAAATTAATTGAAGGTTTTAGAAAATCGACTCAATATCTTAATGATGAATGTGTCAGTAATTTCGATCACAAAAGAAACTTAAACTTGAGAGTAATCGAACCTAATTTAATAACAAAAAATAGTGAAAGCATATATTCATTTGTTATACTTATTTATAATTCGTGTATATTTGAATGTGTGAGCGTGTATGTGGGTGTGAACATGTGCACGCGTGGTATATAATGTGTGTATTTTATAATTGTACCAATATCTAATAGTTAATTATTGGTTTATATATAAAAACTAGTATCATGTTTTTGGTTTTTACCATTCATATGTAATTAAAATTTAATTCAATAAAATAATGTTGGCATTTCGTTGTTTTCAAAATTAAACTTTGTACTCTACTACTATTTATATAGAATACATTTCAATATACTTATTTGTAATTTTTTGTACATTTTTCCTTCATTTTATTAATTTGATGTTGTGCCATTTATTTATTTATCTTATTTCAACTTTTACTTGTTTTTCTTTAACATTTAATTGTCTGTTTTACTTATTCTACGTAGCATCAATCAATGCATCATGTAGCATCAGCGTCAATATGCGTTTGCAAGCATAATTCCTGTTGGAAATAAAAATTAAGTGCTATGATTTGAAAAGTTAACTTTTAGATTGCAGAGCATATCTTTTTCGTTTTCTCATTAATTTGTTCTGCGGTAAATGTTTCAATCGACAGTTCAATAAAAAGTAAATAATTTTCTTAATAATTCGTTAGCTAATTATTTTGCATGTCTGAGTTTGTCCTAAATGTATTGTAAACATATATGGTCTTAGTGAGGTTTTAGTTTTTATGTTTTTAATGTTTTAAAAATTAAATTTTTTAAGTTTTTAAAATAAATTAAAAAAAATAAAATAAAGCAACAAAAAAATAAAGCAACAAAAAAATAAAGCAAAAAGTCAAGTGAGTTAGTATTAAATTAAATTAACTATTATTAGTATTTCTTTATACATTTAGTAAAGTAAAGTAGAAAAGTTTACTTTACTTTACTTTTACTTAGCTGTTAAGTAGCAGTGGTCAGTGATGGATCCAGGTGGACCAACCACCTATTATGAAATGAAAGAAGAAAATATTGATGATTCTGTCATTTTTATATAATGTAATGTAAGTCAAAGTTTAACTATAAGACATAACTAAATATGTAAAACTACCAAAAGGTCATCAGCTTCATGAAAATCATGTCCCTACTACCAAAATGAGAATTAGCAAAGAAAGTTCATCATATTTTGGCAGTAGTACAAGTAACAATTATGTACACAACACAGGTATAGATGTACAGACAGTCTCTAAATACTAGAAATGGTGGCACATCCTGACATTTTATTCTCTACCATACAAAAGTTAAAATGAAATATGTGTACAAATGTAATAAAATATAATAATGATATGAGAAAAAACAAAAAAAGAGTTTCTAATGTGAAAATTCCTATTTACTACCAAATAATTCTATGCTAAATCGAAAGTTAATATTAAAAGTTGTTAAAGTATAAATAAATGAGCTACTAAAATTAAAACAAAATATAAAATGGGCATATTATAATTATTTATTATATTTCATTCAGTGTTTTAATTATAAGTTTTATTAACTATCTTCATCTATGTTAGTCTGACAGTTGATTAATTATTAGTTAAAGACAACTAATTTAAATTAAGTTTGTTTCAACTTCCTTTTTGTCAGATAATTATTTAATCCACCAATGGCAAGACTGGTTGGCTGGAGGTATGGTTTGCTGATTGGAGGTTTATTTGGCTCAATTGGACTTTCATTTTATGCTGTTGCCATTCACCCATATTTTAACATTCAAGAATGGAGTGAGTTTCAACTTGTATTGTTGTCTGTATTCTTTTTTACAAAGTTTTTTTATGTTGACATCAAACTTAATATGTTGAAAATAAATATAACTACCAATTTTTCATTAAACCCTGATTGAAGATTGGTTAGTGAATGATTTAACTCAAATGTTTGTATTGTATATCACCTAAAAAAATATATTTTATAAATTCAACAATCATATTATTTATATTTTTTACTACAGTTAAAATGTTTCCATTTTGTTAGAAAACTTACAAAAAGAAGCCAGAGCTGATATAAAGGAGGACATACGGCCTGCAGGTCTCATCTGCAGTTTATTTTTTTCATTTATGTTATTTATTCTGTTTTATTGTTTTTACACCTTCCATATTTTTTGCATTGTTACAAAAAATTTGGTCTGAGTGATCTTCTAGTACACATATTCATTTGGTTCGTTTTAATCTTTAATTTTTAGCAGAAAATTTCCTCAAAATCATCATACAAAGAACGTAACTATAACTTTGTAATGCTATTAATGTACTTGCAGGAATGAAAGTCTGGAGTGATCCATTCGACCGAAAGAAAAACTGATGTTTCTTCCGAACCGTCTGCAAAATTGTCACTGTCTTTGCATCAACTAATCACTAATGCAGTTACCTTTTTATCACCTTTTAACTTTTTTTTTTTATAAATTTATTCACCATATCATTTTAGGAAGTATAAAGTTATTTTCACGACATTTTTATAGTTTAATATTGCACAAAAATGTGAATTTATAAAATGGTTTCAAAATATCAAGTTTATAAAAATGCATAAATAGATATTCGTAATTCACTTCAACAGGAAACAGCTTTCT
>NW_008704501.1:1554813-1570644 GCF_000326865.2 Helobdella robusta | reverse complement strand
TTATTCTAAAGACATTAAGAGTCAAAATTTTAAAAGGATACGACTTGGGGTTTTGTTAGAAATATGCAAACTTTGATTTATGATAACCTGTTTGACGAGTAATGAATACTTTTTCATGAGATTATTATATTCGTCTGTTTGTTCCGCAAGCTGATAAGATAGTTCACTATTCTCTGCAAGGAGCGACTTGTTCTTTGCATGACTCTAAAATTTATAATGTAATGTGTGCGTTTCTCAGTTCTTGCGTGATTTCTACATTATATTCAGGTTTATAAGATTAATCTGCCACCAACGGCTGACCTGTTGTTTCTCTTCAAGTAAGGCATCGATTTGTTGTTGTGCGCGTAGTGCATCGGCTTCTAATGCAATCTTCATACTCTTCGCTGTATCACATTCGTGCTCCGCCTCATTTAACTTTCCAAGTTTTCAAATATGAGCACATCAACACTATTAGTTATTACCTTGCACACAAACTTGCACAAACACAAATACTTACGTATTTATTACATTTTAAAATGCGTTAAATTATACTTTTATATTATATGTTTTTTAACCATTTAAATCAGCCAATATCTCAAATACTTGTGAAAAAATTAATCATCAATGCTAACGTGAGATCTCAACAATTTGAGGAGTTTGTGAGGACTCTGAACTTTTTGATCGTCGATTTCATTTTGATGATTTGTCTGGTCCCCTTGCAAAATTTTCTTAACTTTTTTCAACAGTGCTTTGTACCCTCTTTCGTTGGCTTCATATTTAAATTGGGGAATTTTTATTATTGATTCTGAGTTTGCGATAACATTAATTAAAAAGCAATTATCACACGGCAATCAGTAAGCGATTCATATTATTTCAGCTGCGTTATCAGCGTCAATTCAAACTAGGTTAACCAATGTATTTAGTTAAATGAGATGAATGTGGAATCTTAATTAACATTTATATTTTTTAATCTTCTGGACCAGGAGTTGTTCCAATTGTTGAGTCCTGGTGTTCAACTGCGTGATCAGCGCATCCTTTTCCATCTTTATTTCATTCAATTGTCCCTCGTCGTTGAACTTCTGTCAGATTTTTTTATTCAATTGAATTAAAATTATTGAGATCACCTGGTTGAATGTGCTCAAGTTATATAACACATGACATGAAAAAAGTTACTGATACGATATAGTTGTTAAGATTTTTTTATTGACAGGTGTAGTTCAACAAAAAGGTCAAACAAATCAAAATAATAATTGATAACTATAATAACAAAATGATCTTTTTGAAGATACTAACCTCTCTCCATGCAGCAAATTTGCTGTCATCCATTTCCTGTTCTTTCTGTCGTTCCGTCCTCAACAACGTCTGCTTCGTTAATGTATTTGTGTCCTCTAAATTCATTATCGTCTGCAAATATCGTAAAACGGCGCAAATACAAAATTACTCAATTCTAAATAAATTAATAATTAGATCAGTGATGGGACCACGATGATATCGCCCGAGGATGTGATGATAATAATTATCGAGAAAAAGGAATAAAAATATCTTAATTTTTTAATTTAATTACTTAATTGTTTGATTTCACTGTTGCTGTTTGTTGCTGCTGATGTTGCTGATAAAACAGTCAAAGAAACAAACCTTCAAAAGTTTCTTGATGGTAGCTTCCTGGTCTTCAAGTTTCTGCTGCTGTTTGGTCTGGTTCTTCAGCAGGTCAGTGTTCTGCTGCTTCAGAGCTTCAACCTAACAAATATTTACAACATTAAATACTTAGTCTTTCAACAGGTTTGTGATGTTGAGAGAAATAGCGGATGTATTAAAAATAAAGTACAAACAATAAATACCATCAAAAAACTACTTGTTTAAAAATCAGTGAAACAATTTCTATCGAAAAATCAGCATGAGATAAACTAAAATCAGCAATATCATTAACAATGAATATATGAATATATATCACCAACAATTCGACTACAAAATGTGTTGCTGATTACAAGAATCAACAATATAAATTTGTAAAAACAGCCACAACACCATTACAACTTTAATGCGAACGACAGGGGCAACAAAAAACACTTAAGACCAACATCAGAAGTTAAACCTGCTGAGATGTGCAGCAAGAGTAACATCATCATCGTTAACACGAGATGTCAACCACAACAAAATCAACAACAGCTGCAGTATATTTACAGCAAAAACACTACTTACAAGAACTACAACAACAATAATAACAACATCAGCAACAAAACCGTAACAACCGCAACAACATCAGCACAGCAATAACATCTAAACATCAGCTCAGCAACCTCCACATTGGCCCCACAGTACAACCTCAGCTTCAATTCAACGTCCTTCCTCCTGTTCACTTCCCTCTCCAAGTCTGTCAAGGTAGCCTTCAAATAATATTGATAGGGATCATGGAAACGGTGATGGTAAAAAGTGATAATCCACAATAACCATCGATAAAGCTGCGAACACTACGTTATAGCACATCAGAGATGTGGTCAAAGTTATTGTGAAAATTATCGAATAAAAAAATTCAATAAATTATTATATAGTTAGAAAAAGATTTCAGCTTTGTCAGCATAACAGTAACATCAAGTTGTTGTTTGATCGTTGCCCTATCATCCAACATCCTTTCAAGCTCCTTCAACATTTCTTCATGTTGGCTTTCTTCATATTTCAACATTTCCTTTTTACGCAACACTTCCTTTTCCAACCTTTGTGCGAAATACATAACCAGATAGAAAACGATGCTGCATGACAAAGTGACATGTTCCATTCAAAAGATAAACTTCTTGTTAGCATCTAGCCGTCATTCTCATCACCATCGTAATCATTTCATCGCCAGTACGGCAACAGTATCAACGACAAACAGTATCAACGACATCGTTCATCATCAACAACAATGACATCAACCACCTTACCGAAATCACCATTTAAACTGATACAGACCAGAAAAACGAGATGAGAATAATCATTGGCGTACCTGTGCTGACCATCTTGAAGTTCATCATTCTGTTGGGTTGCCTCCTCCAACTGTTCAGTTAGTGTTGCTATCCTGTTGTTTTTCATTTCCAACTCCCGCAACAGTTTCGTTAATGTTGACTTCTGCTCGTCCATGTCTTCTAAAGCATACGCAAGCTGAATTTTGTCAACAACAGCAACATTTTGATAATGTGGAAACTTCTATGAGAAGCTTAATAGAGAAAGTTGTCTTAACAATCTTTGCTATTTACTGTCATCGTCATTATTATTCGTTATCATAATTATGATTATTATGATTATTATTAATTTTAAATAAATTAATAAATAAATTATTTATTTATGAAAATAAATTATTCAAATATGTATTGCTGTCATAAAAATTAATTCAACAGGCATATTCACAACAGTATTATCATATCATCAGCTCTACCGCCACTGTCATTGTCATCATCATCATTATCACCACCATCATTCTCATAATCATCACTACAACCTTCCTGCCAGCAGCCAGTGCAGTGGCTTCCAAGTCATCCAGTTCATCCTTGTGTTTCAGCTGCATCCTCTTCATCATGGCCTCATGATTGTACACCCTGTCATTAACGTCATCATCATCGTTGACCGTCAGCATCTCTATTCTTGATGTGATAACATCATCATCGTCATCAACATCAATGCCGTTAGATAACAAATGAAATGATTCTTTGTATTTCTGCTTGTTGAACTTCATGCCTGATTGGACAGGCCCAGCCATCTGAAACGTCCAACATTTCATCTCAAGAAATTACAATACAAAAATATTTTCAAACATTGAATGTCACCTGATTATCATCAGCTGCAGCATCATCATGATCACGATGATGCTGATTGTTGTGAGGAACATTGGCGTGGATGATGTGTCTCAACTTGTTGACCACCCTCCACCACGGACACCTCCTCAGCACCATGAACTGCCTCATGTTCTCCTGGATGCATCTCATCGCATCCGTCCTCATCTGTTAACAGATGTACGAGTAACGCGTTCACTTGTTCATTTCATGCTTACATGAATACGTGGGGAATAATGCATGATGTGCTTGCTTCACGAGGCTTCATATTCTTCTATACATATACCCGGTTACAACTTTCATCAAAATGTTGACATAGATAATGGAAGTATCATGGCGCAAAGTAATGTTTTCAATTTCCACACAGTAAAAGTGGTGGATGTTTAAGTGGCATGTACACGTTAATAATGGCGCTGGGAATAATTACATCACTAGACATTATTATCATCATCAGCACCAACATCATCGTCACCACCACATCCTGAACAGACCTGGAGCAGTTGAGTTCGCTTCCTGGTCAGCATACCCCTTCCCCATCTCTGCAAGTCAACAATCCACCCACTGATGACGTCATCGAAGGCCGCCTCAAGTGATGACAATGATCCTGGCCTGAAAAACACCTACAAAAAATTATTCAAGCGATGATCACGTGGAAAAGCTTCTGTGAGAATATTTTAAAAAATTACTTTGGTGATTCCCATTTTAAAATTGGACTGTTCGATTTTCTGATTACTGAGAATGAGTTTCGTGAGCTGAAGCAAAAATTAAAACAAGTAAAATTATGATTTTTTTTCAGCAGACAGGCATCATGAAATTAACCTACATTCTTATAATCCCTGCTGTACAGGAGTTTCTGTTTCAACTCACTATTTGGGGCTAATACCTGAAACTTGTTGGCAAATGCGAAATAAGAGAAATACTGAGGGAAGGACATGTTGTAGAGTTTGGAGGCATCCAGAAGGCAAGTGGCTCTCCACTGATCACGAAGTGTTTTAATGTTAATATTGTGCTCTTCATTTATGCTGCTGTCGCTGTTGTCTATATCACCGCTGACATTTTCGTTAGGTGGATTGTCGAGTTGCGTTGGCGATCCCTTGCTCAGTGCCTCTGCAGATACGTTCCAAAAGAAAGAATGAAAATATTCGTGATTTTGATTTGAAATGATATAAAATATGATTTTATCTAACATTAACAACCGCAACAATAACAAGACAACAAAAATAGTAACATTAATACTGACAGAAAATCGTTGGTGTCAGCACTAATGAAAGAACGATAACTGTTATCAATATGGAACCTGATGTGGAAGTGACGTTGTTGTTGGGCAGCCAGCAGAAAACAAATTTCTTCTGTCGTTTGCTCAGCTCCTCCATCAATCCATCCTGCAATGGTGTCAGTGGGTGCGGTTCCATTTTATTCAAACTAAACAATACAACAAACGCAATTATCGAAAATCACAGCATGTTCCGCTTCCTGTTTAATTTTTCGATTTTTTTAATGGTGACTCGTAAATCATTGTCAAGTTGCTGGAGTTCAAAACCAAAATTTTTTATTAATTTTAAGCATGATAGAAAATTAAACAGGAAGCTAACCAACGCGGAACATGTTGTGATTTTCATCAATATTTACAGCGACCGTTATATTGGGCGGTCGCATAACGCGTTAGTTCTTGGGTGCTTTTGGTGGTAGTACAAAGTGAAAAACTCTAACAACAACAACGATAATAATAATAATTTTAATAATAACAATTTAACTCTGACAACTCTTTTAAATTGAGAGTTATGTGAGTAGAATTTCACTCACCACATCCGTTATGAAAGAAGCGAGAGATGAAGATGACAACGACGATGATGATGATGGTGAAGAAGAAGATGAGGATGACTTTAGAACATCAACCCTTTTAATGAACGACATGTTTCTAATAGCTTGGCTGAATTAATTTTTCAAATAAAATTGTTAATTAATAATTATGTTCGACAGAAAACTTATCAATTGTAAGCTGTATTGTATAAATCTTGTGTTACACTCAAGACGTTGATAAGTTTCTCATTTTATTCACACTCGAAGCGCTATTGATGTCAACTTTTTAATCACTATCATCTCATTAGTATTAAGTGTTATCGTGTCAGAATCATCATGTAATTAACGCCATCATCGTCATCTTTAAATCGTCATCACCAGCATAATTATTATAGCGGTAAAGTAAAGTGCCTGGCAGTGCTATCGCAGTGACCGGATTCGATTGTGAAGAGATCCAGCACATGCAACGTGTTCGATGCTTTGTTTCACGAGCATTTAAGCTCACTGTGAATGTTTTTTGTTGGTGCCTCTGAAAAGTATTTGAAAGGGAATCATAATAAATAAATAAATAAATAGAAATTATTATTGGCTTACTTGGAAGATTTCAATAAACAATCCCTTATTTGAATTTTGGTGCCAACTTGTGATGATGACGACGACGATGAAGATGATTTGATGAGTTCCTTGACGTTGTAATTAACAGATGAGTAAATGTTCTCATCAGATGAATGGTTGATGGTGATCATTGACGGCAGTGAGGATAAAAACAACGGCGATGATGACGAAAATGATGACGTTCTTGTTGCTGCTGCTGCTGCTAATGTCGTTGACGCTGGAAGTACTTTATGAACAGATGTTTCTTTAAGCCCTGATGTCAATATCGTGCAAAGATATGACGATTATCAATGAAATCATATGAGTGTAGTGGATGATCCACTTGGATGGCGTGTGTAAAAGTAGCAATAAGTTCTCTGCATTTCTCTTGTTTGGACGTTCAAATGTCATGCATCTATTAAAAACGTTCATCCAAATACAAATTTAAAAAACATGCCAGGACTAAAGAGCAGTTGCTAACTGAAGGGGCAAAGATTGCAAGACTACAAAATGAAGGTAACAAACTTTTATGAACGTAATTCAAAAATGAAACGAGTTCCTCGGAGGCATGTGTGACGTTGACGCGATTGTTGTCATCATCAGCACCACTGTCTACGGAATCAACTCTTTTCTTACTGTAGATGTTGTAAAACTTGTTGAAGTCATTGCTGTCACTGTTGTTGTTGCTGTTGTTGTTATTGATATCGTTGTTAGTGACGTTGTTGCTGGTGTTGTTAATGTTGTTGTTGATAATGTTGTTATCACAGTCAACAATAACGTTGTTGTTGTTGCTGTCGATGATGACGTTGTCGTGCGGCATGCGACGAATAATCTCCAAGACATCAACCAGTGAGATATCCTGCCTCACTCGCATGCCAGCGTACTGAATGATGAAACATCGAATGCTTGATTGTGTGTGGAATGTTCGGTGCTGGTGCTGTTCGTTATTTGAATAATCATCTCTGAAATATTTAATCACATTAAAATAACCTGCTTGCGAATAACTTAACTCACTGATCGATTACAAACTTATAATAACATTAACAGTAAACTAAAAAAATTCAATCAACATAAATAATCAGCTAATCAATCAATCAACAAAAACTACTAATAATAAGAAGAAAATGAATAATTTTGGTTGTACCTGCTTGCCGTCGACAGCATGAAGTCTGCTTATGATTGGTTGTCTGATGGACTCAACATCAATTGTTGGATATGTTTCGTTCAGTTCCTAGTGCGTGCGTGCGTGCGTGTGTGTGCATGGTGCATCATTATAAATGGTCGTCACAAGTTTGATAAACATCCTAATTGGAGTGTTTAATGCCAGTCTCCGTCATAAAGTTGTCTGAACTTTGAAAATCATAAAATAAATGCATAAATATGTTGGGCATAAAAATCCAATAGATAGTGGTAAATAACTTTGAAGCGACACCTGCAGATATATTTGCAACTTTTCGTGAATGAGTGCCTCGCAGCTGAGCAGCCACAGTCGATCCTGCAAATAGTTGCACTTTAAATCAAACATGCTGGCCCCAACATGGCGGCCTCCTAACTCAGGGTTGTGAAAGCCCGGAGGGTCCACCAGTAAGATGGATTTCATAGCACCACCACTGCTGCTCGAAAAAGATGAAGAGGCGAAATACCTGTTGGTGGAATCATTAACGTGACATAATAAATAGTTTAGTAAAGGGCGCCAACTGAACGTTCATATGCCTCTATGTATTGTTAAGGCTGTCATTGTTTACAGACACGTGTCAATAAATATCTTTAAGTTTATTTGAAGTTTTTCGAATAGAACCAATAGACCAAACAACAAACACAGACATGAAATAAATTGAAGACGGCAGTATGATGCAAACAAAGTTTTATTTTCTATTTGACAGAGAATAAATTCGATACCTGTTAATTAGAGACACGACATACTGGAATAAATATTCATACAACGAATCAACAAAATGGCCCAAACTATCCAGACCAATCATCGATTGAGAAAATGATGACGTGTTTAAAGTTGTTGTTGTTGATGTTGTTGCTGTTGTTGATGTTGGATGCCGATTTGTAAAAACAATTTTGTTCATGTCATGTGTTGTGAAACCCAACAAATCAGCGGCATATCTAGCAGAATGATGGCGTGCAAACTGGTAGACGCCTTCAAACTCACCTGTGTAAAATATATCCTTTCAGTATGCCTAATAAATAAATCATACATTTTCAAGTTTTAGAAAGAAAAAGCGAAACTACAAACAGCTAACAGCAACAATACAAACAACAGTAACAACACAAATTTTCCCACAAACAACAGCAGTAACAATAAGCAACAGGCAACAGCAACAAACAATGCACAACAACATGAAACAAACAACAACACGCATCAAACAACATACTACAACACATAACAACTACAACATACTACAACACATATAACAACAACACACAACAAAACAACAACGGAAATTCATTTATTCAATTCACTCCTAAATAGTCTTCTTAGGACAAACAACCTCTTGCAACACCGGCTGCACCAACGTGATAGAGAGCGGCAAGAACCCTCAACACAACATTTACTTCCTCCTCGCTGAACTTCAGCGTCTCCATAGACTTCATTATTTCTTTCCATGTATCTCTTGCATATTTTTTATCCTCCGTCTTTTGAAGCGAAGTCATCAAAACGTTTGGTTCGTGCAGATGATTCAAGAACAATTCCTGTCTGCATTGTTGTCATACGTTGTTACTGTGTAGCTTGTATTTGTATGCAGACACATGTGTGTGTAGTTACGTACGGGTGTATGTATTTGTGTATAATTTTAAAATTCATTACCATATAAGTAATGAGGATGAATAACTGTTGAATATTTATGAGTTATTTGAAATTGAAATGAGAAACGAGCTATAAAAGTATTTCAATGGTATTTAAAAAGTCCATAGTTTATAGAAACACAACATACAAGAGATCTATTAACTATCCGACTTACTAACATTACCTGCCAACCACCCGCTGACCGAATGAATTATCCAAACAGCCAACTAACCAACCAGCCAACCGACCGACTGACCAACAACTGAACCTGGTTATAAATACCTGTATTGGTCATCCACTCCAGCAAGCAGTTGATAAAATACATGGAACGTTGGCTCACCATCCGGTCGTCTTGACAGGCGAGTTCTTTCCAAATTCAAGATCTACAGCAATTATAATATATTCTTCATACAGTTGTAAGTATTGTAAATAAGCATAATATTAATTAACTATAAATCTTTTTGAAATTTCAATAAAAGATGAGCAGAGGCTAAACGATATTCGTTCTTTGGGACCAGGAAAAAGAAGAAAAACTACTCCGCGATATGAAAGGAGAAAGACTTCACAACTGATACATTTAAACAAGAAATGGCGATACCCTAAGCATATAAACTAAAAATCGTTTTTGTACATTTGCGATAAAAAAATTTAACTTTCAAATTTTATTTCCTTTTTCCAACTTTTACGATGTTACGAAGATTCATTAAAAAATCGGACTCGGACAGATCTTGAGCCACACTGGAATTAATAGATGAGATTGATGAAATTTGTGAGCGGAAAAAAGTAAGATGACTTCTTTTAGAAAAGGTATAATATTTTAATAGTATAATAATGTTCTAGATGTTGTCTGGCTGTGGAAGGGAAGCTAAATTATTTGAAAGAGAGAAGTGATTCAGGGCATCAAATACACCTATAAACATTTTTCGCTTAATGTATTTCCAATATAAAGCATTAATATTTGGGGTAATTCTTGCTTGATTTTGGGCATAAGTGTTCCAGTTACACTGTTGCCCGTCACTGATAAAATAAATTCAAAGTAAAAAATTTAGAAAGCACTTAACGACAAAACATGAGCTAACACATTGGCGTGTGAAAGTAAACCAACTTGGAACTGAACACTGTTAAGTCTGGCCATCTGATCAAACTGCACCTTGACGATCTGAACGTATCTTGTTGCGTTCAAGTTGCTGATCGTTCTACAGTTCCCGAAGGCTTCCATTAATGTACTTGCAGCTTTTAACTGTAATTCTACAATAATATTTTTGGTCATGAAGAATAAATTTGCTCACCTTTTAAATAAAAAGATTCTTTTAAAACCAAATTGATATTATAACTCCTAACATGAAATCTTTACTTTTATTATGGAAAATGTTAATTTTATTAAATTATTAAGTGTTATTTAATAGTTGTTAATTCAACAGAAAAATATAAATAAAAACTTTTAAATAAAAGATTGTTGGCAACAATTACTGCAACATCAACGACAACAACAATGACGACAACAGCAGCAACAACAACCAACCAGAAGTGGCAGCAGAAACTCAAAGGGAAATAAACAAAGTTGCATGTAGATTGGAGCAAGGCAAAAAAAACGAAGTTAAACAATGAAAAATGTAGAGCATTTTTTTCAACGGCAGCAACTGAAGCAGACTGGTCATGGCCTATAAACATCAACAAGGTGCAGATCAGATTTGAAAAACACCCATCGTTTCTGGGCGTTAAGTATGATGGACTGCTAAATTTTGGAGAACATGCAAAACAAATAATCAGAAAAATTGTGAAGAGAACTGCTGTACCAGAAGCCCAGTGGCAGAGGAAATAGTTGGAAATAGGAAATAGTACTACGTAGCTACGTAGCTCTATAATGCAGTTTAGCTGAATATGGCTGTGCAGCGTGTGCAGCCCATAGATGGCGTCAACACACGTTCAAAAAATAGAACGGCTTGAATGAAGGCAGCTAGATTGATTAATTAGTTTGATTAGTTAGATTAGCTAGCCAAAAGAAGCTGTTCTATGTGATAAAAGATATCTATTACATACTGGAGAAATTGCAGCCGGGAAATGGATCACTACAACAACAGTAACAGCTGCAACGATACCAGCAACAACGATAACAAAACTACTTGCCGCTAATTTTATTTTGCGTAATTGAAGATTGCAATGGCGAAGAAAACGGCGATGAAGCTGTTGATGACCTGGCTGATGAAACTGTGATGAAGTAATGAAGCAGATGGTAGAGGCTTGTTGTTTTTCCGCCTCCCGATGGTCCAGACAAGATGATGGCCATGTTGTTGTCGCTGTAACAGCTGTTGTTGTTGTGGATAAACTGGTTGCTGGGTTGGTTTATAATGTTGCTGTTGTGTTGACTGTTGATGCTGTTGTTTCGACTGTTGATGCTGTTGTGTTGATTGTCGTGTTGATTGTTGATGTTGTTGTTCACGCTATCGAGACCGTCATCATTGAAGTTATTGAATAAAGCATCGTAGGTGGATTGGGCGGTGGCGTAAACATGAGGAATGACGTCATCACTGCTGCAGTCTTTAAACATTGACATGATCTGATTTTTTGAAACAACCAACAAACAGCAGGTGAATCAACCGTCATGACCAAGTTCCAAGCACTTATGGAGACATCGATTAAACTTTTCGAATAGCAATTTGATGAACTATATTCAACAAAATCAACATAGGTTGTCAACTTTTAAAAAATCAACATTTGTATAAAGATGCCAATAACAAAATAACCTTTTCAGAATAAATGCACAAGGGAAGTATGGAGTTAATGATGACCAGGGATTCTCCGACGAAAGTGTGGTTCAGATTGCTGTGAAAACGATGTCGCAGTGTATGCAGACAGCTGCATTCGTTTATGAATTTCAAATTGGAAAGATTCTCTATGCGATCATAGGCAGCAGGGTTTGCCTGACATGATCAAAAGGAATTTATTGAACGACCTACGTTTAAATAAAATTTGATAAAAAAAAGATCTAAACTTGAATAAGTAACTAAGTTTTATAGTAATCATGATGCTATAGTTCTAATAAATAAATAATCGCTTATATAAACTAACCTTTTCAACATCTGATTTGCTGATTTCAAGGTCAAGCTTTCCCCTGTCTAACTTGACCTTTACCTTTCCATCGGCAACATTTCCGCCAACAACGATAGCCGACGTGAAGCCTGACTGGTGTCTCACCCAAACAAGCTGTTACACATGTTAAAGTGTTGTTGTAACATGCACAATACAATGTAGAAATGAGGCCACCACCCGTAATAAAAAATGTTGGAAAGCTGCCAGATAGTATAAATTTATTAATAGCAATCACACAGCAATTTGGAAAGCGCAAATTGCAGTCACTTCAGTGGTGCTTAAAACTTGACTCCGCAAACAAATGTTTCAGGTATTTATTTAATTCACATTTACACATTTTATTATTTTTTTTTGTAGATTGCTTACGGACAAATTCATCCAGAAAAAATCGTAAATGTTTTTTACAATAGAATTTTCTATTCATTTATATCCGAAAACTTTTTTTCTGAAACTTGTCCCCATATTACTGGGCGAATATAAAATAATAAAAAACATGTTGAGTTATTTTAAGGAATGGCTGGTGGTAGAAGTGTCAAATATTGTTCAACCAAAACTCACTGGTGACTGTCGTACTTGCGTTTGATGCGGTGCCTTCGCAGATACAAAGTGTGCATGTGCCTCATGTATTTCGGACGCTATAGCCTGAGAAGCACGAAGCTAAATTGCAATTAACGAAGCCAGGAACGACATGTACTCGTTCGAACTGCATAATAAAGACTAAAATAATTATTCCAGTGAGATTTTAAACATACAACCTCTAATCCAGGATCGTCATCAACACCGTCCAGTTTGTTCAAATTCTTCTCAATACTGTTGATAGTATCAACATTTCTGTCATCATTATTCGTGTTATCATCCTCATCGTCATTATCTCCATGATGATGCGATTTCATTTTGTACTGGTGCTCCATCAACAATTTCAAGCTCCCGCTTTTCTTAAGAGACGGGTGTTTAGTTTTACTACATCTTTTGTTTTTGATACTATCAAGAAGGTCTGCAAAACCGCCGGTCCCAGAAGCACTCAGGTGACATCTGTTGACAAGTTCGTTCAACTCTGAAAGGGGTCTCACCTTTAAAATAACCTGTTGGTCGTCATGTCGTATCAAGGATGACAATTGCAACAGTTTTAACTAATTACGCATTATGTTTATGATTATGAATTGACTAGATCGTGTATTTTTGAACATTTATTTATTGAATTCGGGGAAATTTGAAAGTTTTTTAGTTTGCGTCCAATTCTAACGCTCCTACTAACATATTATAACATCAAATCATTCAGTGTGCAAGCTGATAATTTATTTATTGTTGATCGGTTGACAGTTTAATATTTTAAATTAATTTAATTTGTAAGAGCCTACAAACCTTTTGGTGTTGCGCTTGAAATTTAGCAATAAGTTCCTCAGCATGTGTTAGCTTCATACCTTCCACGTCGATGCCGTTCACTTCCACCAAACAATCTCCCGGTAAGAAATAAAAATTTTCGCCGACATCATCACTGTCCAACACATGTATCACTGTCTTCTGCTTATGACTGTTGCCAAGTTGCTTGCTGCTTAGGCTTGCTGCAGTTTTCTTCGCCTCGATGTTTGATCTAACCCACACAACTCGTTCCTGTAGAGTGAACTTGGTTGCATCGTTGTTTCTATAATCAATCAAAATTTCTCTGCCCGGACAGTGCGTGACGTAATCAGTTGTTGAATTGGGGCATGTGCTATTTGCAATCAGCTCATTTTCTAATATGCCATCATGTTTTGAATCAATTTCACTACAATTTGAATCGTGGTAATTCTTTTTGTTAGTCGTACGATCCAAAATGGAATTCTTGTTTTCAGCGTTTCTCATGAAAGAATCAATCACCGGAAAATATTTCAATCCGGATCTGTCCGACAATTTTTTGTAAACTTCCAATCTAGCCTGTTGTCTTTTGAATGTGTCCTCAATAATTGACAGGCTACTGTTACATCGTTTCTCTGAGTTGACGATCATTTTTTTGTTAGAAAAATTGTATCATAACACAAGGCATTTATTATTTATATTAAAAATGTATTTTACGAATCCAATTCTCCATCACATTCTTTATAAGGAAAGACTAATAATGAAGTGAAAAAGTCACTTTACAAAACAATCTTCCTACTGTACCATCACCGTACGTTGCCTTCTTTTTAATTAGTCACACAAACAAATTTGTTCTGCAAGTCCCAACACGCTTCATATTTTGCGTCCACTGTATGCACCATATTCGATATATATGTATATATATATATATATATATATATATATATATACACACATACGTACGTACATTATTTACATTCATTAAAATACCTGATCGAGTTTGAATGTAATATATAAAAACAAGTGTGCATGTGTCAGCATGTGAAAGGTGCATCACTTGAACGTATGATTGCGAGTAAATGTAGCATATACACGAGCGAGCACACTTGTATGTATGCAACCTACCTACACTACGACTCCTGCATGGAACACTCGCGAAACAACAATACAGGTGAAACCACGCATAATTTTTCCGAGCCTCATCGGCCAAATAATCAGAATTAATTAGTTGTGGTTCTCCGTCTGATTTTCAATGTTCGTTCAACTTTAATTTATTCATTTTCTTAGCATCACATTTATAAATGACGTTTGTAAAGTAATTTATTTACTCGTCTGCAACGTCGAACTATTTCAACTATTAAGAATTATCCAAAAATAATAATTTACAGCTGTTTCATTATAAACGCACTAATATCAAACGGAGAAAATAGAATATCTGAGACGGCTAGGTATCAAAAAGCCAACTATATATATATATATATAAATATATATATGCTGGTAAATATATGTATATATATATTAAATTAAGATTTTTATTGGCATAAAGATGAGCCGATGACCTGGGATGATTACGAATAAATGTATTATATACATGAGTGAGCCATATATAATGAACATCAATCTCTACAATAGTTATATGGATAAAAATAAACTCTACCTCAATTACCTTCAAAACCCAACGTCATGCAATAAAACTTTGTATGCTAGATCCAGAAATGATTTTATTAAATTGAAAAGAATTGCAATAAAAAAGTTTTATTCAAATAAATTTGAAAAATGTACCAATACCAGAGAAAAATGGAAAATTATGAATGAAATATTAGGAACAAATAAAGGTAACACCAATCTTTTTCAGGATGTTTCAGATATGAACTGTAAATTAAATATAGTTAACGGTATCAACAGTTTTTTCATTCAACAAGGCACAATATTAAATAATAATTTCAAAAATACTTCAAATGTTACTAACCTTGATGTCATGCAAAACCAAATTAACTCTTTTTATGTAGAAGAAGCATCTCCTGATGAAGTGGTGGCAGTTGTCCAAAAACTAAAAATTAGTAATACTTATGATTGTGATTTTCTGTCCTCCAATTTAGTAAAAGAGACTATAAAATATATAGCTGGGCCATTATCTATGCTATTTAATTATTCTATCAACATAGGTAAATTTCCTAGTCGTATGAAAATTGCAAAGGTTCTACCTGTTTTCAAGAATGGCGATCCTAAACTTTATGAAAATTATCGCCCAATATCGATACTTCCCATTTTTTCAAAGATCTTTGAAAAGCTAATGTTCAATAGACTGTGGAAATTTATTTTACAATTTAATATAATCAATAAACAACAATATGGCTTTATTCCCAAATCGTCGACTGAATGTGCAATTGCTGAACTTCACCAATCACTTCTCAAAAACTATGAACTGAAAAA
>NW_008704501.1:1545099-1553854 GCF_000326865.2 Helobdella robusta | reverse complement strand
CCTTGAACAATTTTAAAATAGTTGCTAGGAAAAAAATTTGTGATAATGAATAAATACTAATTGCATTTATTTTTTATCTTCCTGTATTTGTTTTATAAATGGACATTATTGTTCATTACATTTCGTTTTGGCACATTTTTTTATTTTTTTTAGTTAAGGTGGTCTGCACAAGTTTTTCTTTTTTGGATCTCCTGGTTTGATTTTTGCCGAATAAAATTGGATTGAAAAAAAAAAAAAAAAAAAATATGAAGGAGAAAATATTTTATACAGTATTATATGAATTCTACCGAGTTGTTGGTATTAATCAATTTAAACTTTGCTTTGTCTTTTCAATTTTACTTACTAGAATTTGTTGGACATTGTTCAATTTATTGAAAATAGAATTATTATCCAAGTTCATCACGAAAATTTAATAAAACTGTTGTTATCCAAATTCGTCATGCAGATAGGCCTTATTTCGATTTTTCACAAATCGTCTTCAGTGCAGCTTTGGTTTATATAGTTTTTTAAACATAGCGAAGTTAGCACTTAGTTGGTGTCGTATTTTTCCTCGTTGTTGTTATTTACTTGTTCTTCATTGTTATTGGAGTTAGTACTAAGGCGTCGAGTTGGTAATGATGTAATCATTCTGTTGGATGTTCAATAATGATGCAGTAATTTATGCAATCTAACATATTTCTAGCTTAGATAGTTTTTTGTTACTTTTTTCAATATTTCTAACAAATTAAACATCCAACAAAGGCCATTATTACCAACTTGACGCCTTAATACTAACTCCAATAACAATATAGAACAAGGAAATGACAACTACAAAGATGAGGAATACGACACTAAGTAACTCACTTTGCTAAATAACTAAATTTGCTTTGTTTAAAGAAATTATATGCACACTAACTACTTAAACTAACACACATTTTTGAAAATGTGACATGGCGAGCACGACTAACTTCCTCTGTTACATCAAAAATTTTGAAATACTGCGAAATAGCAAATATTTAGAAGCCCCAATTGAAATTACAAAATTTATGGTTCACGTTTTATATAAATTAATAAAACATAAAAATTATATATTTATCAAACAAAACAATTGAAAAGATTCCACATTTTCCTAAAAAATGTCTGCTAGTAGAAAACAATGGTCAACAATAACTAACAAATTTTTTTTTAATTTTTAAATGGGATTTAATAAATAAACAAATATATAAATAATCGAAATAAGCCAGAACATAACGATCAAATGCAGTAATAGATATTCATCGAACGACCTCTGCCCTCTAAAGGTTTAAAAGGTCATTGTCATTAACTATTTCCTGCATTAATGCCTTATTCATATAATTCAACCAAAATTAAAATAAGTCCAGAATATTTAAAAGTAATTCCTAAACAGGATTGTTACATAAAATTGAACAGTCTTGGCGATTTTGTTCAATAAAGTTTGTTGACGAACATTATGTTAAATATAAGGATGAAAGTAAATTATTTTTGGCTTATTTATATAGAAAAAGGCATAGCTGGTCATTATTACATCTGGCTGTGAAGGAACTTTTCAGAAATCTGATGGGAGCCTTCGGAACTGTATGCGGAACATTCTGTGGAAGAAAATTAACATAAAAACAAGTTTTAATGTCGATATGCGTGAAGCAGAAATTACTTGGAGAAAAACAAAAACAAAAAATAAGACGGTTATGAAAAAAATTGATGATAACAAATAAGAGACCTGTCAGCAGAAGGACAGAATGTTCCGCTTAACCTCAGCAGCCAGTAACTGTAGCATCGAGTCCCGACCGTTTGGTGATGTGCAGTTTCGTGAACTCTTCTGCTACGGTTGGATGGATGCCAACTGTTGACACCAGCTTTTGAAAAGTCACTACACACCTGATCAATGACATGCAACAAATGTCAAAGCCTATTTTAAAACTCTCAGAATAATCATTAAGCATATAGTTATCGGAGTGAACTATATTGCATTTTTATCGCTTGTTTAGGAGAAACGTTGTATTGCAGAGATTTCAACAACGAAAAAAAATTTATCTGATGAAATTTTACAAAAAATTAAAGAAAATTGATATGCTAATGCCTTAAAAACGTAACTGAATGACAATGAGAATGAACCTGAAAGCCACAGCAAAGCCCTGAATGACTTCTCCGGCATGTGGTCCCGTGAAATGTATACCCAGTACTCTCTCTTCCTGCTGTCTTTTTACAATCACCTAAAATCCATTCATATTTCATTTTTAACTAATCTTTAATTATATATTCAAAAAATTTTATTTTATAACAGTCTTGATTAACTTAAATGAAATAATACGTAAGATTCATCAAGGATCTTGCAATTATTGTTGAAAGTATCTGAACGAATTGAAAAATTGGCACCCAATCATCAATCAGCCAGACTACTACAACCTTCAATGAAGAAATCTTTAATGAATACGTACGTACCTTGATGTAGCATCCCTTATCGTCTACTGTATTCTCGGCTACCGTGTACTCAAGTGGTTTGTAGAAAGCGTGGTACACGTCAACATTTTCTTCGCCGTACGTTGCAACAGCAAGTTCTTCCGACATGCCCACGCAGCCATACTCCAACGGAGTGAATACGGTTGTGGCTATCTGGTGAAAAATACGTTTAACAGTTGCTAACGGGGTACTTGAACTACACAAAAAAGTAAAATAAATGACGGTAAGATACGATTGAATTATGACCAGGAGCAACTGACATTATTATAATCCATCTGTTCCTTTCCAAAGCCAAACATTCGGCGAGCCAGAAGCTTGCCTGCTCGTGCGGCCACAGGAGTCAACTCAACTCCGTTCTGTTTAGTTAATTAATTAATTTATTAATTATAAATATTTATATTCCATTGTCATTTGAGCACAATTTAAGAGGCAGTTGACAATTTTTTCAACTGGCGCAAAATTTATTTATAGCAAGAATTAATAACTTAGTTCGTTATCTAAAATCCTATTTGAAACGAAACAAAAATAAAAAATTATAAGAAAGATTTCTTATAAAAGTATAATCGTCATACAGCGGGCACAGTGAATGTGGTTAAAAATTTCATAAAACAACTATTATCACGATTTCAATTTGTTCTTCTCCAAAAAACCTTCTTTCGAATAATAATAATAATTGCAAACATTCTTGAAACATAAAAATAATTTTTTTTTGGAATTTTAAAATCAGAAAAAAAAAATAAAATTTTTCAACTTTGCAGTATACGTTATAGATGTGAAGGACCAACTTGTAATGCATCGCCAATGGCGTAGATGTGGGGTACAGATGATTTTTCTCTTTCGTTCTGAAAGTTACCAACGACGCAGCCATCAACATCCAGAGTGACACCAGCTTGTTGCAGGCCTATCTGAAGGTTGGGAGACGCCGTCCGACCTGTTTGTCGACGGAATTTGCATTCAAATCACTTTCTTGCATGCGTCATACCTACTGCTATCTCAGAATAATCAATGAAGAACAATGTCATCATCGACCACGATTTTTAACTACGGAGCATAAAAAAAACAATTAAAGGACTGAGAAGCGAAAAAGAGAATATTTAGTTGGAAACGGGATTATTCCTAGGAACGATAGGCAAGTTTCATTTAATAAATTACAAAAACACGTATGATTAAATCTTAGCCTATGTCAATTAAAAACATCAAAAAGGTCAGAGAATGTAAGAGAACGTAATAGTAGTAAGCAAATAAATAGATCGTTATGTAGGACTAAATGTTGGATGACAATAACACACCGATCGCCATGACAACAGTGTCGAAAATATCGCTGTTCAGCCCTGAGTCACTCGACCTCCAGGTCACCTTTATCCGGCTTCCGGATTTCTCAAATTTTTCGGGCATCGTGTTTACCAAAACTTTTGTGCCATGTCTCTCCATCGATTCTGTAACCAACTTCGCCATTTGCTGGGTGATGGAGTGAATGAAGAATTAGTGAGTGAAGTATGTACAAAATGCAGATGTTCAAGCTCAATAACAGATTTAATTAATGTGCCGAAATTAAGATGTTGGGAACCATTGTACACAAAGTAAACAGATATAAAATATTTTTTAATAATTATTTAATTCAAGAATTCACGGGCTTTCAGAATAAGTTGCAAAAGTATATTAATAGAAAATTGATAATGGATTCAAAAATTGTCAAACAAAAAGTTAAATGAGAAAAAGAACCTTATCAAATTTGCTGAGAGGAACTGAACGAGCCATAACGGTGGTTTCATAACCAAGTCCTTGTATGAATCCCGCTGCTTCCAAGGCAACATCTGTTTGGCACGAGAATGCAGAGAAAAATAATAAAAATGAGGCAAAGTTTAAAATGTGTCTCCGTGCTGAAAAATACAAAGTTGAATGCAGTTAAATGTAGTTAAACACGGTTAAATATAGCTAGATGTAGAAAGGCACGTTGTTATATAAGGTTGAATGTGGTAGAACGTAAATGAACAGAGTTGAACGTAACTGAACGTCCGGAGGTGAGAGGGTGTCATATTTCAGCAACCTGGTCCTAATGTTGCAGTCACCGGGTTCGAAAGCAAGCAGATCGCCGCCTCTCACGTGAATTGTGCGCTGTTGATACCTCAGAAAATTAGTTAAAACAAAATTGATAACAACAACAATAATAATAATAAAAATAACGTCACATGTAAAAAGGTAACGCTTCCTAGTTATCAAAGATCGAAAGTATTAGAAATAATTGATGAAATTATGGAACAAGTTGACAGAAAAACTTACATCCAGCTCCTATACACAATCTGCAGAGATTAAAAGTTCATTCAATTAAAAAAAATAAAAAGTGAATGAAAACAAACCAACGAATAATAACGACTAATGATGATGATGGTGATTGAAAAAGGAAAGAGTTCTCACTGACGTCTTGCCAGGTGGTGTCTTCTTCCAGAAGAGATCATCGCTGGTGATGCATAATGAGACACCGGGAATCTGTATCAATCATCAACAGCAACTAATTTCATCGTTAACCACTAACTAAATATTAAAATAAAAATAATAAACTCGTGTAATTTAATTTTGAACTAGTTATTTTAAAATTAAAATTTATTGTTCTAACTAAACGATAAAATTATATGAACGCCAATTTTAAATGGCCATTTGAGGCCACAATTCCATCTCCCATAAACAAGTTAATGCAGGAATAAACATTGAAATTCATAATTTGAAACAAGACCAGCACATGAAATGATTGCTTAGCGAACATTTGAAATTTATCCAAGTGCAATAACGGCGCTGCTGCCCATGAACAGCAACCAACTGAACTAATGTTCTGAACGAATGATTAAATTTAAAAATGAAATAAAATAAAATACATTCGGTATTCGGGGTCTTTTGCCTGTGGCTATGACGATGTTGGCTGCTTTAATCTGCGTTTCAGTTACCTGCATAGCACAAAATTAATTAAATAAATGTTTCAATGAATCATGCATGTAACAATGACTAAGAACCTAGCAAGATTACATATTCACAACACAACAATGAGATCTGATTCGTCATTGGTATTGTTGGCGATTTTTAAAATAAATGAATAAATCCAGGATTGGGTTGGGCACAGAACTGCAATCCTGACTCAGTCACCACCTTCCACAGTAATCCTCTCCTCAGTTCTCACAAGAAAAAAACTCCTTACTTCATCTCATTTAATAACAGACAACCAATTAGTTTAAAATGACACACTACTCTGCTCAACTTTCTAAGAATTTATTAAAATCTTTCGGTAACCAAACTCTTCCGTCATTAATTAACGAACCGGCAAACGAAAAAAATTGAGCATAAATTTACATTATCACCGGATCTGGCAGTTGCCTTGATAGTGTGTGGATCAAGAAGATGTCCTTTCGCATTTATATACTTCACCTTCCTTTTTTAAATAGGGGGATTAAAAAAAAGTTTGAAATTTATAAGAATAAAGTTTTGCATTTGATAAAACGAAAATACTAAAATTAAAATAATTGTTTTTTAAATTTAAAAACAGATCTAACATTTCAACTAGCTTGACTCTATGTTTGAAGTTCAATGATCGAATGTAATTTGTAATGTTTTTTATCATCAGCTCCCTGCAATTTATTGAGAGAAACAACTTTACATAAATTCTAAATAATGATCTGCAAACAGAAAATACACAATAACAGAGTTTTATTAAGCAATTAGTGCTGAATAATTTTTCATTTGAGTTTCCTTTCTCAAAAAACTTGCTATAACAAATCTCATAAAATAGATGAAGATTTTAATAGGTATTGACCTGTTAACCACACATTACAATAAACCACAACAAATAAAAAACAAATAGTGAAAAAAAAAACCATTAAAACAAAATAAAAACTGTTGGGTAAGAGAAGAGATTCAGAAAATTAATTTCTATGATCTAAAAAAGCTAAATAAAGCTTGAAACTTATAAAAATGCAAGATGAAAAAAAATTCCAAAAGTTAAGAATGAAAAAAATTAACAATGACTGTAATCTGACCAATCGTGAGGAACTTTTTCTGGGACCTTCCAACCAAACTTGTTGGCGTATGAAATGACACCTCCAACTTGTGCAGCATGATGGCACAATTTTTTAGGGATACAACCAACATTCACACACGTTCCTCCTAGGCCCCATTTTGTGCCTGTCATTTACAAAATTACCACAATTTATCAATTGCATTTTCTAATGAAAACAAAACATTTAATTTGGCTAATTTTAATGAAAAGTTGAAACAAGAAATGTAACCAAATAAATAATATTAATATTTAAGTTGAATGTTCATTATTCAACAAACCAACCATGGCTGGAAGGCTCAACATAATCGAGCACTGCAACTTTCTTACCAAGGGATGCAGCTGAAAATTATCAGAAAACTTTTATTAAGATAGAAAGTTATTGCCAAAAAATAAAAATTTAATATATAATTTAAAATGTTTTGAATAGTTTAGAAAAATTTACAAACACATAAAGTCATAAACTAAAAATGAACTTTACTAGAAAAATTAAAAAATTAACAGCAACATAATTCAATTAATTCACTTAAAATGGAAAACTTAATTGAATAAGATAAGTTTTTATTACTGCTACATATTATTATTTGTAGTTTTAATATAAATAAGCAAAATATGACAACATCAATTCCCAAATAATTGAATCATTCCTTTTTAAAATATTAAAAGGTTTTTAAACAAACCGGACATTGATACATGATACTATTGATATTTAATATTTAAATTTTAACAAAATCAAAAACTCTAAATTATTTTATTTTTAACAAATCAAAATTAATTCTTATTAATCATAAATGAAATGACCTTCTTTGGCACAAGACAAGCCTCCTGACCCACCTCCAATAACAACTAGATCAAAATTTGTTTCTGAAAAAATTGAAAATTAACTAAAATTTAAATAGAATAAAAAATATATTTTTAAAAAAAACTTGATAAATTCTTTGAACAATGATAAATAATAAATTAAATTAAAAACTTTAAGAAGTTTAATTAATTATTTATTACAGATTAGTAAATCTAAATATTATATATTTTTAAAATTACAAAATTACAAAATGATGCAAAGTTATTGCGAAAAAATATCAAACCATCGGCAGGCGGACCAGATGTGTAACTTTTGGAAACTGGTTTAGAAAAGTATATTGGTTTAAAATGCAGACATTTGTTAACATGTTTATAGTAAATTTTAAACATTTTTTCTGTTTGTTACAACGGTGACAACTTTTAAACCAACGACATCGTAGAGGTCAGGCTAAATTTTTTAACAATAGTTTAAAGTTTTTGGAACACATGTTCTTCTATTATATCGTTCAGTGTACTTTATGGTATATGGTTTGTGATGATTGATGTAATGCTAACGTGTGTAGTGTACCATGCTACAAGACAAGTTTAAGTTTGTATTCCAAATTAGGATAAGTAAGAATCGTTGAATTACATATAGAGGAAGTAAAGGCCGTTTGATACGAAATGTTGATCTGGAGGTAATACCGTTATTACACTGCTTTTTACGCTGTAAGTGATCACTTGCTGGAGTCGGTTCAGTCTGTTCATATTTTCAAAGAAAGAAGATCTGAAAGATTAGGTACTGATTCCTCACATAAGCAACGGCTTGAACAACAGGTGAAAATATTGAACAACATTGAAGTGACGAGTAAGCAGGTTTAAAAAATACAATCCAACATATTTTGATGTTACAGCTATTGATAAAAAATACAAAAACTTGCAAACAAAATAACTACCATTGTTTTATCGATTTCACAAAACCATTTGACTCATTTCAGCACGATGGATTGTGGGCAACTGCAGAAAGCGTTAAAGTATCAGAAAACATTTTCGAAGTATTAAAAAGGCTATAAGAAAAACAAATAGTGGTAAGAATTGGCAAGAAGCAACTGTAAAAATGACAGGTCTCTTGATGACATTGATTTACCAGCATCAACGTGCAGATGGTTCAATAAATCTGATTGAGATGAAAATTGAAGGTTACTTATTAACAAAAACAAGTGATGATTTTGAGGTAAAATAAAGACATCATAAAATTTAAAACAAAAACTGAAAAACTATTACAAGTCGACCAGTTCATTTATTTCCAACCTCCTAATAACCGAAAGCAATTGCTTCAAAAATTGAAAAATAACTATTACATAAAGAATGTTGGCATCGTCGAAAGATGTTTGATAAGTGGCGATATATCATGACAAAGTTCAACATAGTAAAAACCCGTATGTTGCCATGCTGCTATGCCTGCAAACTTGACAATAA
>NW_008704501.1:1541127-1544011 GCF_000326865.2 Helobdella robusta | reverse complement strand
CTTTTCCACAAAATTTCAGAAATAAACAATGACAGCACTTGAACTGAACATTGATCGGAAGGTATTTGCGTTGTTACATAATGAGCTGCGTTTATTATCCTTACGACATTGCGTTCGAACGATATTTGAACCAGATTATCGCGCAGTGATAACGCGAGGCATGAAACTCGTACCGTCGTGACTACTTCCATACCTATTAGATCATATTTAATGGAAACAAAAAACACAGAATATTAATTTTGTGGTTCTTACCAGAGTAGTCTGCCATCAACGCTCTGAATTTAATTCACAATCAGCCCGTTAATAGTTGCTTCACCGAATTTAATAATTTCATTTTCAAGCAATTTATTCAACAAAAAAATAATATTAACATAAACAAAAATAAAAATATCAATGACGTTAGTTCAATAGATTTTAATTTACAAGATAAAAATAAGCAGACTAGATTATTATTATATACACATGCCGATTGATTGGTTCTCCTTTTCTTGGACGTTAGCTTTTCTATTTCATACTACAGACGATAATATCGTTTGCTCCACACCACAAAACACCACACCACATAACACCACGCCACATAACACCACGCCACAAAACACCACACCAGACTACACACAGAGCTCGGACCACACACACCACACAAAAATACGGGTTATACATATGAACGAGCAGTCATTAATGAAACATGTATAAATGTATTTATACCGCAAGTAACAATAGATATATTTATTCACAAGCTTGCAAACTAATGCCCCGAATGATTATTGAATATTTGAATCTGTAATATGAATGAAGAAGCATTCCAAAAAGATGGCGATGATGTAAATTTAAGGTGACCTTGAGTTGGCGATAATGGAGCTGGAACACGCCCAGCAAGTCACGTTTGCACGCACACTGCCTGCCTGCCTGCTTTTTCTTGCGATGTAAGCGTTCGCGCGTGCGTGTTTGCATGCGTGTATGCATATAAGGAGGACATCCAGGCACTTCAGTGTTTCAGCTGGTTGTGACCTTGAACGAAAATCTTGTTTTGACTGCATCTGCGTCTCATGAAATATGACAAATAATGTCTACCAGTGCTATCTTCTTTCAGGCTAATTATGCGAAATTGCTTAGGCCGATGCTCTGTTTGAAACGCCTTCTTCCTCATGAATATTAAACGCTTCCAGCAGTTGAGCAACGTGGACGAACGTTTTGCATAACTCTATTGAATTTTTGGCTATTTTAGCATAAAAAACTCCATATATTATACCTATTTTAGCATTTTTTATTTATTTATTTTTTTTATTTATTTATTTATTTTTGAAGGATGACCAAAAAAGATAAACTTGTGGATAGGCCACCCTTAACTAAAATTTCTAACTATAGATGTAACAGAAATGTCATGAAAAACATACACATAAACTCACGCTCACACATACTTACAAACACGCACCATACTACAATTCATATCACAATACTGTTATATAGAACTGAAGAAACAGAATCAATGAAATGAAATGATCTGGAAACCAAACGCAAACGCACGCTCACTTACACACTCACCTATACCCACCATCAAACACACACACACACACACACACACACACATATTTCGTCGAACCTGATCGAATCTTCCAGATTGTTAACGACCCGGCAGACCCAACCAAGCCCAACATAATTCATATTCCTAAAACACGCTGCCTGAATACACAGATACATACATACCTATAAAAATTCATAATGATTTAAATATGAAGTATATTTACTACAATTACACATTAAAAATATCATTTATGGAAACATATGAAAACCGTATACACATCATAAGTTGGCCAAATGATAAGAAATTCTTGTTTTAGTAAATAATAAATGTAAATAAATGTTGTTCAAGAAAAGGTGACTATGATACATACAAACAAAAACACACCCAACACACACCTCACACACACACTCACCCACGCATACATACAAACATACATACAAAATATGATTGCCTTTTTAATATCAAGTTAAAAAAAAGTATTTTGCTCAATCAAAAATTTTTTGACTTTGTTTTTAAATAAATGTTTTTGACATAAAACACATAATACATTAACTCTAATACGCTAATGTTAATTTTATTGATATAAAGGATAAGCAAATTCCTGTCCTACATTTATATCTCCCAAAATTAAAAAAATGTTCAGATTATTTATTTACTAACAGTGACAATCGACATTATTTATTCGAATTAATCGATTAAGTTGCCAAAACATTATACTCAATTTTGTTAAAGAAAGAACTTTCTAACGGAGTCGTCTTATTCCAATCACAAACTAACAAAGAACAAACTTGTACCCACTCTGTTCAAACGTTCACACAGATGTTGACACACACACACACACACACACACACACACACACACACACACACACACACACACACATACACACACACACACACACACACACACACTTGCAAACACATAAATACAATGGTACATACTTCAAAATACTAAAGCACACAAATTAGGAAGCACGTACGTGGATATGGACACATCAACACGAAGTACGTAAACTCTTTTGAAAGCACATGCAGACACACATTTATATGTGCACATGTCCACACACACCCGCACACACAAACGCTTACAGAGACATCTCGTGTACACATACACTACCTCTATGATAATCCAACGCTGACCGTGACTCATCATTGTGTACTAACATTTTTTCTCCGCCCAGAATTACCCTGGACACCACAGCTGGTTTCGATGTGATTACAAAAGCGGACAATTTCAAACGAGACTATTTCATGCAAGTAAAAATTTCACGATCGTACCATGGTTGTGGATGTTTGAAGAAATCAGCGTTAACGACAGTCTAAGAAGAAATGATTTTCATCATTTAATTTCTTCAGGTTAGCG
>NW_008704501.1:1406782-1540518 GCF_000326865.2 Helobdella robusta | reverse complement strand
ATGAAATTACTAGTGCTCATCAGCTTGAAAATGTACATAAAACAGAGAACAAATAATTAAACTGAGCTTCCAAATTATAGTAAAATTTTGTTACCGCCTACTCTGGTACTTTATATCCGTGGTACTTCATGTCCGTGGTACTTCGTATCCGAGGAACATACTGCATAAAATTGGTCAATATGGAGACAGCATACTGTTGTTCTTTTTTTTTGAAAAAATTTTAGTGTGGATTTTGATCAAAAACAAATTCATTTTGTCTTTAAAATGATCACAACTTTTCTGTTCGATCGTTAGTGAAGGTTTCTGGAGTTCGTCTGCATTAGTGATTGGAAATTTGACAGCAACAATCCAGCTGAGGTTAAGCAGTTAAGCCATCAAAGACCTGAAAAGTAAAAAGATGGCAAAAGTTATGGATATTAAAATAGCACCGCTTTTGAGGGTTTTCGATAAAAGCCCTTTATAAATCTAATAATAATAATAATAACTGACAGTACATTTTAAGAAGAAAAAGTGCACATATGAAAACCTACAAGTTGACTGAACAATAAAACTGGGTATGATACAAGCTATACACACACACACACACACACACACACACACACACACACACACACACACACACACACACACACACACACACACACGCACACAGGTTTCTTTATATGATATTTAAAAAACTAAGACATCACTATGTTTCTTCATTGAAAAATTGCCAATAAATATTTTTCACCGCATATTTATTTATTAAAACTTCAGATTTATTTTATACAAAAGTTGATGTTTGGTTTGAAATTTTGCTAACCATAACTGAAAATCAATTGATAAATCTGTTGTGAAAATTTTTACCAAACATGTTTTTATGTAGTATATTTATCATAATTTTAAATGTCACTAAATCAAGTCGCTACGGAATATTAGGGGAACACTGATATTCAACCAAATTTTGGCTTTTTTTAAATGATTTATTTAATTAATAACTCGTAAAATAAAAATAGTTCTTGAAGCTGATGCGTTAGACTTCATTGAATTTGAAAGCCTTTTCCAAAATTTTGCTCTTACTAGTTTTTGTTTAATCACTAACTAAAAATGAAATTCATTAGCAACAATTATTTGTATAATTTATTTTTAATCAATCATTTTCATTTCTTCGTATGGACCAGCAGTTGATGATGGGAGCGGATGTGACGATTTCATCAAACGAAACAGGAATGCTGCTGTATGAGCGATCAGGGGATGCCAGCTTGTTCATAAGGGCTGCAGCCTTTTATGCCACCATCAACATGCTGCTAATCTGTCTGGTCGTCATGTGCCTTATGTGGATGGCACTCCGATATTTCAGGTTCCGCATTAATTCAAATAATAGCAATAATAATAATATAAATAATAATAATAGTAATAGCAACAAAAAGAATAATTGCAACAAAAAGAATAATAATAATAAAACTTTTTTATTCTTTTTTTGAGACTTTATTAAATTTGTCATTTAAAATCGTTCTACTTCAATTGATAAGTTGGAACTTTCGAACTTTCAATGGACTACTTTGTATAATTCGAATTAATGTTGCATTTTTTTTGGACGCCAATCGCAAACGTAAGTTTAAGTCTTCTCGCAACTTTTTATTTTGCTGAAGAAATGATTTTAAATCTAGATCCTTATCATAAACAAAAACTTCAAGTTTTGGTATAAAAATAATAAATACATTTTTGTTTTTTGTTTAAATTTGCCTATTAAAAAACGTGATTTCATCAAATTTAATTTTTGAGATAGCATTGAATAATGCAATTTATGTTTGATTTAATGAACAGAATGAATTGAAAATTAATTCAATTTTTGTTTTAATCGGTTGTTGGTTAGATAAAATTTTCACATAACACAATTCACTTTACAGAAGAAAAGAAGAAAGAGACAAGCTGGGAGAAATAATAGATCAAAGATTTTGGAAAGAAGAAAATGATATTGCATGTTTGTTTCAAATATTAAAAACCATGAAAACGTCGATAGTCTTCAGAGATATAACAACCTACCACGTTTTGAGTTACAAGTACAGAACTGACAACGGTGTATATGCACACGAACACGCCAGGCCAAATGGAACTAGCTCAACTAATTATACAGAAACGACCAGAGCAAAAGATACACGCAGTAAAACTAAGACTAATGTTTTCATGATTTTGAAAAAAGTTGAAAGATTGTTTTTTAGCTTGTGTCTTCAAATGCCTAAATCTGGAAAATGCTCAAAACATGCTGCAACTACTCTCGGCTCTACTATATTAAGTATTGCTCAAGTTACATCTTTGGTTTGGTGTGATGAAAAAGCGGTTTCAATTTTTAACGTAGTAAAATATTTTTCTGGAAAAAAATGGGCAATTAAATTGCAGGAAACTCATGTTAAAGATGCAGTATTAGAAACTTTAGTACTTTCTAGAATTCCGTACGTAACAAATTTATACCTAATTGATAGCAACTTTATTCTCAAAGAATTTTCGCCAGAAAGCGTGCAGACCAGTTGTGCTAACATGTTTGATGTCCTTCAAAAAATTAGTCATATCGATCACTTTCTAAGCCACAATTATAACAAATTAGAAACTGTGAGGGAAAGCATTGTAAGTTATTATCAACAAGCGCGAGAGCTGACTTTTAAAAATAACTTGATTTTGACGAAAGCATATTTTCCAGATTTATCGATGATTAGGAACGGTGGTTTGGCTGGTAGATTCAAAGAATGTGTTACCAGTTTATCGCATTTGTTAAGATTAATTAGTTACGGCAACAACGTTAAAAAATTGGAATCAGATGCAAATTTCAAGACATTTGTTGAAAGTTTTGAATCAACCATTAATGAATTAGCAAAAGACATGTCTAGGAATATGGTAACGATAGAAAAAACAAAAGAAAACATTGTATCATTTTTGCAGGGACTAACATCGGAACATATATTGACGGATAAAGAATTCACAAAGGCTAAATTAGAACTTATCGAAGAAGATCTTAAAAGCCACATAAAATATTTAAAAAGTCTAAAGGGTGAAACATTGAAAAAAGGTGAAGCGTCGACGTCAACAAAAGTTGATGTTGGAGGCGAAATATCATCTTCGTCGGTGATAATCCACGTTGCCGAAGAACCTTTGCAGAGAGTAACTAGTAGCGAGAAACCGTCGACATCAGCAACTGAAAGAAGTAAGAAGAAAACAACTCGTGAACAAGTTGAAATCCGACTGGAAACCATGGAAAGTGGCAGAGCTTTAGTTGAAGAAGATGAGGAGGAGCCATATTCAGAAACTCCAGTTTGAGTTACTTTTCTACTTTAATTACAGCTCCCCGGAAAAACAACAACAAAAATTTTATAAAGTCATTTTTCAGTAAACGAATTTTTAATGGAAAATAATAACGTATGTGAACAAAATTTTAAATGTCTGCGAAAAAATACTCCACTATTAAAAATATAGAAAATATAAAATAAATATAAATATTTTATTTTATCGCTGCATTCAGAAATATTCTGAAGAACATTATTTTTGATGGAATAGAGGTCAACTAAAAAATGATAATTAAATATGGAGACACAAAACGTAGAAATATAATTATGTAATTATCCGAATTTTACAAATGTTAAAATCAGGGAAAAAAGACGGAACTATGGTAAAAATGTAAAGCTCAATTTTTAGGCATAAACAACATTTTATATTAAACTTTAATATAGTTCATGTTTATCATTAAACAGCCTTTTTTATGCTCTACTATTTATACGTTAAACTGTATATTTCATATTTACAGTTTTTAGTCGGTAGGTTCATAAATTATCCATCCACTCAGTCAGTACATAAGTAACCATCATTCCAGATAGAGGAATCAACATAGACAACACATAAAAGAACCAAAATTTAATGAATAAATTATACACCCTATCCATCTGCGGTGCAAACCTGATCTTCCGCACAATGGAGGTATTTAATTCATTGGATAGTACTTACAAAAACGTTCCAGTAATCATGTGTAATAGTATTAATGATTTGTAATATATACGGCGCCCTGTGCAAAGCGTCAGAAGCGCTAAATGTTTAAATTATGAAGACTAAATTCAGCCTTAAGTGTGTCCCATTCGAAAAAATAATTAAACAATTGATAAATCTAACAAAATGTTTACTCTGGTTGCGTGATGTGTCATTCCCAACATTTGTCCATTCTTCACAAACATCATTCATCGGTTACTAACGTTACAGTCTCGTGTCAATAGCCCACAATGACTTCTACGTAATTATAAAGGATCAATCTTAATTAGTATTCAACTTATTTTAATCAGGGATTTATATATGCACAATCATTTCAAATGACATTTTTAACCATAATCACGTTTTTATAAATAAACATTAATCCGATGATAGTAATATATGTTGTATCTATATATTACATTATCAATGTATTTCGTTCACACATTCACACACTTTTATATGTATGTGTGTATGTATGTATGTGTGTGTGTATGTATGTATGTTTGTGTGCGTGCGTGTGCGCGTGTACAAACTGTTCCTTTATGTTTATATTTTTTCGTTTTGCCGTTGAATTTTAATTTGCTTAAAACACCATTTTTGTTGGAAATCTGTTGAAATAAATCTGCATGTAGCATAACATTGGTTAAAATACAAAAGAACTTGAATAATTTATTCATTTACATTTATATGATAACTTTTATAATATTGTACTTTTTTTGACTTAATTTCACCATCTACCTCCGCAAAGTGGTTCAAGTTGACAGATTGAAAATAGTTTTAAATAATACGTAAACAATTAGTTATATATAATATATATTATATTTTGTTATATATATATATATATATATAATTTATATATATATATATATACATATATATGTGAGTGTGTGTGCGTGCATGTGTGTGTGTATGTGTGATAACGTGCTCACATTCAAAAGATGTGACGAATATTTTTTTATCTTTTCAATGGGTCCCTCTTTTTTTTATACAATTTATACTGTATTGTTACTACTTGTTGTTGAGTATTTTTACTGTTATGTATGACGAGTCAATGCGCTTGTTAACAGTTGTTTGATTGTCGTTGTTGAATATTTGTTTGCATAATTTAAAGATTCGTTTAAATATTGTACTACTGGTCTATTAAATATGTATTAAATAACATGTCTTGCCAGGTAGTGGTTGTCGTGTTAAATTACTGATGATGATGACGATGACGACGACGATGATCGATAGTTGTGATATGATAACAAATGATGATAACAATGAAAACGTTCACAGTGATGATGACAAGTTGTTGTTGTTGATGATGATGATGATGATGATAGTGAGTTGTTGCTTAAAATGGCTTTGTATTTTTTAAAAATGCAATTTTCAATAGTTTTTGTTGAACTTATAAAGAGTACTTCTTGGTCTTAAAAGGCTGCAGTGTTCCTTTATTTTGAAAATTTATTAAAATAATATTTGAATAATTAGTAGAATGATATTACGTATTCACAGCTCAGCTTGCAACATGCTCCATCAGATGATACGCATCATTCGCTTGGACGAATTTCTGCACTGCTTCACAGTCTAGCTTCAAAAACTCTGCTCCGGAATAATTTCGCTGAAAGTTCACCGTCATGAAAGCAATGTTTAGATAAACAAAAACTTTAAGCAAAAATATTTTTGTATGAAATGATTGCGAAAACTTAAAAAATTGAAACGATTGCTGTCATTTCATATTTGTTTAAAAAAGGTGGAAAATACATATATGAATCGACTTAGCCAAAAATTTGCTTCATCCAAATTTAAAAAAAACTTTTGACACTCTGTCACACGGCCTATGAAAAATTGTCTTCTACAAAATAACATTCTTAAATAAAAATGTACTTTTGTCCTTAAAAAATTAACACAACACAATTTTGGTGGGATACTACAATTGCAATTTCACTATGGCAAAACTAATTTTTATGTTGACGTCGTCATCGTTGCTTATTGCGAAGGAAGCTTTTGAACCACGTCCGCTGGCAACGTAAGATAGGATCGGACACACCTGCCGTCCGAGCTAATTTCCCGATCAAATTTATGAAAACGTCTGTCAGTCTACAAATATAAAATTAACGTGAGGCTAGCTTGATGATTCCAAATTATTAATACAAAAAATGCGATGTCTTGAATATTTTTCAGTACAGTTAACTTTGTGTTGTTGGTATTTATTTTTCTAGCGCGACCCATGATACAAACCGCTCGAACATTTCAAAACGAAAATAACAAATAATAAACTAGAAACAAAGATACCTACTGTACCTACTGTGTCATGTGTCATCGATGGAAAGTCCATAATCATAATATTAAACATGGTTATAATATTAAACATTATCATTATATTAAATATATTAATAAAAAATTTGCATTGAAAATGAGAAATGGTATTTGATACGAGTCATTTGTTGTTATGTTGTTGATAAATTTAACGAGTTAAAAATTTTCGTATAAAAAGGATTAATTATTAGTTATAAAATGATATAATTTTACCATCATTGTATTTTATTCTCTTTCAATTAATCTTTGGAGGTTCCAACAAAACACCGCGTGGATTAACATATCAGACCCCTACCAACCTAAGAACCAAGTATCTGGACCATTAAACCATCTCGAAATCGATATATGATTTTACTTTTTAACTATTTTTAACATAGGATGATTCAATTTTGTTTACCTAGCTTAAAGTATAAAAATATGATTAGCGATGTATGACATCACATATTTCCTGGTTGTGGTGTTGTTCGTTGTGACGGTGGGGATTCTTAGCAAGAATTGATTGATTGAAATCATAAGGAATAAAATCAATGACTAATAATCTCATGATGATATACCATTGTCATGACCACAACTACACAATGTGCACATATGCACTAAGATCACAGCACATTTGACCATATATATAAATATATATAAAGTTATATATATTTATATATATTTATATATATACACATATATATATATATATTTGTGCGTATGAAGGTTTTAATGTATATATATATATATATATATATATATATATATATATATACATGCATGTATATGTAGCCTAGTAAAGAGAATGGAGAATGAATACTAAGCTCACTTCTCAGTAATTACAACACGTCGCCGTTCTTTTATAAGCTGTCCTACTTCTCTGTATGAATTTATAATTGTAAATAATGAGTGCCTTCTAATTCATTCATAAGCCGGATATATATATATATAATCAACTAAGAATTTTTTTTCTAAGTAATGTTATAATCGTTATTTTTGTGTCAGCTGTTCAAGATATTGTACTACTTCGTTTATTAACTCGCGATTGAAAATTTCCATAAGAGACTAAGAAAAATTAGAATGCATTTTATGTTAATAAACATTTAATAAAGTTTACAACCAGAAAAAGAAATAAATTGTTAGAGGTAGGACACAAAATTTAATCAATTGGATCTATTTTTTTTGTTTCAAAATTTTGAACGGCAAATATTTCGTTAGATGTCAAACATAATTGATAATTTCAAAGAGGAGATAAGAGAGTTGAGGTTGGTTGATGATAATGTTGCTTCTTCATTGTTAATTTGCAATCACCATTTTACATTTAATTCAATTTATATGGCAAAGTTTTCACATTTTCTAATTAAGTTTTCATTTTATTGCTATAAGATTCAGTTTCAATGAATACTTTAACATGCAGTTGGTACCATCCAAACTCATCGAGACATCTGGCGGAGACATTGCTGATGCAAAATGGTGAAGAAGGGAGTTACCTCATGAGGCCGAGTTCAACTCCACAGGTGTTCGCACTGTCATTAAGGTGGGCTCTTTCACCAGGCATATTAGAGAAATAATTTCAACGTATTATTTATCTATTATATATATCACAATTACATCTCCAAAAATGAGACACTCGCTCTTTTGTTGCGCGCGACTCACTTGCCACGTTTGAATAATTCAATTTTTGAAAATGTCAAATTCCTATTGAGAGCTTTGAGACCATATTCAGCGTCGTCTTCGATGGCAAGGATTGGCTGCAGGCAACCCCGCAAACACCTTCTGCCTTTCTGGCTTTAATTATCTCTACAAGAGCCTTTGTTGTCAAAAGACGGAATATATTTTGACAGTCTATACATAAAATGGTTGGGTTGTAACATGCGACGATGTTCTCAGCAGCAAACTGCAAAACAAACCTAACGCACCAACATTGAATCACGCAGTTAAAAGTGTGTTTGTGTGAAAAAAATTAAAAAATTCAGTGGGTAAACAATATAGATAAAAATTGACTGATAACATAGATAACAAAAACAAAAAGTATAAACTTACCGAACTAACAACAAAAACAGATGCAAAGACTCGGTGAAGCATTACAACATAAGTTTTAATTGTGATGAGCTGGTGTTTGGACTGGCGAGGTTCACCAACGTTGATGAGTTTCTCGAACATTTTAACAAGGAGCCTCTCATTGCCGGAGCATCTGGTGAGAACAAACGAAAAACTACATTGTCTGAAGAACATTTTTTGTATTATTAAGCTACGTTGTTCCATAATTGGATAAATATCAAAAATAGTTTTATTTTATAATTTTTTAATATACTGTCCCAAATATAATGTTTATATGCAATCGGCCTCGTATAAATTTATTTCAATAAATCAGATTTTGAATGCTCATAAAAGTGTTTTGAACCTAAAATTAACATAATTATGAACACTTCAGGGCTGACGACCAGGCTGAGGTACCCCTACCCAAACGTCGTCAACGAACCGTCTGTGTACGACACGGTCAGAATTCATGCTCAATATGGCCATAAGACGCAAACAATTCAAAAATCTCTTGCTGTTAGTTTTATTCTTTTTAACAACAATGTTAAACTTGAAATTATATTATCTTCAGAAAATGATAATAATTTTTTTAAATAGAAGAATTTGATTGAAACAAAAAAATTAAAGAACGTTTTTCATTAATTAAGATTGGTTCTAAAGAAGGATATCTAACCAAAATGGGAGGCATCGTGAAGGTTGTTGTGCTCAGATTTCTAAGTCATAGAAAAAAACAAAATATGCAGATGTTTTAAATTAAATGAATAAAAATAAATGCATAATAGCATGAAAATTATTCATACAAATATTTACAGAGTTGGAAAGTCAGATGGTTTGTTTTAAGAAGAAACCACCTCAGTTACTTTAAGGACAAGTGTGACAAAATCCCAATTAGAACACTTGATCTTACTGACTGTCAAAAGTGCGAACTAGATACAACTTTGAATAAAGAGAACTGTTTTAGGTAAAAGTTATTCAACTGAATGTGCTCAAAAATCTTTTACAATTGTTAACAATTACAGCATAAATATCATTGTTTAAAAATATAAAAATATTACATGAAACTGTCAACAAAAACATTCAACGATAAACCCAGTCTTAGGATCCCATAGTCACGATAACTTTATCAGGTGCTATGCTAATTATTCGTGACCGCTCAGTCATCGTTCTATCTTTAATCATATTCCCCGCGTGACTAAAATTTTATATAAAATTATGTTATATTTATATATATATATATATATATATATATATATATATATATATATATATATATATATATATATATGTAATTAAGAAATATCACCGCATTTTCAGCATATATGTTATATATATATGTTATATATGTATGTGTGTATGCGTGTGTGTATGCGTGTGTGAGTGTATGTACGCATATATATATAAATAACAATATTGAATTACATAAAATATTTGTGCACATTTTTCAATTAAAAAAACAAATCCATTACTTTTTCCAGTTTAGAATTTAGTTGGAGAACCTTCTACTTAGTCTCTGATAGTGAAACCCAGTTGGAGGAATGGGTGAAACTTATTTCATGGAAATTAGTAAGAATTAGTTTCGTTAAATAACATACAAATAAATGTTATTAAAACATTTTATAAAAATTTTCAGAAAGAAAGAAATGATAGAAAATTGTCTACGAGCTATGAAGTGATAACATCATCAGTTTTAAGTTGAGGATCAATGTGTATTATTGTTATTATTATTATTGAACAATCGCTCAGATATCTGTGTTTGCTATGTATCATCTATTCATATTGTAAATAAATAAATTATTATATATATATTTATTTAAATAAATTAAACAAATATTATATAATTCAATATTTTTTAGTTCAATTTCTGTTTATTTTTCTTAAGTTTTATGTATAAATAATTGTATTTATGATAGTCTAAACCCAATATATATATATATATAGTTTTGTAATTTTTTGATCAATTATTTATGTTCATAATTAAGACGATAAACAGAGTCGGGATTAGCTAAAAAACGGCCAAGGAAATTCTGTCATGGCAGCCTACATCATCATTAGTTTCATATAAATTTTTTCCATGATCTTTTATTTTTACTTATCTTCAATTTAATTCAATTTAATTCAGTTTAGTTCAATTTCTGTTTACTTTTCTTATATTTTTATGATTATTTTGTGCGTAATGGTGACATTTTAAACCTCAAAAACGTTATTTGAAGTCGTATGAATGATTTCATTTATTACACGTTTAAATTCGCAATCATGCAAAACAACTTTAAATAGTCTAATATCTCTTAGTTATGTTCTAACGACTTAACATAAAAAAACACTAGAGTCTAAAATTTATATTCACCGTTAACTATTATAACAGCTTGTTTATTGTTTTACTTCAACAACCGATGCTAAGTCATCAATGATCTCATTGTTGTTCATTCTTAGGAAAAGATCCTTCTTGCAAGACATTGGCATGAATGGTCGTAAAGTTGACTGGCCCGGCAAATTTCTTAATACCGTCAAAGTGTATTTCCATTTTTAAAAAGGACCTCTCACAAGCAACTTGTGAAGGATACTATCAAAACAAATTTGTAAGCCGAATACAAATTGGAATATACAAAAAAATATGCAAATAAAACGTTTAGAGAACAAAATAACTTTTAAAGAGAACAAAATAAAATTTTAAAAGATTTGCATTTATATATGTGATTGTTGCTGTTTTCAATTAATGAGATGGTTTTGTACATATTTTCAAGTAATTCTACTGATTCAAATCGTTAAATGTCCGAGAGTGAGTCCTATATTTCCATTTCAAAAACCATTCTCGAGAGTTGTTTAAAAACTTTCACATTTCCTAACAAAATCCAATAATTCAGTTTGAAGTGATCTTTTGTTACAGCATAATCAAATTTTGAGCAACCCACTCAAGTGTTGCAGTGCATCACTAGACATTCTTTCAAAATTTGTGCCAAAATTCTTGCATCTAAACAAGATTATTCTGCGAAAGACTACCATGTTCTGATGATCGCTGTTTTAGACTATTAATTAATTAATCGATCCACGTTTGTGAACATGAACACGAAATTTATCTTTTACATTTTCATTTGGTTGGTTGGCTATAGTTCTTTTTCTCCATCAAAACAGTCTACACTTCAATGTTAAGATTTCTTTTCTCAAGTTCAATGTTTGCAAATTTTGAGAAATTTGTAGCTGCTCGAAAAATTGAATCGACATTTTGCGTTAAAATTCAATATATGCAATGATTTCGCCGTTTAACTTTGGTTACATTCAATCCGAACTATTATTTGAAACTCTCATATAATTAAAAGGTAATTTAAGTTTAAAACTACAAACGCAGTAACTTTCCTTTGGCAGTTGGCTTTTGGAAATGTCCAGGAAGTGTCTCGGCGGCCCAGTCCCAGCCTAATGAAAAATCAAATTGCGTCTCTAAACTATTACATCTGCCTGTTTTATCTGTATCGGAGCACAAATTTGTTTATTTATCGATAATTTATCTAAAATTACTCATTCACCAAAAGAGTTAATTCTTTTATTTATTTCGATTCACTAATTGATTGATTTATTAATATTAATATAAGAAATATTAATTAGACCAGTAATTTGTTCATTCATTCATTCATTCACTTGACAAAATTTCCATCTGCCCATTCACGTAATCTATCACTTTTACCATTTATCCATCTACTTAAACATTTACAACATTTTATAAGAAAATGTATATATTTTTATTTTTTACCAATCCATTCATTCGTTCGTTCGTTCGTTCGTTCATTCATTCACTCACTCACTTACTCACTCACTCACTCATTCATTCATTCATTCATTCATTCATTTATTCATTCATTCATTCATTCATTCATTCATTCATTCATTCATTCATTCATTCATTCATCCATTCATTAGTTTATTCGTCTATTCAGTCACCCTTCAGTAAGTGTAAATAAGTTTATTTGAGTATAAGCCTATGCAAATGAACATATCCTTGTTATTGATACAACTTTATCAGTTTGCTGTTGCTGTATGTCTACAAGCGTATGTATATGTATAAGAAGAGTGTTCATCATTTAATCAATGATAGCATGTATACATACGTATTGTGTATGTATTGTGAGGACTATCCATCTCCAATGTAACACATGCATTCATATGTATAAAAAGTTCATCACATATAAATTGAAATGTTAACGTTAAGTCGTTTGATTTGCATGCACTGAACGTAAAATTTTAGTTTAATCGCATGCAGATGTATGAATTTTCAGTTAGTATTGGTATTTCGATTCATCGCATTCATGTACAAACGATAAGAATAATCTTTCGTATAGCGAGTTTGCGTGCGTCTGAATATTTTGTATATGCATAAACGTGTTTGTAGCGGTTATCCAATGTGATGTGTCGTCGTTTGAAAATTTGTCCGCCCGTCTACGGCGGCGAATGTGAAAAAATCATCTTAGCGAACGAATTCGAAATTTTAGAATAAAAATATTGGGAGGACTAGCCCTGGGAGGATCATAATGGGCTCTGCGTTGTATAAAGTTGTGAGGTTGTCGTTGGCGGTAATCCAACCTGCCTATGCTTCCTACAAAACCATCAAGCATAAAGACGCCAAAGAATATGTAAGTTAATTGATTTCACATGCTCCATAAATTTACAACTTTATCATTTACATACTTTTTAAACAATATTTATATTTACAATTCTATTGTTATCGTTTAGTTTTTATTATTTATTGTTTATTTATTTCATCCTCATTACTCATTAGTGATAAATTTAGGTTTTGTTTGTATTTTAGTTAGATGTTATATTTAAATAATACATAATACGCCAGTTTAATAACAAATGACTAAAATAAAGTTTTAAATAATTAAAATTAAGCAAGTGGTGAATAAAAAATCTTATTAGTGTAAAATAATATTCCTTTCTACTCGTGTATACATTCCCGCTTGTTTACATTCTTATAAATTCTTTTCATCGTCTCGTTCGATCGTTTCTCTTTCATTAAAAATGATTTCAAATTTACTTCAATGCATTTATGCGTGCTTATTTGTTTTTTTTTGGTTTGAACAAAATTTTCCTCAGCCACAGTAACATGCACCGCCAGTGGCCAATTTAGACAACGTAGACGGGTGGCCAAAAGTTGAAATTTTCGGAAATTTGGCGAGGGTTTACTGACTTAATGACACTGCTCCGGGTACCTCAGCCTCCCGCCCCCTAGACTCGCCACTGTGCACCACTCGTTTCAAGTGCCGCCTACCTACCAGTGCATCATCTGTCTTCGTTTTTATTCCTCAACCTCACAATATTTCTTCGTCACTGCCTCTTCTGGTCTCTTTAAGTAATGTTACTGAACATTACAAATAAGATTTATTTGATCAATGCATTAATGTAAAGAATTTGTTGAAATATACGTTATTCATAAATGATTACCATATGATAGATAGCACGCATTTACATACACACCACATAGACATAAACACACCACACAGACACAAACACACCACACAGACACAAACACACCACACAGAACAGATTAATGATATACTGGATTGTGTATGCAGTGTTCACCTGTTGTGAGTTCATGTCAGACATGTTCTTCGAGTGGTAAGTGGCTGTTTTTCTTGGATTGTTGTTGGGTTGTTGTCGGGCTGTTTTTGGCTATTGTTGAGCATTGTCGTTGTAAGTTGTTACTGGTTGGTTGTTGTCAATGTTGTTGTGAAATGAACGTTGGGTTGTACTTGTTTTGGTTAGTGGGATGTTTTTGTAGTGCTGTTCTCATCACGGTTTGTGAGTTTGTGCTGTTGTTTGTTTGCATGTAATTTTTCATTTGCTCGTACTGCATTTAGTGTACCAACGCTTCTTCAGTGTCATCCATTCGAACACATTCAAATTTGTTAGAATCCACTTGCAAATGTATAAAAAATATTTATTTCAAATTTCCGTTTGTGTCTTCATTTTATCTAATAAATAGTTTGTTCCATGTAACTGAAAAATGTTGCTAGAAGAATAATCGTCACTCCAAATTTTACTATGACTCATTGATAACTTGCTGATATTTTTACTTAAAAACTTTTTATTAAACAAGTTTATAAACCAACTTTCTATGAACTTGAGACATTTATCAGCATTTTTTAGAGTGCCATGAGAAAGTAACTGAATGTCTAGAAGAGAACGTTAAAAATATTATACCTAAAAATATCATTAAACTAGTTGTATGTACTCATAACTTAATTGTCCTTGCATTTTATTTATATATTATTATATAATGAAGCAGGTCATGTTTGCTTGTACGAATAACACTATGAACTCTGCCAAAATAGTGTATAAAAAAAATATTTACTAAATGTCACTTGATTTACATCAAATACTTAATGTCCTGAAAAGCACCAATATAATGAAATGTATGGAAACCGAAGCAACTTTTTATACAACTTTTTTTGATATGTTGAATGAAGTTTAAGCCGTCAGCTATTTAATTAATTAATTTTTAGTAAATTTTTTTTGTCCATCACAACTGCTTAAATTGTATTTAATAGATGAATTAATCTCTTCCCATATGAATTAGTCTCTTCCCATCTCTCTCTCTCTCTCTCTCTCTCTCTCTCTCTCTCTCTCTCTCTCTCTCTCTCTCTTATGAAAATGTTAGCATCAACAGATGTGAGTGAGTGGGAGATGATGATTAATACAACATGTTGCCTCTTATCAATATCAACAAAATTATTATCATCACTGTCAACGTCATTCTAACATCATCATTATCATCTTCACAGTCAAAACTATCATCATTACCATCATCATGTCATCGAAACGACATTAAAATTTTTAACATCATTTAGCATTATCAATATAATTGTCCACGTCATCATCATCGTCATCACCATCATCATCAGTTAAATATGGTGATGATAACAATAGCGTTTATGGTGGCATCGTTGATAAGAAAGTGATGGAATGGACATCCTTGTAGATGATACAAACAACATTCGATTGTGACCGCTTTTGCAAAATCATTGTTAATATTTTGATTAAATTTTATTAAATAAACTTTTATCATTATTGCCCTGATATAAAATTATAACAAAGCGATAAAGGTTAAAGGTCATTTTTCATTACTGCACTTACTCCATAAGCATCAACAACACACACACGCACACACACCACTTACACACGCACGCACGCATATACACACACGCAACGTACGTGAATACGCGTAAAAACCATAAGAATAAATAGGGTATGGTAGACATTGTCTTTCGCATCCGTCTTTAACAATCGGGCCATATCCCCAACTCGCATTACACAGGTTGTATGTCGTTACGTTTAAATGTCAGTAGTTATCAGACAGACACAAACACAAGAACACAAAATTCATTGAATGTAATTTATCTGGGTTTAATTTAACTTAATGGTTTGAAAAGTTTTTTTAAACGATTTTAGAGTTCAGAATGAATTTATTAATATAAGAATGGTTTTAGCCATCATTGTAAATAAAAAATAATATTATTGTTATTATTATTTTGTTGTCGTTGTTGTTGTTATAATAATCTAACTCAATCTTTCTTATTTCACATTCAGCCAATAGACCGAATCATCATCACAATACCTTTTCCCATTGTCATCATCAATTTTCACTATTGTTATCGTCATTTCATCATGGTAGTTGTCATCACTTACATCCAGTGACGGATCTAAAAAAATAAGGTGGCTAGCCTATTTTGGATACTACACGACCACAAATCTCGGCCCTCCCCTTCGTCAAAATGTCCAAATTATTTAAACATTTTCAAAATTTTGGCCCTCCGTTAAAGTAGTTGTCTAGATCCGCCACTGTCTACATCATCATCATCGTCGTCGTCGTCATCACCTAGGTTCCCATTTTACACGGAGATGAAGATGATGTTGATAACCTGGCTGGCACTGCCATGCTTGCAAGGATCAACTGTCCTCTACAGGAAGGTCGTTGCCAAGAAGTTCCAACAATACGAACCTGTAATTATGATTCCTTTATTTATTTATTTATTTGTTTATTTATTTCTTTGTTTATTTGTTTGTCAAATTTACTTTTAAACATTCATTCTAACGATTACCGCGCGATTAAATCACACAAATCCCGCATAGGATCATAGGATTCTTACATCTCTGCATCACTTTAATGCCTCGTGGTTGATCATATTTCCTTTTTAATCGCAAATTTTAGAAAATTCAACATTGACATGGATCCAGATTGTAACATTTTCAGTTCGTTACAGCACCCCTATTCTTATTAATCGCTTGATAACTAGCCAATATCATATAACTATTATTGTATTCCTAAATTTAATCATTTTCAATATTACACACTAACTCAAGAAGTTCGTTTAATTATGTTTCTGAGTTATTAATTTAAAATAACTCATTATTAAATTTTGTTGTTGTAATTTCTGAGACGTGGCAAAATTATACAACCACTAGTTTAGTTAATTTGTTAAATTATAATTTTGTTCTCAAAAACAGGCTGGGAGGTGGTGTCAGAATATTCAAACGATTGTCTATCATAAATTTATTATTATTATCATTATTATTGTTCTTGCTGTTGTTGTTGCTGCTGTTGTTAGGAGTTTTGATATGGAAAAATAATATTCATACAAATAATAGATGTTGAGTGATAGCGTCGTAGGTAGATTAGCACCTTATGAGTGGGTAGAATATTGGAAATTAATAAATACCAAACCTTGTTATCGTGTGTGTGTCTTTGTTTGCGTTTGTGTGTGTGTGTGTGTTTGTATGTATGTGTACGCTTTTGTGTGTGTGTTTGTATGTGTATGTTTGTGTGTATTTGTATACGTGTGCATACGTTTGCTTGTTTGTGTGATTGTATGTGCTTGTTTTTGTGATTATGTATGAATATGTACTATTGTGGTAGTACGTTTGTTTGTATATATGTTTTGTTTGTGTCTTTGTGCAGCGTGTTTGTGTGGTGGGTATGTTTGTGTTTGTTGTTGTTTATCATTTTATAGGAGCAGAATATGATCGTATATCATTTAACGATATTATGCTTATGCCGTCTTGAAACTAAGATAAAAAAAAGTTTATATATTTTGTTGCATAATAATAAAAAGCACCTACCTACCTATTCTGTTATTCATTTGTGTTAGCAGACGGTTCTCTGATTTGTTTTGCTTTTGTTTTGGGTTAAGTATTATTATAAAACCGATTTCATTACCCATCAAGTTGTTTGTTGATTCAATGCGTGTTTGTTTGGTTGTTGTTGATATTTTCTATTTGAATTAATAACCTGTTCATCTAAATGTTCGACCATTTAACGTAATTCGTTTGTTTGGTGGGCAATCATGCAATTTCCCAAACTAAATCCCATCAATTGATTATTCATTGGTAAATGAACTGATTCATTTAGCTATTTTTATCCAATATTTGAAGTGTTAAATGCTTACCAGCATCATGTCGCATTGAAACGAATTCTTTTTTTGCTGCTTAACGGTGTTTCAGCATGATGCGGCTATTTTAACGCTATTGGGTCATTAGAAACTGATTATTTTGTTGTGACATCTAGAAAACTTCAAATTCTGTTGATCAAATCTATCTCCTCCACAAATGAAATCAAGACTTCCTGGCTTCTATTCTGGAAGAGCAATTCTACATTTGATGGAACCCCGAGTTTCCTTCTGATCTGATCGTATTTTTCACATTCAGTTAATATTTGCTGAATAGATAGTTTTTTGTTGCAGGCTTCACAATAAGATGGCTTTGTTTTGTTGAGGATCCAGGAATGTGTGATTGGTGAAACGAATTCGTTCTATCATAATTCAACCGGCAATTGAAGTCTGTATGCCTTACGTATTAAAAATCACATTGCAAAAGACTTTAGTATTTGAGTTCTGTCCTCCCCGCTAAAAATGTGTAGCACTGAATAAGAATTGATTTTTAAGAAGCTGGCCCAATTTGAAAGAACGAAAAAATTATTAATTTAGAATTGAAAAAATCTCATGATTAGTGAGTTGTTAGTGAGAGCATGAGTTATTCTGTTCATGGCGGCTTGATGGCCCCAATGTGGCAGTGGGTGGATTACACAGAATAAAAGAAATTTTTAATTTTTTCATCACCCATGCAGGCTGTTTGAAATTCTGTAATTGTATGAAAATATGAATTGCTTTATTTTATTTTATACTTTTGTCAAATTTATCATCGTCAATCTGGCCACCACTATTATCATCAACATCACTAAACTTCACAATCATCATCGTTATCATCATTATCATCACCATCATAATCAACAACATTCAGCAAGTGGACGAGCTTCTGAACAACGCCATAAATTGCAGTTGCGACTCGCTACTGACACACGTGAAGTTCCTCCTCTATCACTCCCTCAACAAAATCATCATCTTCGTTACCAGCAACTATTTTCATCATCGTATGGTGCAGGTTAATGTTTGCGTGTGTGTGTGTGTGTGATTGTGTGTGTGCGTGCGTGTGCGCGCGTGTGTGTGTTTGCATGTTTGTACATGTTTGTATACGCGTACATGTTTGTATACGCGCGCCTCTGTGTGCGTTTGATCATATTTATTGATTTATTTAATTTAATAATGAATATATTAATTTATAAGTTTACGTATAAGTTTATGTTGGTGTTTTTCTCTACATGTGTTGGTCTGCTAGTGCTACTGTATGCGTGTTTTTTATCAGAGAAAGAGAGAGAGAGAGAAAATAGAAAGAGAGAGAGAGAAAATAGAAAGAGAGAGAGAGAAAATAGAAAGAAAGAGAGAGAGAAAGTAAGTATTAGTAGTGTTGATGTTTTGAGTTGAATTGATGTGACCTCTTTAATGTTTGAAAATATTCAAGTTATTATAAATTTATAATGGCATATACGTGTATTATTATTATCATTATGTAAGTTGATTGGATGATGGAGGGTTATCATTATTTGCATGGCGTACAACATGAAAAGGAGATAGTTGAGTGGCAAGCATGTGCCAACTTTTTATTTCTGATTTTAATTAATTCGCACTTATATATGGGAGAATTGATGTTTGGGTGATGATGTTTGGATTGATGGTGAGGACGATGATGACTGATGACGACGGTAATGATGATGATGATGTTTAGAATGACGAAAACATCTGAGAAGAATGTTTGAGGTGATGATGATGACTGAGATGATAATGATGATGATGAAGACGATGTTTCAGATGATGATTATGATGCTTGGATGACGAGAATGATGATGATGACGCTAAAGATGATAATGATGATGATAATTTTAGGACGTTATATGATGTTAATGATATCATGGACGATAATGATGTTTGGGATGATGATGACGACGACGACGATGATGAAATTAAAAGTGGATTTTTAAATAAATTGTTATATAATGAAAAAAATGTTTAACTTTTAGGAGCAGACGAACAAAAAACAAACAAAGAAGAAATCCATTAAAGAAAAAGACGACGACGAAGATGATGATGATCGTTACAGTGGGGAAAATGATAACGATCGTGTTAAAATTGCATCATTCACTCGTCAACATCACTCATTCACTCATCAACATCATCATCGTCGTCATCTTCATAAACTAGCAAGAGCACCTGGGGAGAAATACGTTCTCAGAAAAATTGGTAGCGACAGCTCCATCTACTACAGCGACCAGCCGCAGCCATTCAACGAGGAAGCTGAGGGTCGGAATGTTATCATTGCTGGTGATGCTATCAACTGTGAGGATGACGGCAAAGGTGATGAGGAGAAAGTTCATTATGATGACGAAGATGAAGATAGCGATGAAGGAGACGGAAAAAATGAAAAGGAGGAGGAGGAAGATTATGACGATGAGGAGGAGGAGGAAGAGGAAGATGAAGAAGAAGAAGAAGATGAGGATAAAGTTGATAAAAAATCAACCAAAATTAAAGATGAAATGAGTGAATTGAGTGGCGAGTGTAGACAGTGTGATGATGGTGATGACGACGACGATGATTACGCACAGACTATTTGCATGCGTCCATCAAAAAATAATAACACTGCTCAATATTTTCTAAAATCCTTACAAAGAACATCATCTTCTTCTTCACCTTCACCTGCCATATCAACTTCATCAACTTCACCCACATCATCCACAACAACGCCATCAACTTCTACACAAACATCTACCAACTTAATCTTCGCAAAAACATCACTTTCCAGTGCAACTTCAATGCAAACAAGCAAAACTGCATCAAATACCAATACAACAACTAAGACTACAACATCAACCACATCTTCCATGACATCAACAACATCATCCTTGACAACAACCACGTCACCCATGACGTCATCCATGACATCATCCATGACATCCTCTGTGACATCATCTATGACATCGACATCGTCAACTTCAAAATCAGTTACCCTCAACTCAGAAGCAGATGTAACAAATCTGACCACAACGATTATCGCCTCAACTTCGCCAGCCACAACCACAATAATAGCAACGACGACGACACCATCAAAGCAAACGACATCATCAACAACATCGATGATGTCATCCAGCAAAACCAAAGAAACGGCGAACTCCAAAATATTATCCTCCCAATTTTTCAAATCATTATCATTTTTCAACAAACATTAAAATAATGATCATAACCTCTTTAACATCATCTTCTGTGTTATCTTCCTCATTATTACATAATTATCATAACCATCATTTTCATCGTCATCAGCAGCAGTATAAAGAATTGCGCTATAAATTTCAGTATTTGAGATTTGGAACGTCATCATGCTAAATTTATATTAAGATGCATAATCATAGCTCCATCAGCTCCATAGTCATCATCATCGTCGTCGTCATGTTTGTCATCATTATCGTCATCATCACTCTCATATTCATCATCGTCGTTGTCGTCATCTCCATCATCATCTTTTCATCATCATCTTCATCCTCACGTCGTCATCAACTTTTTCTTCAATTCAAATATTCCTCATTCACTACGAACATGATCCTTCTTAACAATACGCTCACTCAGCGTTTGATGGGTTGTGGAATCTTTTTAAATTAATTTTAAATATTTATTAAATAATTTATTAAAAGTAGTACTTAATTGATTAATTAATAATTGCAAATAACAATCACTTGAAACTTCCAAATGTTTGTGCCTACTATTAAAGACTTCATTTTTAACTAACTAAATTTATTTTCAACATAAAAAAATGTTCTCGTGTTAGACCGATGACGACCTCTATTTTAATGAGATTATATTCAAAATAGAATTTAAAATTATGTTGATAAACTTTTTTTTCATCAAGTTACTAAAAAATCTTCTGGAGGTAATAACATAATTGTAATTCTATAATGATTCCTCGCGTATTCCAAAAATTTCTTTTGTTTTTGTTCTATATCTCATGTATTAGACACCAGTGGATGCTTTTGATTTGCATTGATTGAACATAACAGCCAAATTGTTCAGATAAAACGTTCCATATGTCTTAATTGCATTATATTTAATGTATGTTACGAATATATATTTGCAGCATTAATTCGATCCCAATTTTAATTTGATATTGGAATAATGACCGTTGTTTTCAGCCACCAGTACTACTAGCTACGTTTACATGAACCGACTGGAACTAAGGAATATAATACCGTGATTGGTATATTACCAACAAAGGTAGAAAAGCGTGTTGATGTAGTTTTTGAAATTGTGGGGGATCTAGAAAAACTGTTCTAAGTATTTCTGCAAACTTCTAAGTATTTTCATATTAAATTGAAAGATGTCTGTTGGATGTCAATGTCTGAACAGGCGACACGAAATCAAAGCTGCTGATGGACGTGGAAACCAAACTGACAAATAAATTTCTAAAATCAACACGACTACGAGACTAAGATAATGACGTATTCAAACTGAAAAAGAAACAAATATCTCCGAAAATCGTTCTATTTTAATGACAAAAAACTAGTAACAAACAAACAAACTAACAAATAAACAAACTAACAAATAAACAAACTAACAAATAAACAAACAAACAAGTTTACAATATGGCACAAATTAAAGATAATTATGCCATGTAAAATTGTGCAAATGAGAACATTTTGAACATGTGATGCGCTGTCTGAACGACAACATCGAAAGAGTTGAGATGGTAGGCCTCAACAAAAACGGCCAAGAACGTGAAAGGCCGAGAACCATTCACACTCATATACTAGGAAATGCCGTGCGATGCCACGATATAAATATGTATTTAAAATGGATGTCAAAACACATGTTTTCAAACTAAACGAAATTTTAAGCATTTTTTAAAATGGATATTCTTGTTAAAAAAAATTTTTTATTACAATAAAAATAATTTATAATAGTAATAATATACAGTCTTAATTCATATATGTTAATCATGGAATTATATAATGATATTAATATAATTATATAATGATATTTTTCAATGATATTAATTTATATTATATTCAAATTAATGTATATATAGTGTAAATCGAAAGAAACAAGTTAGCCAAAAATTTGGCTTTTTGTATAATTTCTGGAATTTTAAAGAGAGTATAAAAGCGTGTGCCCTGCTGAAAACTTTAGAAAAAAATGGCGGCGATAAGGTGGGCTAGAATTTTAGTTACTGTATCCCGCGTTATCTGCTACTCCTGGCGTGATTTGACGTTTTAAATTTTTCATCATTATGGTTAGAATTTGTGTGTAGCATTCTGTCGGTTGTCATGCACTTTATGTCCCAGTTTACGATCGTCTTTTGGTTCTCCTTACTTTTTAAATTAAAAAACCTTAAATCTTTTGCTAAATCTGCGTTTGCTTTTTCTGGCCCTTTTTTTCTGAAACTTTTTTTCTCTGACTACTTCTCCATCACTTACAAAGTTCAGAGCGAATCTCAAGACCCAACTATTTGAAAAATTCATTGAGAAGCACTGTTGAACATCTGGGGGGAAAATTGCGCGTTAGGAACTAATTGATTGATTGTTTGTTTTGAGGTTGAACTACCTGCCCATATTCTGTTTTTTGATATCCTTCATTTGCTGTGTCTTGACTACTGACTAAATAGAGAGGCGTGACATGATCCTGCCACTTGAGCTGACTGCTAACTTAATGACTTTTATATTTTTATTCTGTTACATAGTATTTTAATTAAATCAATGATTTAAAAATTAAAACAACTGTTAGTTCATATCTAATATTACTCCTTAAAATAAAATTGAACTTAAATTAATTAAACTTAATTAACTTGACATTGCAGGATAATATAGAAGACGACAAAGAAATATTTGAAGAAGATGTAGTAGGTGAAGAAGATGATGTTGATGGTGGCTTTCCTGTTGTCGACTCAAGTGACAGCAATCCCCGTAATTGTAATGATGCTGTTGGAAACAGACCTGACTCTGTCTCAGCAGATGAGTTGGAGATCTTTAGAAGACAGTGGAAACATGAAATTAATCACGGTACAACAAATAATGTCGTCTTTGTGACCAATACTGAGCAGTCACAGGTGAAATATTTGTGTCACTTTTTTTTTAAATCTTATTTTCTGATGAGAAATAACTAAAATTTTTATAAAATGGTATTATTATAGAAATTATTATTTTATTTCCTGCTTGATTTAGAAATTATAAAATTAACATTAATAAATAAATACATTTCATGCCTTCCTTTTTTTAATTTTATTAAGCCATCAGAGATTGGCCACATAGAAACAACTGAAAAAGAAATAAGTGCAGGTCCCGAAAAAATATTTCAAATTGGAGAATATAAAGATGATGGAGAGGACACAGAGGATGAGGCCGAGGAAGATGATGATCTTGCAGAAGATTTTGAAAATCTACAGATCTACAAATGCATTGAAGGTTGCACGTGTGTTCCTGAATTTACTCAGCAGGTGTATATTATTGATTAAAACAAGCATTATAATTCTTTCAAAGCGTTTCAACTAACAACAGTTTTTATTAAAAATATTTAGTATCTTTGACAAATTTTTATATGTTTTGTAAGGCAAGTTGAATTATGGAGATTTAGTTTATGGAGGTTTTGAGCTATATATTTGTTTATGTTGTGCGTGTGTGTGTTTTTTTGGTTTTGTGTAAAGTTGTTTAACCATTAATACTTTGTTTGAGTTCATTAAGTTTTATGTATCTACAACTTTTATTTTAAACTTTCATTATTTTATTTATTCAAATTTGAAAATAAATTTTCATGAACAAAAATTACTTTCTTAAACAAATAATAAATTATTTAAATTAGAAAATCAAATAATTTTCTTGCGTAATCTCAGCCAATTTTGACATCTTCATTTCGTGAAATTTCATGCAGCATTGAATGATATGTTCACTCACATTAACTGACACCATGCAATATAAAAACCACCCCTCCCCAGACCACCCACATATCAGCTCTGCCAGTGGAGATACTGACCTATATATTTAAGTGGGTCGTGTCAAGCAACCTGGATACTGATTCGTTGGAGAGTCTAGCTTTGGTCATATTTTTATATTTTTTTTACAGTGTAATTATGACTTATATAATTATATAATTAAAGAGCTAACCTCATTTTTTTTTCTAATCATTTAGTTCTTTTAAATTAATTAATGAAAGTGATAGGATTTATTTGAGTTTGATCAACAAGATGATATCATTTAAAGTGTTTTTGTGAGTCTATGGTCATTTTCATATTACTATTGTTTTTTAAGAAGATTAGTACTCTAGACTGATAATAGTTATAAGTAACTTTTATTTTATCGAATTATATTTTTTATATATTATGGCATTTAATATATAATAAAATGTTAATGTATAAATATGTATAAATTAAATATAAATGTGTATAAATTATGTAATAAAATTATAATTGCAACAGGTCTGTAAAAGTTTCTATTCACTCGCTCGTGCTGAAGATATATGGAAGTTAATATGCATGAGGTTGTTCTGACTAACTATTTATCATAATTTATTCTTACTATTTTCAACATAGTTTTATTCTAAGATTATTAGAATATTATATAATATTAGTTATACTTATTATTAGTTATTATTATAATTATATAATAATAGTTATTATTCTCCTGTTTAAAGAATGTTAATTATTTCAAACTTTAAAATCCAATGCCATGTGATATAATAAATTTATCATGACAACACTATTCAATGGAGATGTATTTGTATTCATCTGATCATTTGAGGTTGTTAAATGGGCAACTTATAAACATAGTATGACATATAACATTGAGCGGAGTAATCAGAAGCACAACAAAAGACTTAAACATGCACAAACAACTAGATGCGTAAACCAAAAATATTGATTCTAAAATATAAACAGATAGTAAAAACAATCAAAATGTCTGTTCATGTTAATCACTATCGAAATCTGAAAATAAATAATTAAATCTGGTGTTTAAAATAAGTTCAAAAGTTCAAATTAACTTATTGAATATTTAAGCTTCATTCCACATTTTATAAGATGTGTGATGATAGCTTACCGCACAATATGATTTCAACAACCTAAGGGGGATAACGATATATGTACTTTATAATACCCTCGTTGAGTATTTGTAAACGTTTGAACCAACTATGCAGAACCTGGGAGAAGAATATTGCCCTGTCTTCATATTCTTCATTCAGGCAAATGTTCATGAAACGACCTAGAGTCAAATTTAATGGTAGGAAATGTTCATTTTGGTCAAAAATTTGTTTTCTTTTCATTTACTTCATTGAAAAAGTATGACTGCAGTGCTTATTTATTATTTGCGTGATCAGTGTGTAGCGGAGAGCGCTGTGAGTTAGCATGAATGTTTATTAACATGACTTAATGTTATTCACTATGCTTGGGTTTTATGTTCTTTCAATTGCTATAACCTTTAATTATTGTTTTTTATTTTTTTCTGCTCGGTTTGAATTTTTGTTTTAAATATATTTGTGGTTTATTCTCTATTACATTATCACTAATTTATATTTATCATACAGAAAAGATAAAACCGTTGTTAAGTAAAAATGTTGGATCAACAATGATATCTGATCTGTAACAAATCATTTGTTTGTTTGAGACACTCTGCATTTGTTGTGTTTGATTTTTTAATTCATGTTTGAGAAACAAATAGTAGTTGGATTCATTTCAGTAATGTAATTATGCGAGTAATGATGTAATAATAATTTTGTGGAATTACTCTTACTCTTTTTTTTTTGCTGGAAGTTTGAGTACTCTAACTAGGACTTATTATGTTAAAGGTTGTTATATCAACAAGACCACCTACTTCAGAAGTGGTGAGAAAAGTTTTGATGGTCTGTACAAGCCAATGCACGTTGTTCATTCCTTCAGATACCTTCGTTTCTATCCTGAAGGTCTGTTCCTTTGTCTGTCTGTCCTTGTGTCTGTCTTTCTGTTTCGTCTAATGTCTGTCCTTGTAAATGTTTATCAGTCTGTTTCTTCGTCTGTCTTGTTTTCCTTTCAGAGGATTTTGAATAATATCTGAACCAGGCACTGTATACATGCTGACGAGTCCCAAACTACCGCTGAATGTGTTGCCAGACTTGAAGACGAGGAACACATACGTTCAGGGTCTCTTGCAAGGCCACTACAAACTCAACAACGATAAAGTAGGTTATTCTGCATCTTATGGTTACCATAAATTAAATTTTTCTGTCATGAACAAACTTTTTTTGAATCTCTTCAAATTTGGCTGTGATGGAAGGATTTATGAATAATGATATTCTGAAAACACAAATAATAAACTATAATCTGATGGTTAACAAATACAATCTCTAGTTGGTCTATCTCAGAACTGATTTATACACTTAGGCACCTGATGGTGTGCTGTGTTGATTGTTATAAGTTATAACATGTTAATAACGTTAACTATTGATTTTTTACATTTATTATTAATTTAAGCTGTTTTTTAAAAATTAGATTAACTTAATAAATGATGTTTATTAAGTAAAATGTGCTTAAATGAACTACACAAAGTTGAGTTTAGTTCTGAAGAAGAGACCGGATCCAAGCAGCAGAATGAAGAGATACATCCGCAACTCACAATATCACACAGAATATGAACAGACTTTCTACATTGTTAGATATTTCAACATTTTTTAAATCTCATTTCATGTCTGACATTTGTGATGCTATGTAAAACTCATTTGTGAGCTTGATGTTGAATATTAACAGTAGTAATTTAAAATTGAATGAGAAGTTTTCGGTATTTGTGTAATCAATGTAAATTTATGTGTTTTCCATAGGAGTTCACATTGGAAAAAGATGGTAAGCTTCAATGGGACAAGTATTTGCTTCATTCATGTAACAAGTTCGTTGTGTCCTAATTTGCCTGATTTATTATTATTGTTTTTGGTTAAAGATTGTCGGGTTAAAAAGTTCTTATTTTGAAATTCATTTTTGTCCAACGACCGTTAATGTTAATCGTAAAACGCATCAGCAACAAGCAACATTCTAACAAACAGTCCAAAAAATTTAATGTTGAAGTAATATTGTGCTTCACTCCCACACTCATGTATAAACGCCGTTCAAATTACAGATCATCGAATGAATCAACGACTCTACCCTTTGAAATCTCCAACGAGAAGTTTCCGGCCCTACGCTTCTGCCCTGTCAAAAGTTTCATGTCTTTTTCTGATTGTCCACTCACTTGAATTCTTATCGCTTCTATCTACTCTGGCTCTCATTCTCTTTAATGACATTTGCATCTCGTTTCGTTATCATTATTCATTGTTTGTTTTCAATTTTAACTTGAAAAGTCGGTTTGATTTTTAAATAATTTGCAAATAAAGTTTTTAATTGTATTTATGAAACGTTAAACTTGTTCTTATTTAATTTCATTTTCAATCTATTTAACGTAATGAACACAGAACATAGATTGTTGATTAAAAATGGACTGTTCTTATTTATTATTCGTCGAAAAGTCAGTTTCATCAAATCTTTTAACCATTTTGGAGTTTTCTCACATTAATTATTACCTTATTAAAAAACAAAATCATGCATTTTTATTCTCAATTTGTCATTTGTGGATGTGGAATGATTTGAAATCGTAAAACCTTTATTTAAATGTCACACATTTACAAACCAAATTTGGACTTACGTTTAACGTATGTTTGAAGTATTTAACTCGGTGAAATAAATAACATTTACCTGTAAACTGTAGTTCTTGATAAATTACATCAAAATATTAAACGATATGCGGACCTGTAAACTAGCGCATGTCCATCACTGGTGATGTATGTATGATTGTTGTAAGTTGCAAACTGGAGCTAACATTCTTCAGTTAAATGAGATTAATTTCGCTAACATCATTGTTGGGATTGTCATTTATGTGGCTTTGTTGGTTCATTGAGGCTTGCTCCCGAATGTCTTCTTTCTCGTGCAGCTTCTTCAAGGCTTTCTGGAGGTATTATAAATGAGCAATTTCCATTGAATAATTACATGATTTAATCTTTACATCGGCTCAATATTCGTCGAACATGAAAATTTCTGATAGACATATATTAATTAATATATATGTATGTAAATTAGAATAAAATAGATATAATATATATATATATATATATATATAAACTTCATATATATATATATATATACATACATATATTGAAGAATGTTTATTGATTACTAGAAACTTAGTTGGTAGATCTGGAATGATAAGTTCATCCATGGGCGTAGCCAAGATTTTGTTTCAAGGGGAATTCAAAAAACATTTTTTTACAATGTTCAACTCTGATAAATGCATAATAATAGCAACAACAAAATAAAATTGGGTTAACACTATCAAAATATAAATGTAAATATACCAAAAACAATTATTTTTTATTATAAAAGTTAAATTATAAATAACATACAACTTTTTTGTAAAATTTTTGTTCAAACTGTTTGGCGTCTAAATTTGGCGTCTAAATTTAAATTATAGCGAACGTCCATTTAGCATAATTTCGGTAGTGGTGTTTCTTGGATTTTTTTTTTATATTTTATTTTGATTCTTTAAAAATGTTTAAGGCTTTGTAGGGCTAGAAAATGTTTTTTCTTGTGTGGTAGCTTGACACTGGTAAAGTTTCCAAAATTTGAAGTAGAGTGTAAACATATGGTTTCAAAATGTTATCACACAAATCTAGGGCGTACTAAAGCGGCTTTAGAAGATGATTTTTTGGAAGCAAAACTAGCTTTCCATATTTCTCGTATGCCTGAAGACTCTTTCAGGCCACAATTCTATTGTAATTATATGCATAAAAACAAATGGATTGAATGGGCTACAAATAAACAGAAAATACTTGAATGAAATTAAGCATAACTGAAGAAAATTGGTATAAAAAATGTACCATAAATTTGTTCTCACAAACGTTGACAACAATCTTTGCAATACTTTCTAGATTAAATAAACAAACAAGACATCTTATGCTTTCTCAAAAATTGAACTAGCCTCCATTGCAAAAATAAAATCAAACTTTATACCTCTCGCCCTGAGCTAGCTAATTTACTCCATAACGCACACATTCATCTCTTACCATTAGAATGTACACATACACGCAAGTACCCATGAATTTGAAAATAACAACCGCCCGCGGCCATCAGTTTGTCATACATCACTATTACTATTATCATTATTAATTTTATTATTAGTGGTGAACTTTTGCTGTGAGTGCGTCGAATGTTACTGTTGTTACCATTAAAGCCGTGAACATGGACGACGTTGAAGCTCAATAATTTCAATCATGAACATGCCTTACATTCATATTACTGCAACCAAATTTTAAAGTTGCCAATATATCGCAAGAAGTATAAGGAATTGTTCGATTATTTGGAATGTCAATTTAAAAGTGGAAATATAAAAAAATTTAAACAATTTTTTTAAAATAGCGAAAATTCAAATATAAAACAGATCAAATTTTGAAATATTTTATTTTATTTCAGGGGGTTTGAATACCAAATTCCCCCCCTCCCTGGCTACGCCCATGAGTTCATGCAATCCAGTATATACACAAATAAAAGAGAAAGAAAAATTTCTAGCGTGTTATTGATGGTAGTTTATTACGATCACATATTCTAATGGATACAACAATGTAATGTTTAATAACCTACCATGCAGGCGTTCAGTGACGACTCATCATGTCTGCCTCGTGTTAGTTTCTTGCTTGCTTCCAACAAAGCATTGACACCTTGAATTCAAAAATAATTAACAGTTTTAACCGGGCTAATTAGTTTTACAATTGATACCCAAAATAACTTACAGTTGAGCTGGAGGAAATGCTTACACATCTTGAACCGCTTGCAACACATTTCATAAATTAGATTGGCCGTTTTTTCTATCACATTCTCAAACGTTTTCATTTCAATTTCAGTTAAATCAGGTCGAGGATCGTCATTTAAGTAGTTCACTAGAAGTTGGCTCATGTTCTTTTCTTGTTCGATGTGTAGGTCAATTACGCGAGGATATATAGACGTAAGAATGTTTAACACCTAAATGAACAGCAACGTAAAATAAAACAAGTTAGTTTAAAATTTATAACCACAACTGATTTGAAAATGTTCTATGATCATTTTATTCTCATTTGTTCAACTGCACAAGTGCATTGTTTCAGACGGCAGATCACGTTCCAATTGAAAGTTCTTTGACACAATCAATATATGAGATGCTCCTTCTTGTGCAGTGCCCGAGGTTCGTTAAAAAATTTTACAAAAATAAATAGTGACACGGAGCAATATTAACTGAGTAAAAATAAAAGTATGAAAATAAAAGATGATTACTTTATCTTTGGCAAAAATGGTTTTATCTAGATTGTATTCCAGGCAACGGTTGATAAGAAGTTCAACAACATTCGCATCACTCATGAAATCGATAAATATGTTGTCATCATTTTCAGTGTTCGGAGTTGATGACGAGGATGGGGAAGAGAGAGATGATGATTGATAGGATAACGAAAACGTTGGCGAAGATGAAAGTGATGGTGATGATATGACGTCCAAAGCATACAAACACAACAGAAACTCATTGTGGTCAGTTGACTTTATGAGCAAATCTAAACAAATTTTAATACCAAACTAAAACAGCTGTACAATTAAATATCGTGTCAAATTTTAAGATTATATTACGCTGTTTATCTAAAATATATAAAAAAACATAAATTGAACGTAAGAACATACCAATTAGAGCCTTGATTATATGAGGAATGCATTCAATATAGCTTTCCATTTGTTGGCATATAAATAAGGTGGGTGTGCTTGCCTGAGCAACGACGCCTGCAATTTCTATTTTTGTTCTGTGGTTAGAGCACGGGTTCATCAGGAGATTGGTCATTATTTCATATCCATTGCTCTGTTTTCAATGAGAACATTTATGCGTTTACTTCTATTTGTATTTATTTATATCTCTTATTTAGTATGAACCTCTAACAAACGCAGTGCCGCTGAAATAAAAAATAAATATTATTATACAAATACGAAAACTAGAAAAATAATTTGAGTAAGTAAGAAAATTCGAAAATTAACGAATGAAATCTGCCTGACCTTTATGAAAGAGTCAACGCCACTGACCAGTGAACAAATTGTGGAGAGGGATCTCAATAATTCGGCTAGGACACTTCTCAGCGGCCCGGAATAATTTTTGTAGATAACACCATGTCTATCAATATCAACTGAACACGTATGACACAGTTCTAACAAGTTCTCCACGGTTTTTTCCTAAAATATCAAAATAATCTCATTATAATTTAGAGTTTGCATAATAATGTTTCGTTTGATCAGCAACAAATCTTCAAATTTTCACCTGAACAATGATTTCTGTAACGTCGTCTGACAACAAACAGATAGATATTAGGTCTGAGAAAAAAGTTTTGGCCTTTTTAATGTAAGTAGCATTCTTTTTCTCTAGTAAATGTTGATTCTTTGTGAATGTAGAGAGTTTTCTCAAAAATTCAAAACCTCCATTTAAAAATGTCTGGGTAGTTGAAATAAAAAAATTACACCATTAAAACGGTAAGAATTTCGCTAGCGTCGAATGTGCTAGCGATACTGATACCTGGAGAAGGATTTGCATGATATTTCCGTGCAAGGTCCCTAATGTAGTTTCTAACTTAACCAGTTCAATTAAGATCTTCTGTTTTTTCGTGTATTTATCTCTGTGACGAAAACGAAGAATACCATTGAAGAAAATATTAAAACAATGTGACTATAGTATAGTCACCATACCATGTAATTATAAATGAGAATATTAAACAACGTGATAACGTGATTAGAAATATTATTTAAATATTGTGACAAACACAGAAATATATGTTCTAATTGTGAAATACTTGTTAGAGTTCATGATTAGGTTCAATTTAAGTACACTTTCTTCAACGCTGTCGACCTTCTTTCAATTAAATCAATTAAATTACATTTTTATTCAAGATGTTTTTGTGAAAGTGTGAACTAAAAAAAATCGACCTCCAAGATAAATTGTCGTGACTGAGTGAGTTGAACATGTTGCCTGCTTATTTCAATTATGTTGTTCATTTCGTGGAGGATTTTGAACAGCATGTTGAATATTTCATCATCTGCCTCTTCTGATTCAATGCTACATTGAACCATTGAATATTTAAACCCATGAATAATATAAGGCCATTATTTAAATAGATAACTCTTTTTTAGTAAAGTGACACAAACATTCAAATGAATCGTTAACATTTCACATGCATAATGACTAAATCGTTGATGATGATGAAAGTTGCATGTGGTTTGTATTAATCAAAAGTTCTGATCCACCTTATAAGAGCTGTCCTCAACTTCTCCATCAAGCTGCATGAATCAGTTTGGAACTTCATTATGTGAGCTAAAGCAAAGTTTTGCATTACAAAAATAATCCATTGGAAAAAAATTAATATTTATAATAAACTCCAAAAAAAGTTGCAAAGTTGAATTAATAAAGTAATTGAAAAAAGTTATTTGGAACCTTTAATGTCAGAGTAATTGAAATGAACAGACAAATTTGGCTTGGATAATTTTTTCTTCTTCAAAGATTTACCTTGCAACACACACATGCATTCTACATCAACAGACTGTCTGATGTCGAGCAACCATTGCTTGCTTGGTTCAGAAATATTCTCTTTCAAAAAACTTCAATTTTAAAATAAGAATAATGGCTTTAGTTAAAATAGTGTGCTTTAAATTTTTTTGTTTTTAAACACTTTTCCAAAATTATATGCTTATTAATTTTTGTAACGTTTTTCAATATTTCCAGTGAATCAAATAACTTCAAGATTGTGCTATTGTGGAAATGTGATTATTAAATAAACTGTTACAGATGTTTCACAAAATGTTGTAGATGACTGTATGTATGAATAAGATGCAAGATGAAATTATGCTGAAAAAGTTGGAAATGATAAATAAACAAAGAAATCAGTTAATCTGGTTGTAATAAAGATATTTATTGAATGCCTATCAAACTTGAACATAAAAATATTTTTGGTTAAATAGCAAGGTTAGAGAAACAGATGTAAAAACAAATGAAAAAATTAGTATTAAAAGATGAAGTGTTTATCAAAAGTTGATGGGTTGGCTTTGATTGGTGTATTCTGTATTGAAATAAAAAAATGATACGATAGATTAATCATATGATAAAAAATGTCATGATAGTGACAACACGAATTAGTGACAAAACAATTCATTTGTTACACAAATGGAATTTTGGAAAATATATAGAAAAATTTATTTTGATTCTAGCAACAGATCATTGATCAAGGTATGAGAAGACGACATTATTATGAAATATAATATTATAATGGCTTATTTATATTGTTACGATATAAAATTACCTTGCGATCAAACCATTCACATGCTGTTCTACAGACATCTTTTCGTTTGATCAAACCAACAACAACCTTACATTACATATAAAATGAACATCATCAATTCTTCATCATCACCAACAAAGATGAACAGGTGTGCTTTAACAAATAATTACGCTAGATCGCACGTGATTGAATTGTGTGTACACCTGTATGGAAAGCCAGTTTTAACAACTGCGTTTTCATAGTTTTATTCATGGATATAATATTATAATATATATATATATATATATATATATATATATATATATATATATATATAATAAATATATCCATGGTTTTAATCGTTCGTGTGTAAATCTCAAATATGGTGTAAATCTACTTAAACCATATACTTATATAATTTATAATATACTTATATTTTGTATATATGTTTTTGGGCATAGTTCTGGGTTTTGGTTTTAGGATATGTTAGGATAAGCTTCGATTGAATTTGAAAGGTATTATCAAGTATTTCAGCTTAGTACAGTTCTACAATCTAGCTTTCCGATGACAACCAGTAAATATCATTTTTTATTGTGAAACGATTCTGTGCTGGATGTTGTAGTTATTCAGAATTGGTCTGCATTGTCATTCTTGGCGGTGCAGGATCCAATAACTTTGGTTACACTTTCACCAACGTCTCTCGAGACGTAGGGTGCCGACGATTGTGTCGATTTAGCCATGGCAATCAATTTATTATCAGTGTTCAGAACTATGAATGGATGCTTCATGACAGTCGATGTCTAACTTTTACACGTTAAATTACTCATAGGAGTTGAAATGAAGCTTTTTTTTACCAGAACGTTTACCTGGAAGCGTTAGCGACATTATATTTTAGAATAGATTGTTTCCAGTACAGTTTATAATAAAAATAATACAATAAAAGACAATGCTAGTATTAAATACTATGCACCACACAAAACAAAACTATTTACCAGAGCCCTTGCAGACCATTTTAAAACAAACGTTTGTTATCGCCATCGCCAACAATATACTGCTGATCGACAAATCTCTGTCGAAGACGTTTGAGGTTATCTTCTACACAGTGGCGAATCTAGACCGCATTGACTAAAAAGCCAAAATTGGAAAAATGTTGAAATGTTGAATTATTTTTGAAATTTGAGGGGGGGGGGGCCGAGAAATTCACCGAATGTTCGCTAGTATGGCAAAAATTAGGCTGTGTGTTTGACCGTTTCCTTTTTATTAATTATATGCCAATTAAACGAACATAAGACGGTCGGTGACAAGGGCTAATAATAACAATAATAATAATAATGGGAACATTCTTTTATTTACCGAAAAACTAAATCCAAATGGAATCCATCGAAAATTATTAATTATATATTAGAGTGTAAATAAATAAAATATAAAATATAATGTACGATCCTCTCATGCTCTTTGATCAACAAGTGCTTGAGAGTAAAAAATATATTTAAAATCGGTTAAGTAGTGTTTCTGTCACAATATATGCTATATGACGAGCTAATTACCGCGTTAATCAATTTTTCATTAAAAGATTTCGGCCATAAAATTTTAAACAAAGTTAGATTAAAATTGTTATAAAAACCCACAGCTGATATTTTAAATGAGTGCGAACAGTTATTGTAGACTGAATTTAAGTTCAATTTCAAGTTTTTATATTTCTGGCGTTTGTATTCACGTGAGGAAATAATTAGTAATAATAATAATAATAATAATAATAATTAGTAATAATAATAATAATAATAATAATTAGTAATAATAATATTTAGTAATAAAAGTAATAATAATAATAATTTGTATTTTCTATATTATTATTTTTGTTGTTGTAATTGATTGCTTTAAATGTCGAAAGAAATAAAAATTAATATAGTTACACAGAGAAGCAATATATTTCTTTTAAATAGAATAATTAATAAAATTTATTTGTTTTTTGTGTTTGATTGGGTTGAAAATTTATTTTTTGTCAATATTTAGGCATTTAAAAAAAATATATTTAGGAATGTACGTTTATTTAATAGATTATAAACAATATAAAAACTTTTATATATATAAAGAAGATGTTTAATTATCAGAAAAATTACGACTATTTAAAAGATTTGAAATGATTAAATTAGAGTTAATTTTCTGTTTGTTCCTATTTTCGCGGACCAAAGTCGTGCCAAAAGTGATTTCAGATGATGTTTGCTGGAAAACGTTATAAAACAAGACTTTTAACCAACTATACGATGTAAAGGTCTTTAAAATGAGATTCTTTGAGAACGTTCGAGAATGGCAAATGCGTTTATTTAGGTCCTGATTGCGAACACTTTGTAATAACGGAGTACCAAGGAATTGCGACCAAAATCTTGTTTTGTAGGATTTGGCTTTTTCCGAGGTTTATCATAGAATAACATGCAAAGGGTTTGTGTTTCGTTTGTTTTCTTTTATTAAAACATTTTAGATAGAGAATAAATGGTTTTTCAACATAATCTCAATTAAGAATGGTGAGTACCCAATAATACCTTATTAATTTGGTAATTAACATTCAGCTTTTGATTTTGCCAAAAATTATTGGATTCGCAAGGGAAAAAGTCAAAAATGAAAAGAAAAGGGGAATTGACCGATAGAGGATCAGGAGCAAAAAATGCAAGCAAGTCACATGTGGAAAAAATAAAATGCGTCTGTGAAACCGTTAGACGTAAAAAGAAAACTTTTCAAAACGTTGAAGATAATATTGAAACTGCAGACAAGAAAGACATAGCTATTGAAAGGAAAAATTGATTTAATAGCGCTTGTAAAACTGCTTTGAACATTACGTAAATTAAAATAGTATTTATTTGCTTTGTAAAACCCTTTCTTCAAAATGTTAATTTGAAAATAAAATCTTAAAATAAATTTGCTTATTATTTGAAATTGCAATTTTACTTGTCCTTAGTCCTACAGAAAACTCAATCATAAACAACAGCAAAGCCATGGCTTATAATTGGATTCTTGAATCAATGGTGATGAAAATAATTCTGAATCAACATTAGCAAATTTAGTTTATCTAGACAAATGAAAGACAGCATCTTATAACAAATCGTAAAACTGAATTTCGATTTAAGAATATAATGTGGTGAACAATATATATCATATACATCAATAAATAAAACATTGTGCTTACACAAAGAAAACAAGAATTTTGTAGTACGTACAATTTCCTTCATCGAATGACTGCATTGAAAATGTCGGTTTGTAGGGTCGTCAGATCCTCCATTCGTCAGCCGTACACACGCAATTAAAAAATTGAATAAAAATGTAAAAAGCAACGACGCCCCTGGGTGGATTCGAACCACCAACCTTTCGGTTAACAGCCGAACGCGCTAACCGGTTGCGCCACAAGGGCTAGTTATGACTTGCTAATTTATTTGCGGTTTTAAAAAACAAGTTAAAAATTGAAAAATGACGAATTATGTAGTGATGCGCTTTGCAACGTTGTAATTTCAAAACAAAACTCGATAAGCTTGATTTATTAACAGTTGCAAATAGCGGTTTGATTGAAAATAACAATTTTTGATGTCTCGATTTAAAAAAAGTGATAAGAAAATGATATTGCCGAAGTAAACTGTATTGTTTAATTAATTTAAAATGCATTTTAATAACAGACAATACTAAATTTTGTTAACGATATAACAAAAATCGTTATTTCATTTACAGCGCGTCTATCCCTGCGAAATATATGCAGTCGCTAGAGTTAAAAATAAAATTTATAAATCGATAGGGAAATGATTATTTTAATTTAGCTTGGTTGGTAACTCAGATATAATGAAAAAATACAAATTTATTATTTTACGTCATGTCAGTAACAAAAATTAATTAAATTATTAAAAGTAAATGTACCTGTGTAACTATGAAAGCTAATACAAAACATTGGACGTCAAAATGTCATTATATAAAAAACCACAAGTCTGTCCGGAATTATCTTCAGTTGATGTTTACTCTTTTGGACTGGTTTGGACTGGATATCAAAAGAAGGATAGCTATGGCGAAAGATGCATATTCTAGAATGAAAAACATCCTCACCAACAGTAAAATCAGTATATCAACAAAATTAAAACTGTTAGGGTGTTACATTTTTCCTGTGCTAACTTACGGCTCTGAGTCCTGGACAATTTCTAAAGAAAAAGGAAAAAAAGTGCTACAGATCGGGTTTTGTGGAGGTCGATGGTCGCCAATGTCATGAAAGGATAAGGCACGAGAAAGAAGAAGACAGGTTTGAATTCAATGATAAACATCATGTCATGTTATGTTCTGTTTAGTAAGATGCATGTTTTGCTTGGAAGGTGACCGTTCTCACTCTAAGCTTATCTGTGTAAGGTGTAAACTGTAACTATGTCTAGATCTGAATTTGCTAATTAAAATTAAATTTTGACATTTAGTTGTTAATCAAACAAAGAAAATTAATATAAAATGTCTAAATATTTAAAAATGATAACATTAATAGTTAAATTTTTTATCTCTTTTTTGAAATCATGTTATAAATTATAACCATCTCAAATTGAAATGTAGAAATGAAAGTGCAACTTTACATAGGTATAAGATCGGGGTTTTTAAAAAATCTTTTTATGGCAAGAAATATAAATGTTTTTTTAAAAATTCAATTGCATAAGTTTTCATATATGTATATTCTTTTAAACCGTCTTTTAAATTAAAAATAAGGAGCAAATGCAAATGCATATGTAAGATTAATATGAGATGCCACAGATCTGATTTGAAATAAATTCAATATCGCTATGTTTCAGCGGCAGTACAGTTAAATATATTGTCCATAATGTTTCTGCCATTATGATTTAATTCAATGAAAAGGTTACACAATTCACGTTATAAATTCCACGCTATATGGTCTGCAAATCGTTAGAATATATAAATAGGAATAATTTTATGTCAATCTAAATTGAGATTGTGACATTCGCCAGAATGTTTAATAAGTTCTTCAGATCAGTTAGCATAGTTTTTTTCTTTCATACTGAACTGCAGAGAAGATCATCCTGGTCACTAGCATATGAAACCACTTACAGGAAGTCACGCTCGTCGTCAGGAGCAACCTTTTGCGGAAAAGTTGATGATGACGTTGACGACACATTCCAAGAAGCTTCTCTTCTGAGTTGCGTCACAAAAATGACGTCAAGCAGGAACTGTGTATCAATTGGTTATTGGTATGCAAACATTGGAAGACATGGAAATTGCACATGTTACAAGATTTATCCTGAACTGGTTGAAAGCTCTCAGTGTGTTCATGTGGTTTTAAAAAGTCAGTGTAAGATATTTTCAACACTTGTTCAGAAACCTTTTGTCTTAGTATTTAATTTAATTATTTTCCACTTTACATATATTTTTTGTTTATATTTTTGCATAAACACATTTTTTATACTTATGATTTTTACTCTCACTTTATTTATTTAATTGATAGAAAATTTGAGTTGAGATACACTCAATTTATTAAACTTTTTTGTTAACATGGCACATTTTTGTTACATGACAAACTTCGTAAAAATGTTAACTGGATGATTTTTCGAAAGGAGCTCGTTTGCTGGTCGTCCTGTCCGACAAAGAGGCCTCAGTGTACGTTGATGGAGAAGAAATATTCGCAACACCAAGTTTTGACCCATTGCTGAATCAATATAATTTTTCCTTTTCTTTGAGAGCCGGTGCAAAAGTTCTGGCTGTTGAAATTGATATGAGTACAACAACTTCAGGTTTGTTTTTAAACTTCAGCTTAAATAAACTTTGTTTCACTTTATTAGAATGTTTTTTTAGATATGCAACTTTTTAAGACGTTTCGTTTTAGATCAGCTTGTAAATTTATTACGTTCAAATGTTAAATTATTTACAACATTATTAAAATCAGAGGATAAAAATCCATTCTGATTAAAAGCGGTGTTTTGCACCGCAGTTTCAACATTCTCCATATACAACTACTGAACAGGGATTTTTGTGTTCAGTGATGACGAGGTGGTCGTTAGTAACGGAAGAACCTGGAAGTGCATCTCCCAAACTCCACCGGATGCATCCTGGCCACTGGAAACATATGACGTCAGCAGCTGGGCACCTGCCAACGAACTGCAAACGAATAATGCTGCAGCTGCTTCAACAAAGTATTTACAGAATATATAAAAAATTTGTTTAGTTACAATTTAAAAAAAAATGAAAATAAACGTAAATTAATAAATAACTTTTTAAACAAATTGTTTTAAATATTTAAATTTATTTTGAGAAGGCAACGAATTAAGTTAAAAATTATATACCAAATGTTCTATAGAATTTTTTCTTTGTGCTATGAATTCGCTTGTTTTACACACACGCACGCACGCACACGCACGTCATATACTTTCAATAATTACAAACCTGTGTTAAACAACATAGGGCAAAGTGGATCTTTGATGTGAACCGTGGCATGTACCTATTCTGCAAAATGTACTTGTGTAAGTATCGATAGGAATTTCACTCTATTTGCTTTCATTTTTTTTATAATTTTTGGATAATAATTCAACACCATCATTAAACATCTTTAGAGGTATTTGCACAAAAAGTGCAACTTATGGTCGGGCACATGGTAAGCCTATATTAGTTGCTCGGTTGAGAATCGCTCAAACCCAAAATAGATAAGGAATCATATGAATGAGTGCACTCATATTCAAAAAAATTATTTGCAAATATTCTTCCAATTTCATAAATTAGTACAAGCTCAAAATCAACGGCATTATATGTTAGAGGTGTTGACCGTTTTTGAGCTTGTTTAGAGAAAACATTCAATCCATGTCAGCATAACTCGAAATATGGCACTTCTCCAATCGGCAGATTTGGGGGACGAAGGGCCAACTTTATTAAAAGTCAACAACCATTTTGTTGCAATTTTTTGAAAATTTATCTAACTTATATTATTGTTCAATTATTGTTCAATTACTTTTTATAAATTGAACACAGTTTTTATGCAAGAAAACAAAGTTTTAAATAGGAAAATCAAAATTGACAGAAAATCAGGAAATTGTGCGATAAACGAAAAAAATGTCGCCAGCTACATTTGCCACACAAATGTCTAGTTTTAACTCCCTACAAATTTTGGCCTCCCCGTTTTCCTAATTTGAACCTACTTCACTTATAAATTGAAGTTTATGGAATTGAACTGAAGAAGTTTAAAGTAACAAAAGTTTGTTCAAATCCAACAGTTTCCATTCTAAATAAAATGTTATCCCTTGTTCTTAGCGGTTTTGAGCAAACGGACAATAGATGACAACTTGTTTTGTTTGATGCGAAAAAATTATTCAGGCAGTTATGTTTTTGAAAAAATTGTTTCGATTTTTTGATGCTGACAGAAAGCGAAGACAGAACATATTGTTGAAATAAAAATAAGCAAGGCTGAATTAGCAAAATTTTGATAAGCGAGATTTAACAACGCTCGGTATGCACCGTCAAAACAATACATGGCTAAATTTAAAGTTTTAAAAAATTTATTTAAATTATTTGCTCAACGATTCAATCTTTTATACATGATTTTTTTAGATTTCTAATTCGGAAAAGTTTCAACCAGCACAGATGGAAATATATTCCCAGGCCAGCAATACTTTGGCAACGTCTACATTCTTATTTTATAAATTTCTTGTCAACAATTTATATTCAACTTTACCATTTTAACAACTAATAGTATGAAATGCATAAATATACTTCAACAATACTATCATTTCAATATTTTCCAGTTTAAACATTTTATACTTTGCAGCCCTTGTATTTAATCATCAGTGGTAACGTAGCAGAAAATTTGCTGGAAAAGTCTAATAGCTTTTGTTGGCTCTTATAAATATACTTCAACAATACTATCATTTCAATATTTTCCAGTTTAAACATTTTATACTTTGCAGCCCTTGTATTTAATCATCAGTGGTAACGTAGCAGAAAATTTGCTGGGAAAAGTCTAAGAGCTTTTGTTGGCTCATATAAATATACTTCAACAATACTATCATTTCAATATTTTCCAGTTTAAACATTTTATACTTTGCAGCCCTTGTATTTAATCATCAGTGGTAACGTAGCAGAAAATTTGCTGGAAGAAGTCTAAGAGCTTTTGTTGGCTCATTTCAAATTTGTATACTTACTTTTTACAACAAAAATCACTTTATGAATTTGTAAATATATCAAATTTTTTATATTATAAGGAGATTGATTTACTAAAAAATAAATCGATTGTACGTGAATTATTTAATAGCAATATATTTTCTGCTGGTTGCCTCCCTTCCTTGTTTCACCTCTGATCGTTTTGACCTACTTTCCTCATCTTCACCGTTAGCTCTACTCATTTCTAAAATCCATAATTATAAATCGCTGTTTTTATATGCAGATTCAGGTAGGGTGACTATTCAACAGCATTCCATTCTAAATATATCACCATCGAACAATGGCTTATGAATTTTGATGAACGCAGGCTTTTTATCAAACTTTCAACTGAATCAATGCTCTATTATGTGTTTTCATACATACAATTTATCAAATATCTATTATGAAAAAGAATTTAATTCTATGAAAATTATGATTTATTATCTTTAAGTAAATTTTTATGCTATATACCAAATTTGATAAATGTCTATGCGATGTGTATGTATTATATATATATATATATATATATATATATATATATATATATATACATAATAAATATATACATATATAATTTACTGAATGTGTAGTGTATGTATAGAGGTTGATCAGTATCTATTTTAATTCAATTCGCAAATCATGCTGCATTGTTTAAAAAATTGATTGAAAATATACACTGCCCAAGAAACATAATTAAATAATTTAAAAAAATTTAAATTAGGCTTTATCTGCATGATGAATTTGAATAACAACAGTGTCATTAAATTTTCTTGATGAACTTGGATAACTCTATTTTCAACAAATTGAACAATTTCCAGAAAATTCTAGTAAGAAAAATTTAAAAGACAAACTTTAAATTGGTTAATGCCAACAATTTGGTAGAATTCATACAGTACTGTATAAAATATGGTCTTCTTCCAAAATATATATGTTCCAATTATATATATATATATATATATATATATATATGTTCAAATTTGTCAATAATCTGCTACCATCTAATTTCTCAAATATTTTTTCACTCAAACCTTCACATATTTTAAAATCTACTCGTCACTTCATTCCATATATAATACCATTCAGTAGACTAAAAATTTTAAATGATAGCATATTTATTCTTGCACCCAAAATTTGGTTTACAATTTTGCCTCTATCTGTTACAATTATTTCAAAACCTCGTCTTTTTAAACAACATTATAAAACTTATTTATTGTCTGATAAACGGCGATTTTTGCAACTATAGTTGTTTTAACCTTATCCAAATCTTATTTGAATAATTTTTGTATATGAGTAATATCAATGATCTGAATAAAACTGTTTTTGTATGTATGTATGTATGTATGTATGTATGTATGTATGTATGTATGTATGTATGTATGTATGTATGTATGTATGTATGTATGAATGTATGGATGTATGCATTTATGTATGTATGTATGTGCGTATGTAGGTATGTATATATGTATGTACTCTTACTTTTGAACTATATTTGGTTTCATATCATTTAATTTATTGAAATGTTATAGAATCCTAAATTCAAAACTTTAATTTTATGTACTCATTTTGAACTATATCTCTGTTTCATAAGATTAATAGAATCTGCAGTTCAATAACTTTTGATTTATTTCGATCTAGTTTAATCCTTGATTTTTGTCGAACTATTTTAATTTTTGATTTTTGTTGATCAATGTTGATTTTATTTGGATAGGGTGACTTTCTTACAAGCATTTGGTTGCTTTTTTAGTTTACCCCTCTTTTGAGAAAATAAACGAATTGAATTGAAATTGAATTGAATATATATATATATATATATCTTATAGTTGATTCTTTTTTTCACTGTTAGTCAATGTAAGTTTCTTAAAATGGGTGTCACATGGTCATACTTTCTACGTCCAACAGTTATTTTTGCAGCTCTATTCTGTATCGATTGAAGAAAAGCAATAGATCTCTCTGATAATCCATGGAACAAGCTATTACAGTAGTCTAACCGTGAATGAACAAACGCATGAATTAGTATCTGTACGGTTGTTTGATGTAAAGATTTTCGAACGCGGTATAACTAACAAAGCTGATAAGAACATGATTTAGATATGGTTTTTATATGATCCTTGAAAGAGTCAAAAATACATCCTAGGTTTGTTGCATTTTCACAGAATTGTATTTCATTATTATCAATTTTGACTGAATTAATATTAATTTTAGAAAGCTGTTGCCATGTACCGAGAGGTAAAAATTGACTTTTCTCTTGATTCAATTTGAGACAATTTCTCGACATCCATGTATCTATTTTAGTCAAGCATTCAATGAGATTTACAACAGTTCTGGTTCACTGCTAGCTATTATTTGGATGTCATTAGCGTACGCATGATATGAAAATCCAAAGGATTCTATTAATTCATATACTTCAGCAGTGTACAGTACAAACAGAATAGGTCCCAGGACCGAGCCTTGTGGTACACCAGATGACATTGCTTCAATACCAGATAATTTGTTTTCGAAAAAACTGCTGAGTTCTGCCAAACAAGTACGAATTGAACAAAGTAGCTACAACTCCAGTAATAGTATGAAATGTATAAGCACATGAGTCGGAAAAGCATCTAACATACAGGTTTTGACCGGTAGACCAAGCACAATTTTTTTTATGTCAACGACAGCAAAATTTGTGAGTAGACAATTTTCGATAAGCCTACATCTGTCAAAAGTAGGTTTTTCATTAATACTAATGGTGTGCTTGGTCCGATCGGTCTTATATATATTTATATATATATATATATATATATATATATATATACTGCGAGTTTAAATATAATGCGTTGACGTACTGGTAACCAATGTGGTTGAATGAGTGAATCTGTGCTGCAAGATAAATTACTGATATTTAAATCAACTTTTGCAACTCAATTTTGAGCTCTATGACGAATAGTTCACGTGTAATAGTTACAAGATTTGATTAAAGCTAAGACATGAGAATTAAAAGATAGAGAAGAATCGAAAGTTAAGCTTAAAAATTTTAGTTCAGATGTTGGGGAGAGAGAGAAGAATCCCAATAAAACGTATAATGGGAGAGGGGCATTTGATAAGCTGTTGCGGAGTGCCAAGAAACATTACTTCAGATTTGTGGGGATTTAGCTGAAGAAAGTTTGATAAATGCCAATCATTTAGGGCCATAGTATATGCATTTAAGCTGTCAAGTTGAGATAAATGATTAGAGGTGGGAATTTTAGCTATTATATATGTGTCGTCAGCGTATTGATGAAAGAGTAAGCCAAAAGTTTTAATGATATTAGAAATATGAGAGGTATAAGTAGTGAAAAGAATGGGACCAAGAACAGACCCTTGGAAAACTCCAGTAGATTAAGTGAAACTAGAAGAAGAGTGGGAGCCAAGTTTAATATATTGAGAAGGATTAGAAAGATAAGATTGAAACCAGGATAAGGCAGATCCCGTGATGCCGTATTCTGCCTCAAGTCTGTCAATAAGCATCTGATGATTAATGATATCAAAAGCTGCTGAAAGATCCAGGCTGACCACGACAACACAATTTTGGTTTCCACATATGTTAGCAAGTTGGTCATGAACATGAAAAATCGGTGTTTCTGTAGATATATATATATATATATATATATATATATATATATATATATATTAATTTTCTTTTAAAAATATATATATATATATTGTCATATATATATATATATATATATATATATATATATATATATATATATATATATATATATATGACGAAATCTTACTATCCGAAAAAATCAGATTGTCTTTGTATAAGTCTTGAAGTTTTTTTAATTTTCTTTGTTGTGTGGCGGAATTGTGTGTACGAGTTATATTTATGCTAAATGTTAACTTTGATGTTGATGTTGGAGATATTAGTGTCGTTTTCTAGAGCAGAAATCACGTTATTATATTGTTGAGTAACAATGGATTCTTTTTCGCTAGCTTGGTCAAGCTGTGGCGAAGAAGGTATACGTGTCGTGATTGACCTCGAGGCAGGTGTTGTACATATTTTGGAACAAGGTTTTCGTTAATACATATTTTGTCAATCAACGCTAAACGGGCAAAATTTTCAACTATATACTTGTGTGAGTGTGTGTGTGTATGTGTGTGTGTTTTCGGATCAAACGATTTCAACATGCTGAACCGATACATTTCAAATAAGGAATCTATTTTGTTAGACTTTGAATATTCATAAAACACTTCATTTCTAGTTAAATTTAAAGGTTAAAAAAGAGACTGTCTATGCAAATGCCAATAAACCTCAGACGTGTCACTTTGCTGTGTGTAATTATTGTTAAAACTAAATTATATGTCAAAAATGGAAAGTGGAGTTAAACTGCGGAATAAAAAATGTTTAAATTATGTTAATCATATATTTTATACTATTTTATACTATTTTATTTAATTAAATGTTTCACAATTCAAATGATTTCATTAATATATTTTACATTTTGAAAAATGTTAATTGAACATTTTATAAAATCTTTAAACGTGCCATCATTACAAGTATCTTTTGTGCTAAAACGCCGTTAAACTGCAAAGAAACGAAACAATCATTACAAGTTTTTCTAGAATCAACGATAAAATGTTTGGTGTAAGTCGAAGGTTAAATGCGTGTCCAAATGTTATTTTGAAATATTTTCTGTAACTGATTTTTTTTTTTACATTTTCATCAACAATACATTTTTGGCCACACTCCACCATAGACTTTGAAAATTTTGGTAGTTTCTTGGCTCCCATCAAAATTGTTTAGATCCGCCACTGATTATCAAAAACTTTACAAAATTATTCCAAATAGTTTAAAAAATGTAACGTAATGGTCATGTTCATATTTCTTGGTAATCAAAACTGATCAGAAGTGGATATTTTTCCAACGTGTAAACTAAACCAAGAACATGCTTGCAAAATGGACCTGTTTACTAAATAAAGAAGAGAATAAAATGGGTTTAAATGATCTACATAATGCTTTTTTGTTTCCCGAATTTAGCTAATGCAGAACTTCGCATCAGAAACACTTTATTCAATACCAAAATAGTTGAATCTTTGATCAATAAAATACCAGAACTGGTGACTTTTTTTTATTCATTTTCACTGTATCTTTCTGTTACGCAAATTATTAATTAATAACCGTTTGCCTGTACATGATGAATATTACAAAATTTGAATATTGACAAATTTTATACGTAAATACTGTACACACGTAAATACTGTACACACGTAAATACTGTACACACACACACACACACACACACACACACACACACACACACACACACACACACACACACACACACACACACACACACACACACACACACACACACACACACACACACACACACACACGCGCGCGCGCGCGCGCGCGCGCGCGCGTAAAGCAATCATTCTGTTATTATGTAAGCTCACGTGCTTTTTATTCAGTTGGATTGCCCTTTCTTTCGTATTCCCTCCATGGATTATTATACCACTTGTTATCGGAAACAACAGCGGATTTGTCGTCACAAATACGTTAAGATAAGATTAATATTTTATACAAGAAATTTCACACACACACAAACACATACACACACACACAAACACACACACACATATATATATAATGTATATGTACGACAGCGCATAAAACAAACTGGTAGGTGTGAAGATGTTCTAATTTGTTTTTGATGATGTCAATATTCCTAGATTTTATAAAAACTGGAAATCTTTTTTTTGAAAACTTGGAACTGCCCCGAGAAATAAAAAAAGAGAAACTTAGCATGTTTCAACATACATTTTTCAAGTTTTCGAACAAATTTTTTTGTTAATTATATCCAGACCAGATACTTAATGGGATAACTAATGTTTGGAAATACGATAGTAAGCAGCTTAAAAAATAAATTCGAAATCTCCTAAATTTTATTTATTTGAAAATAATAACAATTATAATTTTAACGTAACTGTTATAGAAACGTATCATGAATGTATTTAAAAAACCAAACCAAAAAAAGTTGCACGCGTGGGTTTCCACCAGCAGTTGGATGACCATTTGAAGAGTTTTGTTGGTTTAATCTTCTAATTTATATTCAGGAATTTCTTTTTTTGTTTCAACGAAAAGTTATTTGCGCGTGTTTACTCGTTTGAATTGGCTTGAATGTGTACGTGAGTGCTTTAATTTATGTGTGTGTGTGTATGTGTGTGTGTTTGAATATTAGTCTGTTTTTGCGTGTGTGTATGTGTGTGCGTAAGTATTATTTTACGTGCACCTAACATTTACGCGATTTGTACACCCACACACAGATGGAGTCTTAATGTGTGTGTAACTTAAAGCCATATGTCACGTGAATTTCTGACTGATATAATAAGATGTTCAAAAGATTCTTGGATGGAATGATGCAAACTGCCATACCTCATATTGGAAATTTCATCATTGCGGGGTAAAATAATTTTTTAATTGTATCATAAACAAGCACTAATATTTTATTTCCTAGTTATTAGTGTTTCTTTGTTATGAAACGTGAAAATGAGTTTAACAGAAAGATCTGGAGCCACTAAATAATTTGAAGTCACTCGCATCAATTTGTTTCATCCACTGACTGAACTTTTATATTTATTTATATATATATATATATATTTGTTTTAAAATGCCAATTTTAAATTATTAAATTTTAACATTTTGTTTTGGTCTTAATCAGTTAATTTGTTCTATTTACGACAATATGGCTTTGAGTCACACACACATTAAGTCTCCATCTGTGTGTGGGTGTACAATTTACGACCTAACCCTAACCTATTTGCGACAATATATTGAATTTATTGAAGTTCATATTTTTTTAATCGTTGTCAAGTTCATTTTCACCAACAGTGATCTTGTTATTTAACATTAACAACTGGTTCACTAACATTTCCGTTTTAAGGTTTTTTAAGATCAATTTAAATTTCGCAGATGTTGGGGGTAATGCATTTTACAATGTGGCTGCAAATAATTTATTTGAAGATAATGCTAAGGATTTGAGAATTTCATTTGATAGTTTATTAAAATTCATAGAACATATTCACAATATCATTAATTGAGCTTTTTCAATTTTGGGAACCTATAAACCTTTCAAAAACATTACAAAAAATTCTTTTTATTGTTATATAAATCAGTGGTTAGTTCACAGATAGAATACACAGCAACAGTATTTTCTCCACGAACTCTATGTGAGATCGAAGCAATAGAAAGATTTTAAAAAAGGGCAACCAATATGGTTAGGAAATGTTCTCGGATGAAATATGTTGATGGACTGAAATACTTGAAACCGCCAACGTTTAAGTACAGTGGAGTACGAGGTGATTTGATCAATTTATTCATTGTGATGCACAGAGAAGATAGAATTGGTTTTCAAATTAAAACAGAAGGTAATCAAAGCAATTGTGTCAAGAATCTGCATGTTCAACATTTTATCCGATATTTCAGATGAATCCCCGCACATAAATTATGCAAATCAAGTGAATAAGAAACGGCATAATAAAACAGATGCGTAGGAGTCTGCCTTCAAACGAACCAAGCCAGGCATACGCCGCAGACTGGAGACGCCAGTTTAATAATATATTTCCTTCTAAGCAGTACACGCGTGCATACGTGCATATTTTATATTACTTAACGAACGTTGGGCCTACACATGTATCGCATAGTCAAATGAATATGCACACAATTCAGAAGTTGTTTACATATCTTTGCTTATGTTCGCATTTGAGAAGTTTCATCTGTTCAAAACGTACGTAGATTGTATCTGACTGTACACGCAATCATCATGGTGATCGTTGTACAGGCAGAGACATGTACGCAACGTGTACACCCTCATCGCTTTTCTTCGTTGTTGACAGTGGCGTGGTCGCGTGTTGTACCCCCTATGTATGCAAAGAATTAGCTCGTATGTGCTGTGCGTGCATTAAAAACATCATTATATAAGTATTTATATAGCGCATTTTAAATATATATAGATGTTTATGTACCTGTTAATTTTTATAAAAATTAGAATCACTTCCACGCTTACAAAAGACTACACACTTGTTGCGTACATGCATTTCCAGCATTTAATTGTTTGAATGTTCGTATGTATTGTTTGTATTTGAAATAATACTCTGCAATGTGTTTTCTTGTTTTTTTGCATGTTTGTACAGATCTTCAGACTAATTTTTCTTGTATGTGTGTCTTTCAATTGCACTATATGTTTATGCATACGGATGATGTTTATTTATGCTTGGTGACACTGATGTAAATTTTGTATGTATGTAGGCATGAAATGTACTTTTGCACGTTGTTATGGAAATGAGTGGTTGAAAGTGTGTAATACATGTTTATACAATTAAACGGATAAATATATATATATATATATATATATATATATATTTGTTACCTTTCTCATTATTTCTAATCAAATTCTTGTCGTCATTATTTAATTTATCAAAATTAGAGCAATATACAGTTTTACAACCGTTCATATACATACATTGTAAGAACCCTTGTAACATATAGCCCCGCTCTCCCATTATATATATATATATATATATATATATCATGACAGATCGACTATTCTCATATATATATATATATATATATATACAATTACATATATATATATATACAATTACATAGGTTCTGTATATGTTTACGTACGTATGTATAGAGAATAGAAACAGCGATGCCTGAACCCTGCATTGGTTGGCAGCTGGTAGGGTGTGATGGTGACGAAGACTACGACGATGTTCCATTGAGTATATCTGTGGATATTAGATGCACCTAATAAATTATCTTTTGCCGATGTTGTTGTTTCTAATGTTTTTTGATTGATGTCTTCCTAGTTAATGATATCATGTCCGGTGCTCTTCCCCCTCTGCTGATCACAAATCTTAACTTTTTAAAAATTATTCCGCCTGCTCTTGATGAAAAATTGCTGAGTTGATATTTCTGCAATAATTATTTTTCGCATTTATTCAAAATTTGTAAATTTTGTTTGCATGCTCTGAGAATCGAATGAAGTTCATTTTGTTGCCTGTCTGGTTATTCGGTACTAACCGTCAAGAAATTCATCTAGCATCAACGAATCAAGCATTAATTTTTTTATTAAAATTTTATTACTCAACGTTTGTTATATTTCTAAAAAATTTAATTTATTAAAGTATTTTTTATAAAATTTAAAAAAACTTGGATTGTTTGGATACATTTTGTATGAAGAATAACAGAAGACCAGCCATTGAAAGAAACTAAACTCTATCGCTCACTTCCGACATGCAGGTTCTTTCTTGTGTTACTATTCTTTTACAATTGCTATAAAACTTAATTAACTCGTTAGATTCGGTGGCAGATCTAGACAACTTTGACGCGGGGGCCAAAATTTTGTTTTTGACATTTATTAAAAAACTGCCCACAACGGGGGTCAGTAACCTCTCCCGCCCCCTAGATCTGCTACCGGTTAAATTCATCACAAGAATCAATCCATTCCAACTTGAGTTTTGCGGTGCGTGTGAACTAATCCCTCACTTGTGGTTCATGACAGAAATTTAAAATCTTGACCCCTTATACAAAATCACTGACTTATATTCGTAGTTTCGTATGTCAAGTTTTTAAAATAAAAATTTTTATTTTTGGTAAAGTATTCTTTTTATTAAGAAGTTTATGAAAATGTGCCCCTTCTTGCAACGCCACAGTTTGAGTTTCACGAATATCTCGTCATGTTTCTGACAATAATGGCTTGCTTTTTGATTCTTCAATAATCATGTAATTTAATAAGCTTATTTTACTCTACATGACTTTGAAAATTTGTGAAACTTTTTAAAAATTAAATAAAATTATTTAAAAGATTCTTGTTATTTGGAGACTAAGCAAGCACACAATTAATTTATGAAATGCTAATGACATCAAAATAAGATTTTAAAGTTGAAGCACATCAAAAAGTAAATGACGTCATAGATGATGCTGGTCTCGATATGGAATACATCAAGACAAAACACGCTGCTGATACATAACAACATGATTATAAACGTGATGATAGCTAGAAGATGGTGTCCAAGTTACTAAGTCAAACGATAATGAAATCGTATCAATTAAATAAACTTGTAATTATACTTTTCAACAATACTGGCTAAAAAGATGAGTGGCGAATTTAATTAGAAACATTTCTTAAAGTCAGACCAGGTATGTAGTGGCACAAAATCTTACTACCAGATTAAGTAAATGAGAATTATATTGCACAAGTATCAACGGAAAATATAATTAGAACCACCAGTTTTCATAATGTGAGAACAGAATTTAATATTTTCAATCATTAATAATCATTGATCATAGTAGTAACAAATACATCTGGAAGCGCGAGTGTTTATAGAAAAATACATCTTGTCCCTCTATTGCACACTACACACACACACACTCACGCACACACGCACGCACGCACACACGCACACAAACAATCATACACACAAATGATTTGATCACATGAGCCCGGTACTTCAGGAACTGCATCGTCTGCCTGTTCATAAAAGAATATGGTTTAAAATATGTGTTTTGATGTATAAAAGCTTGAATGGGTTGGCACCACAATATTTGTCTAATAGGTTTCTGTACAAATCAACTATTGGCCGGAGGATTGGTCTAAGTTCAGATAATTGTGATTTATTAGTGCAGCCGATGACAGCATTGAAGTTAGGGTCACGAAATTTTGTGGTTTGTGGAGTAAAGGTGTGGAATGATTTTCCGCTAACTGCCTGATCGCAATTTGTCGTTTTCTCATTTCAAAAGGCAGTTGAAGACATTCATTTTACAGCAATAGGTTCAAAATACGTGGAGAGCGCCTGTGAGAACCTTTTAATTGGCGCTATATAAATCGTCTTATAATAATATACACATATATATATATATATATATATATATATATATATATATACGCTTTATTTTCTTATCTAGTAACAAACGCAAAATAAATTGTATTTGTCGTCGTCGTCATCGTCGTTATCATTAACATCATCTCAAGCAACAGCCACATTATCATCGTCAATGCAATAAATAATCATCGTTAGCATCACGAACTCGAGGACCACCTCACCACCACCACAACGACCACTTAACGAATGTCTAGCAACTGAACTCTGCAGTCAAAAAGATTAGACGAATTTAAATGAATTGATAAAAACTAAAATAATGCTGACATTCAAACCTAAGAAAATAAGACAGAGAACAAGAAAGCTCATAATTCCTGTTTGAAATTCTAGAACATTTTGCATAGTAAACATTGAAAATAAATTACAATGAAAATTGTTTTATAAATAAATAAATTAATTAATTAATTAATTAAGGCGCTAGTGCGAAAATTTTTTTTTAATTGCTTTTCATTTCAATAAATTAGCATAAATTAATTTATCATTGGTGCGCGTAATCGAAGTGAACTTATTTATATCCAACGTTATTATTTACTCTCGTGCATTGGTTAACTTGGGTTGATGTTAGTTGTTCGTGATAATGTCCTCAACATGTTGCTACAAACAGTACCGTGTACAAACACCAACAGGTAACACATACAATTACTAACAGGTACTACATACAACTACTAACATGTAAAATTTAAAAATTTGAAATTTTATTAGTCCCTTCAAAATTGTGATGTATAAAACCTACCAGTAAGAAAGATGGCGCTGATGATGGCAACGATGGTGATGATAATGGTAGTGCTTGCTGCTGCTGATGATGATGGTGACGACGACGACAATGACGATGATGATGAAGATGGCATAATTATATGGCATGGCATCCGCCGCATCAAAAGCCTCACCCATGCATTGTCGGACTTCGCATCAGTGGGGATTTTTTTCACATTCCTCGTGCTGCTGATTCTTTTTACCCGAAATGATACTGAATATATTAAAAGTAATAATTACAATAGCGTGACAGTGTAATGGTTAAGGACGCCCGGTTCTGCTGTTGCTGTAACTGGCTTCGAATACAAAAAATCCCCGCCTGTCATATGCAATGGTTGTGATTGGTGGTTTTCAGCGTATTCATATATGCTGTGTGTGTTTGTTTTTGATTCATTTGAAGCAGGCGCGCGAGTGAGAATGAACTTTAACCTTTTTTCAACCTTTTATAACAGTTCTTTTAATTTCCGAAAAACATATTTTCAATATGAATTAAAATGTAATAAAATGAAAAAATGAAACGATATAATTTGTCTACAACAACAACAACAACAATAATAATAATAATAATAATAATAATAATAATAATAATAATATGTAAACTCTTTTATTACAAGAAATCAACGACATAAAAAATTGATGCAGTTATTGTTAAAAATAATTAAATTATACAATAAAAACCAAACTGCTCGTTGTTCATGACAAGTGCAAATAGGTGGCACATTAAGCGGTTGAAAAGTGTTTCTGTCGCAAATAGATGGCGTATGGCGATTTAATAGCAGAACTAATTAATTTATCGATGAAAGAATTCGGCCATAAAATTTTAAATGTCAATAAATTAAAAACATTAAAAAAGCCAATTAGAGTAATTGAACAATTTGAAAAATCTGGGTTTTCATGAAATTAAACTATTAATGTATTATGTTTCGATTGTTTGAAGTTTCTAGATTGAATTAAATTTGTCTTGTTGCATACATGCCAACTCCACAACCTCAATTTTTTCTGTCTTGTAAAATGGCAATGTCAGGACGAAGGTTGACGAACAGTTGCGACATTGGCAGGATTCCTTCCTTTTCGATATCTGCAAATATCAGGCGATCCGTCGTACGACATGACAACAAACAATTAACGATTTTGGCCTATATCTTGTCGTGTCGTCCTGTATACCGTTTCGACGCAACTACGGACCCACAGTTAGACCCTATATGTTTGTTCGTTTGTATAGCGCCATAGAAATACCATAGGGGATCGGCAGCTGTTGAATTAAATATTTTTTCGCAAATTTGTATAAAGTACCTGGTAGTGAATCTAGATTTTGACCAGTTTGTTATTTGCGAAGATGATATTACATTTGTTACCGATTTGACCAGGGAAGCTTGACTTTGAAACAGGACAACGTGGTTTAGGTTGGCAGCTATTCGATCACTTTCCAACTTTTTTAGGGTCTGAGATGTTGAGCTTGAATCAGAAAGCATATTGTCCACTATCTGGTAGTCCACCGATGATTCACGCCGAAAACAACGAATTTCATCATTTGAATTTGTCTTGAAGTAATTTAGAATTTTTATACACATTCTCAACGCTGTGCCTTTGTGGGAAACAATGTTATGACCACCATTCTTTAATGGTAGACCCAGTATCTCAGACAGACAACCGCTAATGAGTATTTATAGCCAATTTCTAGCTGCTTTAACAATAGGTTGTCCAAATTGTTGGCAATCCACGTCACAGAGAAGCTGTAGCTTCGTAGCTAGAACTTTTATTGTGAGGGAATGAATCTTCTTAAGATTTGTAATTTGATTTGCGAAAAAACATCCAGTTTGGTCGTAGTTCTCAATAGACGAGCAAGTTTGGAAACCACTTTCTGTTTGGCTTTTGTATCCTTTAGTCCCGAATCATAGATTTTTGCCAGGTACTTGAATCTTCAACCCATTTCCACAGTTGGAATGCGTATGTTATCTACTGTTAAAACTGATTGTATGAGCCATCTTTTTCTCTCATTCTAAAAACACACAACATTTATATGTCCTCATTTGCATGTCAGGCTATTTGCACCAGGCTAGATTCAAGTCAATTAATTTTTGAGCACCCTCCGAACTGTGGGCAATAACTGCCGTGTCGTCGACGATTGGAGGCCAAGATCCAGCCTTCACATTCAAGGTTCGACCTTAAAAGTATCCGCTCTGTTTACACTTTTTTCTTGCTAAGATTTTTATGAGCGGGTTAAAACATAGATTATACAATAGCGAAAAACATGGGTCACCTTGAAGCACTCCTTCTCTTACCGGCAACAATGGTGTGAGTTGCCTGTTTACAGGAACTGATGTTGTGTAATTGGAATATATTGATGATATTAACTCTCGAAGTAATTTAGGTACATGATAGTGAAGCTGAACTGAGCTAATGAGATGATGACTCACTTCACCAAACGCATTTCGGAGATTCTATAGAGAGATGATTATTGTGTATCTCTTTGCATCATTCTTCAAGTGGGTCAACATCTAGGTGTGTTCCGCCAGACCATCAACTGTTGAGTCTAGTCCTTTTAGATTTTTGAATAAAAATAATAATAACGATAATAATAATAATAATAAATAATATTTTTTCTGTTTTATATGACTTGAAGTTCAGCGTCTGAAGCTTAGCGTTTCAACATCGAAATAGAAGAAGCACAAAAAATAAGATAACCAACATCTTCACAATGTTATAACATCACTTAACTATTCAAAATGACAATAATATGTTATTGAAATAATTTAAAATAAAAATGTGTTAACGTCACAAAAACACAAACATAACAACAGGACAATCGCAACAACAACGCAAACATCACAACAACACAAAACAGCCACACCACAAAACACCACATTACGTAACGAAGCAAAGCATAGTAAAAAAAAACACGATTTGTCCATAAAGTGTTCATGCATCTTGTTTATTGGGCCAAGTTGGAATAACTGGAGAGTCAGGCAGCCTGCAAATAAAGAAGAGTCTGCGAAAATTTTATTGCATCAGCGATATCATCCCATGTTCGACTGCACTATTACACACAGAACCATCCATAACTTTGTGATTATACACCGCTCATTATTAATGTAGTTGTAATTAAATTTAATAATATTATTACAATTTGTATGGAGATTCAGAAAATTGTACGCTCATAAAATCAAATCAATTGGAAGTTGAAATCACACCAACCAATTTATAAACCAGGATGCGTTGAACAAGCAAGCAATAACGAAGATTGCGTATTGCATATAACGTGAAGATCATCCATTATTTTATTTCCACTGGAGAGTTTATTATTAGAATAGCGTATTGGATAAACTAGCAACATACAAATTGAATACGAATGTAAGTAACTATAGGTCGTCGTTTATTATATTTCCATTGGAAAACTGTTTGTAATGTATAAAATTTTAAATATAAAACACGGTGAAGGTAGAAGGTATTTATTAATTGCCGTCATCCTTTAAATTCGTATACGCCTTATAAGTTTCAAGCATTTGGTTTAAAAGTAGCGTTATTTCAATTTAATCACAAAGTCAATTTGTCACCCATTTGATGGCAGACCATTACAACAGATCATTATTTTTAAAGACAGATAGAAAACAAAACAAAAAAATATTGTACATTAGAAATTATTAGAAACATCTGGAACAATAAAATCAATGGAAACATCTGCACGAAAATCTTTGCAGCAAAGATTATTTTAGAAAACTGATGCAGTAGCGACAAAAAAGCAACTTTTGCCACAATTCCAAATTTTAAATTTTGCAAAACACTTTTTTGACAAAATATTGATAAATTTTGTTATCAATAATTTCTAACAAATTTCTAAAAATCATCATTGGAGAAGATATGATATAATGATGAATATTAAAAAAAACTACCAAAAAAACTTCTGAATGCTTGTAACTCAAGTGATTTCTTATGCAATTCTAATAACTTTTTGTTTGTTGCTGGTGCGAAGTTGTGTTTGCTTGCCATTTGAGGATGCAATAGATATTGGATGTTATTTTAAGGTTTTGGAAATAATTACATTCCCGTTTTTAACATTTTGTTGTTTAAAAAATTAATTAAAAAAGTTTCACTTGCTAAAAAAAATTAGACTCCTATATAGTCTGGCTTTCACCGTTATTTTTGTAAAAAAAAATTTCAATAACTGTTACATCAAGAAAGTTACAGCACATTGCTTAACTGCATATTGTTTTGACACAGATAAGTTTATTTAGTTTAATTAACAAGCAACAACAAACAACGCCAGTTTTCGTAACTAACAAAATAGAATCAATAACGGGAGAACGCAACAAACATATTAACAGGCAACATCGATTAACGTAGTCGATAATATAACAAATTATAAACGTCTTGTACATCAGGAACAGTTTGCAATCAGCCAATATTCAATCTACAGTTTGAAACAATCTTTAAAACTTACCAACACACGAGTCCCTGGCTACATTGATTGACACACCATGTTGTATATACTAGCACAATCACAGCTGAGAAACAAAATATTATTAGAGAAACATTGAGCAGTCAAACGGAAGAACAAAAAAATAGACAAGAAACAATAACATGTCTAAGAACTTTAAAAAGAACCAAGCTCGATATGAACAAACAATAAACAAACAGATACCACAGAATACACTTGAAACAAACTATAATACCAACATAGGACAACCAGAAAACATACAAACAACACAGCAAACGTATCTAAGCATATACGGTCAACATATACGTACAATCAGCATATACAATCCGATACAATGCTTCATTGATCGCCATCAATCCGCATTTACCAACGCCAGTGTCAATAAATAGCTGGCGTAAAACAAATCCGTAGAACCGGCGGAGTTCAACATTTCAAGCTGCCACGATTCTATGTTTGCATTTCAGTGCATGTTATTGTATGATCATTGTATGTGTATTTTTTGTATCAACTCATTATCATATTTGTATCTTTTTGTATCAACCTGTATCGGCGTGTGTATCTTTCTGTATCAACTAGTACTGGCATCTGTATCATTTTATATCAACTTGTTTTTGCATGCGTAGCCTACTTTCTTTTTTGTGACGATATCTTTTGTATTGGATATTTTCATATGTATGAGCTTGTGTTTGTATGTGTATTTCTTTGTTTTAATTTGTGTGTATGCAAATGTATCCATTTATTTACTTCAGACATAATATCAAATAGGAGATTGCGGTTCGATGCGGTTCAATAGCTCCTGAAAACTTAAGTTCAAGAAATGCAGTTTAAAATAAAAATTATATAATTTTTAAATTCATGAAAATAATAGATTTAAATGATAAGAATATATAAGAGGAGCTGTAATGGATTGGAAAGAAAGTGAACAAAAGAAAGGAAGATTTCTCTTCAGTACTTTTCCAATCAAGTTGAAAATTTTACAAAAAAAAATTAAAAAAATTATGCTCCCAACCTTATTCAAAAAGTATAACCAAAAATGTAATGAGCACAACTTCCGTAAGAAGGCCACTTTTAAATTGGCCAAGCATAAGAACGAAGCCAGTCTAATAGAAATAAATTAAATCAAACTTCTATCAGGTAGTTGAGATTGCAAAGATCCAACAAAACAATCAGTTTCAGTGACCGAGACATCTCAACGCAGCTGATGATCTTTCAGTTAAAATTGTTACGAACAAATTGGAAGCCAAATGTCAAATAAATATGTTGATTTGAATTTTTATTTTTAGTTACAAAATTTTAATTAAAAAAATTTCGCTACACCTCATATTGTAACTATATAATTTGTATTAAAATTTATATAAAAATAAAACAAATTATTCTGTTTATAATTTCAATTATATAAAGTTTATATTCAATTATATTTTAAATGTAATCTGAAAAATGTATGAGTCTGGTAATACAAATGAAGAACATGTTTCTAAATATTGTATGACTTTAAAATAGCGGTTTTTAAAACTTTCAGACACCACCAGTAGGGCAACCTTATGTTGGCTTAGCGAGAAGAACATCCAACACGAACTCCAAATCGAGTTATATTTCAGAAGATATAATAAAAATAAATGTTGTAAGTTTTAAGCAGTAAAGCACAATGATGAGCTTGTCAGTGAACTCGAACACAATTGTCATGGTTTCTTAGTATTAATTTGTTTTCTTTATTAATTTTGAAGGGCAGATGTAATGCTTTGTAGAAGTCTTGTTTCTAGGATCGAGTTACATCACATGTGGCGACAAACGCAAAGATCAGGCGAATAACAAACATATTATCTAATTATTCCCAAAAGCCAGCTCGACATGTTATAGTAAAGATCAAATACTTATCAACATAATGGTAGATGAAACCTCGTTAAAAAATGATAGGTCAATATGAACAAGGGGTTGGGCCTAATGTGTCCTGGTCGTCGATCGCTTGGCAGGGTCCAAATGCAAAATGATCTCGCCAAATATTCTTAGTGTCTTGCACGTTGATTCAGATGTCTTCTGCTTGTTAGCGTTATGAGAAATTGATAAACATTGACATTCATGGTGATGTTTTATGGTCGCGACATTGAAGAATATTTCGGCATCAGTCTTCGTTGGACCAATGTATTGTATGAACTTATAATAAAATAGCAACATGCACCAAACTCTTTCACCACTTGCTTCAGTTTTACTTGTGAGTTGATGTGTTTTGTTCGGAGGTAGGAAGCAGGCGATCGTGTAAATGCCCGTTCAAATTAAAAATTATGAAACAAAGTACTTTAATAGTTTTTTTAATTAAAACAAAAATGTGTTTACAAATAAATATACAAAGTAAAGAGAAACAGGATTCAGAATAAGTTTCAATTTTTTCTTAGAAGAGTTTCACAAGCCTGAGGACTTGTAGGACCAAGTCATCAGAAGACTCCATTATCTCGACAACAGAACATGATATTTTGAAAAAAACTTTAGAATAAACTTTAACTACATATTTTTGTTTTGCAATGTTTATTCTGCTTATGTAACAATACTCATAGATTTGAGTTGGTTGGTACATTGCAAATGTTTCATAAATCATTTTCGAAATTTCATATTTATTTAGGACTGTCCTTGGTTTCATATACGTTCAATGCCGTGTACTGTTTTTGTATTCTTCTCAACAAAATTTTTATCTTTTCATTGTGGATGTGCTTGAAATATTTTATTTTTTTACAAAAAGTTGAAGACGTTTCATTTGTAGAAATTTTTAAAATTTTTAAGTCACTTGTTATTATTACATTAACAGTTTCTTCGATTAACTTAAAATTGGTGAATTAATAAAAATAATTTTAAATTGTGCATAGTAAACTGACAAATAAATCTTGTATCTTATATCATCTTGTATCTTATATCATTTTGTATCCGACATCATTTTGTATCTTATATCATTTAACATCTGACACCACTTTATATCCGGTATCATTTTGTATCTGGCATCCTTTTGTTTATGACGCACATTGACCAGATGTCTCAGTTATGCGTCGCTTAAGTATTTTTGAAGTTTTGTTTGAAGAAATATTTTTCATTACCAGCGAGAGATGGCGTACGAAACGGTTCGGTTCTTGGTACGGGTTATTAAAGTTATGGTAAATTTTACTTAGTGTATATATAATTGAAGTCTATCATAGCTAAATAAATCATAAATTTTTGCATGAATAAAGTAGAAAGTGAGTGAAATATTCAGAATGTACCTATACAAATCCATTGCCTCACTTTGAAATAAAGTTTTCATGTTTAATAATTCAGCATTCAATTAAACCGTGCAATTATATTTTTGGGGAATATAATATTTTGCAATATCTCAAATGCATGATTTTCACTAGTTTTAACATTTCACTCATAATTTCATTAAATCTTTATTTTAAAAAAATATTCGGAGAAATAATACAGTATCAATACATGTGAACAGTTTTACTGATTGATATATGAAGTTGAAATACTGCCGAAACTTTCAATCACTGCATGCCACGAATGGTTAATTGTATTGCTACATGTTGCTCTGTGCAAAGACAACTTGGACTCCAAAAAGTTACTAGTGAATTATTTAACGCTTGTTTGCTAATTACGTCTCGGATAACTAATTACGATATCGCAGTGAGTTTGTTGAAGAAGCATCCCTCTGCATGCATTCTCGGGCGTAATTCAAATGCTTTGCACACTTGTAAAAAAAAATCTGCTTAGATATTATACGTACGAAATTTAGAAAAAAAAATGGAAATTATCATTGGAGGGGGGCAAACAAAATCGAATGCCTTCTAGCGGTTGAGACATGTTTGTATGATGATAAATACAGGTTTGCAACGAACAGCTTACAGGTTTTCAAATCGTTTAAAATCCCTGAAAATTAAAAAGTTTCAAAATTTATTGAAGATAACGTATTTATCGATGAAGACAACATTTCAAATCCCATCCGCGGCTGAGGAATACCGTTTAAAAAATTATCAAATTGTTGTCTTAAAGGATAAATGACGACAAAGTTTTTATGCACTTGCCTTCGAATTTACATTTTTGTGAACTGAGGCCAGTAAGTCGTCCATGGATTGTAAAATAGAAGAAGATCCTCGAAGCAACGAAAACAAGATATTTCCAATAAAATGCATAGACATGAGTGTTTGTTTGTAAATATTGAATGTTGTTTTTGAATCTTGTGTGTGCTGTGTGCGTGTGTTTGTTTGGTTGTTTCAATGTGCGGTGTTTGTCCATGCTGTTGTGTTGCTTCGAATACTGATGCTTTTCTGAGTGCTGGTCTGCGTTGCTTCAGATTTGTTTTGTTTGTTTTCGCGTTTACCTTATTGTCTTGTAGAGCTCTTCTCGGGCACTGAAGACTTTCATTATAATTAGGTCGTCATTCATTGGCCATATGTTACAATAATTATTTCCTTTTTTGTCCTTAAATTCAAAAAATGGCATTTTATTCTTTTTTATTTAATACGAAATTTTCGTTTAACAGAATTTTTTTGTCATTTAACATTAAAACCAATACAATTTAAATTAATTTTTAAAGACTCCAACTATCGTTGAATTGCAGTGCATACGTTGAAGCTGTTGAGAGCCCAAAGTTAAGACCTGTCGGTGAATTGAATGGATATGACGTCAGTGAAGCCGCTGGTGGAAGCAGCAGGTTGCAGCATCGTCATCGTCAAACCATCCTCCAGTAACAGCATTGCTAACAATAACAATGAAGGCAACAACACCAACGCCAACAGACAACAACATTTTTTTGGCGATACGTTTTTCAACAAAAATGCAAACGTAAAAAAATTGAGTGGCGGTCAGCGAGCAGACGCACAGAATACAATTTCAGGTTTCGGAAGCCAGTTTAGACAGAGGACGTTGAGTGGGGGATCGGGGAAATTGAAAAATGCAAAGATTCGTAAATCAAAGAAACAGATTCCCTTCGACGAAATGAAAAATTCCGTCAGCTGCAACTCTCTGTTCAACTGCACGCAGACCACCTACGCACCAAAAAGTTTGGCGGGAAATCTCTTTAACGAAAGAACTAAATTGCTGGCTGCCAACTCAACAGCAAGCTTTCAATCCGCAACCAGCAAACCGGAGCCAAACAAGCAAAGAAGTATTACGTTTTTACTTAATACATTTTTTAATTATTATACCTTTACTTATTTATTAAACACTGTAATTTTTTAATAAACTTGAAGTAAAGTTAATAAATAAGGCAGTATTGTTGAAATTACATTTTGAATGAAATTTGCATTCGTACAACGAGCGACACAAAGCAATCACTCTCATATCATCAACGTTCTGCCATCACAAGCAACTTTCGTAAGCTCGTTTGAATGTTTGGGTGCTCTTCAAAGCTATATAGCAAGGCCATGAAACATGGTGATGTCATAATTGAATTTCCGCATAACTCTCAGACATTAGGTGTGCTGACGTGAATAATGCAGCAGAAATGACATCTTTCAAACAGTTTGAGGTTTATTACGTGAAAAATACAGCAAGCACATTCATTTGTTTGGCAATTAGAATGCGTTTATTCAATTTCGTTAGTAAAATGAGAGAGTTTTGTAATAAGAAATAAACGATGCCCGTTGTAAGTGGTGATGTTTCTTTATTTTATAAAAGTTCTGACAACACTTAAAAAAGCAGACACAAACACCATACAAACACAAACATCATACAAACACAAACATCATACAAACACAAACATCGTACAAACGCAAACATCGTACAAACACAAACATCTTACAAACACAAACATCATACAAACACAAACTTCGTACAAAAACATCACCATTACTACTAAAACATTCTTCCACCATACCATTAATAACAACAAAATGTACAACACCATCATCATTAGCTGCAGCTTTAGATCAACCGTTGAGGAACCAAGCAAGCAAGGCATTCCCATTTCCTTCGGCGCTGGATTACTATGATTCCAATCTGCGTCGAAGTTGTTCCGTCACCCTGGCCTTCCCCACAGACAGGTCACCAGCGGACGCCAACACCTCACCAGGCTGGTACGATGGCAAGTCAGTCTCCAGGCCGAGTTCTCCAGTGACCAGCAGACGAACATCAGGTGGGTGGGTGGTTGCATCAGGTGGGTGGTTGCACGAGGTGGAGGGTTGTATCAGGTGGGTGGTTGCATCAGGTGGGTGGTTGCATCAGGTGGGTGGTTGTATCAGGTGGGTGGTTGTATCAGGTGGGTGGTTGCATTAAGTGGGTGGTTGTATCAGGTGGGTGGTTGCTTCAGGTGGGTGGTGGTATCAGGTAGGTGGTTACAAGAGGTGAAGAGGTGGGTGAACAAGTTGTTGCTGTGTTGCGTAGTTGATTGTTATCTCTTTGCTGCTTTTTTGCTTGCTTGTAAATGTTGCCAAATACGTGGAGCGTACAAATTGCATCACCTTAATAGAGGGCGTAAATAACGCCAAACGAACTGCAAATTTTTTTTAGTTTTCTGACACTTTCACGTTCTGATGGCAATTTTATGTTCTTTTTATTGCTCATTACCAATTCATATTTTAATTAACAATTTTTGAAACTGTATTGATATAAATTTCACTCTGAAATAAATTTATTAAACTGAAAAATATTTTCAATGAAAAATTTTTTTATTCAACGAGATTAATTATATTATCAAACTTGTGAAATATTAACTGTTAGGATTGCACTTAGGGTTGCCTTCCATAACATTTGAACGGCCAAGTTCGCCAACCAATTGGAATCAACAGGAACAACAGGGTCAAGGCCATTACGGCTCAGCCTATCAATTGCAAGCAGGTGGGAGGGGCAAAACGTTGGTGATGACGCAGAGAGGCAGCTTTCTGGCCATCAATCAAAACCCTCAAGAATGCAGAGAGAGTATGCTGAGTATCAACTATCCAGGTTGCTCAGGTTGCTCTTCTCGATGATCCTTCCTAGTTGTTGATGATGATCTGTTGTTCAAGTTGTTGTCGATGGTTGGCATTGGCATCTGTTGCTCTAGTTGACTTTGTTGCTCTAGTTGACTTTGTTATTGTGCGGTTGTTTGTTGTGGCATCTTAACACTTACTTGTTCGGCTATGAACCTTTTTTTGTGACCTTCACGAGTCAGTTGTTCTGTGAAGCAGTTGTTTTATATGATTTCTATATTTTTGAATTTGTATAGCGCATATCTTGAGTTTTTTTCATAAGCACCGTTGTTGTAATAATTATTTTGTGTTGATACCGTGAACCTGTCTCTTTATTGTGGTTGGGTTATGTTGTGTCTATAAAACAAACAGCCATGTTGCTGATCATTTCAGATATGTAGTTGTTTCAATTTTTATAAAATTTAAAAAGATTGTCTTATCCGTCTTCACAGACAAAACTGTTTGTTACGATTAGTGCTAGGCTGTGTTGTTGTTGTTGCTGCTGCTGTTGTTGCTGCTGCTGTTGTTGATGCTGCTGTTGTTTTTATACAGAAGTTGTTGTTTAACTAATATGAACCCACATTGATTGAATGTTGCAGACGAGGAAGAGGAGGTATCCCTTGTTTACACCAGACTGGAAGTTAGTTCAGTTTAACTTCTTCTTGCTGTTGTGGTTTACGTAAATGTTGTTGTTGTGGATGAGTAGTGATTCGTAACGTTATATAAGATCAGCGTTCTGGAATTATTTGATGGAATGCATTATTTGGAATTCAACGTTGAAAATATTCTCACGCCTGCAGAAAATTCCCATGAAAGACTTTGCCGCCGAGATAAGAGCGCATCTGGATGTTGAACAGTTCCTCAGTCAGGTGAGTGACGATGACTGTGATGATGGTGATGATCATGATGATTTTGATGACGATGATGATGATTATAGTGGTCATGGTGATAATGATGATGATAATAGACCACAAACTTATGTTGTGGATGTTGGATGTTGAACAGTTCCTCAGTCAGGTGAGTGACGATGACTGTGATGATGGTGATGATCATGATGATTTTGATGACGATGATTATAGTGGTCATGGTGATAATGATGATGATAATAGACCACAAACTTACAGATATTACAACAGCTTATGTTCACAAAAACTTTCTATTCTGCGAGTCTAGATTAATTAAAAATAAGCAAATTTAAACAAAACTTATATTTACACCAGATAACCACAGTTCATTATCATAAACACAAGCATTAGTGATATTATACTGCTCGGTTTTTACAAATATCAAACTGCGAACCACATCGGGATGAGAATGACATCATATCAGCAGCACCAAATTTGGCGGCAATTAAAACAACACAAGCAATATTAAGAAGAGGAACAACACCGCAGGCTCAGCTGATGTTGGACGTGCAAGAAAACGACTTGAAACAGATCCTCAACGAGATGCTACATCACTTGATGGACCACGAAGAGAGCGTCAGTGCGTTCCAGGAAGCCAGCAGGGCCCTCTTCACCGACGCCACGGGTCAGTTAGGCTTCATCGGTGTCACCTTCAACTTACATCTCCTCTCAAAATTTTTATAACATTTTCTGAACTCGTTATAATTTTTATTTTACCATACGCAAAAACATCAATTAAAACACGTCTGTATCAACTTGCATGCAGCACACCAGCTGTCGAAATCCATCCAATGCACGTGCAGCTCCTACGGCGGTTCATACGATTACGACCAGTCCTGGATTTGCGTTCTGTCAGTTGTTTAGTCTTCTGCATTTTCAATAAGAACCGTAATGTTTTCTCATCTAAATATTGAATCCCATGTGTATTAGCCACACCACACGACGCATATACACATTATGCGTGCACGCGCAAGCACCGCATCGTACGCGTGTGATGGTCTTTGAGTCTCGGACAGGTAGTTTTCGAACCAGGCCATCGTGTAACGAGACATGGCACTTCTGAAGACTGAGCTAACTTACCAACCTCTTTGTTTGTATCATTTATTTTTAGATACATTCGAAAACTTATGCCGTAGTATATTGCACAATGCCATCAGAATATTTGATACCGACTATATTATACTAAATAAAATTTGTGAGATGCATTCCAATAAAATATAATCATACAAATAGCCTTCCACCTCTCTCAACAAACATACAACAGGCAAATAAAATTAAAATTATTTCACAAATGTTACGCAATTAATGACGCAAACACGACAGCTGCACTGCGGCCACCGTACAGAAGCGACACGTGGCGATCGCCCGTCTCAGAAGTCCTGCCAATTTGGGACGAACTTGTCAGGAAGTCTGGTTCATCATCATGGTTGTCACATCCACTAAAGAGGCATTTATTAACATCGTTCTTGCCGCTGTGGTTGTCTGATATTACGATGCTGTTGTTTTTTTGCGTCTTTCAAATTGTTATCATTTTTGGTGTTTCCCGTTTTTATTGTTGTTATTATTGTTGTTTTTTTCACGTTGTTAAATTTGTTATTCTGTTTCAAACGCATTTCCTTATTTCGACCTGGCGATGGTGGTCGTGCGGTGCCATCATGCCAACGAACAATGCAACAATGCATGCGTCGGTCCAGCTTTATCAGCAGGCTGTCGCAATCGGGTAAAAAGTTTTCCGACTCCGACACCCTGGTTTTTATACTTAAAAAGAAAATGATGCGGTTGTTGATGTTGAATGTTGTTGAATGTCGATTGTTGTTTGTGTGATATGCTACGATATTGGTATGCTACTGGTTTGAACGAAGGTATTTTTGCAACGTATAAACGAATTCTATCTAACAAATCTCTTCCGCACGCTTCAGAAAGGTACAAAGAATGCATTGGAGACTGGTCGAACATTTGCCACATTATTTGCCGATATTGATCTTCGACTGCGCTTGCTAGGGGCTCGAACCGAGCAGGAGTTCAAGCAGGTCATGTGGGAACACATGAAGGAACTGGCCGAGGAACAGTGCGAGGACAACAGCAAGAGAAAAATGTCTGGAGATTCAAACTGCAAAATGGTCGACCCGCAGGTGCAAAAGTCGATCAAAATAATATTTCCAATCATTAAATAATTACTATCTATAATAATTATTTAACTTATCTAATGCAAAAAAAAGGTTTTTGTTAAACAATTGCGCGCCTACAGAGCTCGTCCCGAATGTGCTGGATAGGTAGGGGCATCAGGGAGGACCTGAAGAGGAGGCTTCCTCACTATCTCTCGGATTTCAAAGACGGTACGAGTTAACATTTAACGCATTTATTTAGGTATATATTTATTTTTCAAATCATAATTACAATTTTGTTACTGGTTCTTAGAGATTTACCAGTTTTATAATAACAATGTATTTTTTGAAGGATTTGTCGGTCAGAACACCTTACACAAAACAGTATCAACCACTTTCTTCCTCTACTTTGCTTGCATCCTTCCAGCCATTGCCCTTGGAGTATTAAACTATAACAATACCAGTGGAAAAATTGGTGAGTCATTTTACTAAGATGTGTACGCTGGTTTGTTGTTCTTAATCATTTTAATTCGCAAGCAAAAACAAAGCAAACCGTAACATATAATATTATTTGCCGAATTTGTTGCGCAATTTTAGATTAGACCAATAAACGGACTATAAAATTGAAATAAAAATGAATATCGCGCATTTCCACATGTCTCCATGCAGATGTGACAAAAGCAATATACTCGCAAACTATCGGTGGGTTGTTTTTTGCGCTAATGGGCGGACAACCGATGGTCATATTGCTTACGACGGCTCCACTAGCTCTCTACACTAAAGGTTTCAAACATGTTGCTTAACTGATTCTCTTTCACACACGCGCGCACACACACAGATACACGCGCGCACACACACAAACACATACTCACACACATACACATATGGTGTTAACTACATGAGGGCTGTAACAAGGACGGCGTACGATTGTATGTACCTGAAATGTATGTTCCTGTTTGCTTGCATATATGACAAACACCTACACACTTAACACAAACAGTCTGAGTTCAGACAAGGAACATTTGAACCAGTCCACCACACATTAATGACGACGTATGGAGGCGTACACACTTCTACCGTTTGAGCTAACTCGCCCTCCAAACTTAGCAGCGTTTAAATAAAAATGAGCAAAAACTTGAGGATTGTATTTAATTACGGTGTTGCGTTAGCGATTGCAGTAATAAAACATTGATTCCAAATTATGAATGATTGCAGCAAAAGATAAGTGATAAGTGCAGGGCATGATGAATAATTGGTGCCACTAAAGCATGTGTGTATATTAGCAATCATTCAGTCATTTAGCAATTTCGATATCTTGACAGTAATCTACAACATATGCCAAGAATGGGGATTAGATTTCATGTCCATGTTTGCCTGCATCGGCCTGTGGAATTCGTTTTTCTTGCTTATCTACGCTTTCACAGACGCCAGCAAACTTATGAAGTGGTGTACCAGGTTGGTTTGTTAGTGGATTTATAGTCTGATTGGTTGATTAATTAGTTAGCTGGTTGGTCAATATTCAGTTAGTTGGTTGGTCAGTTGATCAGCTGGTTGGGTGACAAACTACCTGTGAAGAAATTTTTATCTAATTTTTTAATTACTCACTAGTGTAGCCTAAAATCGGTTTTATCAAATTTAACTTAATATATGACTTTTATCATTTTATTTTGAAGAAATGTGAATATTGTATAATTATAAATCGTAGTTGAGCGATATATATGATCCGATCAATAATTTTAAATGATTATCACTTTAGTAGCATATAAATATCCTTGAAAATTTGACATGGAACATCGTTTACAACTGCAGCACTCGCATTAGACCTTCATTTTTATATCTTATCATAATGATTTTTGTTTGATTTTTTCAAAAAGATCCACTGAAGAAATATTTGCCATATTTATATCTTTGGCGTTTGCTTTTGACGCCTTCAAGGACGTTGTATCAGGTGGGTTGGGTTAACTACTTTTTCAAACTTGCATTTTCATCCATCGTGATTATATTTCAGCCTTATGAATTTGATAACACTAACAACAAACAATGAAGCTAACAACTCAAACACGAGCACTGAAAGAAATTTTTTGCGTCAATAACTTACTTTCAGAGCATTTAATAACAATCTTCATTGAAACGTTACAAATATAATTTTGTTAATGGCTGAATGATAGGTAAAGTTGAAAAATCTGTCACACAAGCATTTGATGAGAAAATATAAAAGTGAAATTAAAAATAAGAAACACATGATAATAGGATCACACGTAGGAAGAATTTTTAAATTTCTTAGTTCGCACTTATCAATGACTGCTGACGAGAAAATATCAGTCCAACTAACAAACTCACAATTTTTTTATGAAACGGTTAAACAGCTCTAAGAATAATTATGACGGTCACAACTGATGAGTTGGAATCTGGTAGTCATAAGTTTAAGCCAGAAATATAAATAGATAAAAATATGCAAACGTTTTTATCACTGATTACTACGCGACAACAAATTTTAACGAACGCAGACTTCCACGAAAATTACAACTCGAAGGCATGCCTGCAGTCCTCTTCTTCATCATCTTATTACCACACGCTGACCAACGACTCCATCATAACCAATGCAATACAATCTGCTCTAACATCATCACTGTCATCATCCTCATCGCCGCTGTCTCTCTTCTCGTCATCATCTTCTCCACCAATAGCTGATACTTATTCCATTAACACCAACAACAAAGATCATAAAAATGATGGCGATGATGAAACCGGTAATGGTAAGGCTTTGTTAACAAATTTTTGTTACTTTGTTCTGAATAACTATAACAATTTTTCTATTAAAAACATAGACATTCGTTCAACTCAGTTTAATTGATAAATAAATTTAAGAAATATTTTTTACAATATAATTTTGAGTGACGTTGTGAAGAAAAGAAACAACATTTATAAAATTTGCAATATCATCTTGAAGAATGCCTTAGAGAAAACAGTCTCTTGTACTTGCTACTGATGCTTGGAACAGTGTGGCTAGGCCTCTCTCTGTACAACTTCACAAAAACGTTAGTCTTTATAAAATAATTTGATTAAACAATCGGCACCGCACGGAATACCTTTTGTTACATCCCATTTTCTTATTTCCCTGACAATAAATGTAATTGTCGGTGATTTGTTTTAGTTTTTTACTGCAAATATAAAGAAATTCAAACTACAAATTTCGTTAATGCGTTTTTGTTATTCAGTGTCTGTTGTAAGGAATGCAAGAAATAACACTTGAAAATCTCTTTTTTATATTTGTTCTCAGTTGTAATAAAATTTGATTTAATCTCGTAAGGTTTACTTATTACAACGCAAAATATTATTAAAGTTTTAATATAAAACTTGAATTTATTCAATGACCTATTTTTGGCTCGAAAAATGTGATTTGTGAATGAATTTTAATGTAATAATTCGATTGATAGACCCATTTTGTTTTTAATTTTATTGTCCATTAACCCGTCGTTTTGCTCGATCACACGCCACACCATTCAACCGCATTGAAGAGTAGACGCAGAATAACGATCAATAAAAATGATTGAGCTTCAACTTGTCATAACACATAAAAACGAATTAAACGATTAACAAATTAAACATCCAATAATTTAGCCACAAATATAACAAACTACCTTCAAATTCAGTCCGTTTTTAAATGCAAGTAAGCGTGAGTTGCTAGCTGACTGTGCTCTACCAGTTTCCGTCATCCTCATGTCTTTCTTTGGTTCATACGTTTTTAGGGAAGTCAACTGTTAGTTCCTTCATTGAATATTTGAGTTAACATTTTTATCGTTAACATTTTTGTTTAAACCCTGTAAAATAAAATTCTTCATATTATGATTTTGCAAGAATAAAATTTGTTAAATCGCAACATTTAATCCAGTGAAAAAATTTCAAGTAATCGATAAAGGAGATTTGTTCAAATTGCCGAGAGACATGCTAAACTTAAGTAAGTTAATTGCCAAATTTCCTTTAACATTGTAAGTCATGCAAAATGAATAATTGATCTGTGTAATTCATTTTCGCTATTGCTCAATTGAAATAAATGACTACATGCTTAATTTTTCAGGTTGGACTGTTGTCTTGGGAGCTATGGCATTAGGGTTTTGCTTGTCTTTGTTATTTTTTATGGATCAGAACACAGCGAGTGCCATTGTTAACAGTCCAGATAACAGGTTAGTTACTTTTCTGAAAAATAGATTTTTTTAGTAACCAATTAGATTCAAGAAAGGAATGGCGACCTTGGTGTTATCTATATTTTATTTTGTATTTTCCGGGCTTAGCAGTCTTTCATTCAAATAAAGGCTCACCCCGGATGATGCAAAGCAAAATTTTAAAATGACAAGATCGCCATGCCTTAATACCAAATTTGAATTACCTAATAATTCTGAAATGTTTAATTTTACAGACTCAAAAAAGGCCCGGCTTACCACTGGGATCTAGTAGTTATAGCGATAATAAACGCCATATTGAGCTTTCTAGGTCTTCCAATGGTTCACGGAGCTCTGCCACACTCTCCGTTGCATGTCAGAGCCATGGCAGACAAGGAGGACAGAGTGTATCAAGGGCGTGTCCACTTAAAGTAAGACTTTTTATTATCTGTGAACTAGTAGTATAGTCACACGAACTTTTGTTGACAACCATTCTAAATTGTAAACTCGCCAGGATTGTGAGCGTACGAGAAACACGGGTTACAGGAATATTATCTCACATACTCATAGGGCTTTCGGTTCATTTTATAGACAAGTTGCAAAGTATACCAAGGCCGGTGTTGGATGGTTTATTTTTATATCTAGCAATCACTGCCCTCCACAGCAATCAAATGTTTGAAAGAATTATGCTACTTCTGACTGAACAGGTAGATCGTCTTGCTAATAAATTCACCTGACGTTTGTATTCGACATACATTTTAGGAGCATGCTAATTGTGTTGCTTTTATTGTAACATGAGTTTTTAAATTTCAGGCGGCTTACCCACCAAACCACTACATAAGAACAGTTCCACAAAGAAAGATACATCTATTCACATTTATACAACTATTGCAGTTGGCCATCTTATGTGGATTTGGATTTGCTCCAGTGACTTATCTGAAAATGGTCTTTCCTATTCTGCATTTAGTCATGCTCCCGATAAGGTTTACGTAGAATTTGTACAGTTGCAAAATCATGGTCAAATATTAATTAGTTCATCCATAAATAAAGTGGCTTGCATACAGAATGACTAACATGAGCATCAACAATTATTTCACAGGCATAAAGTAGTTCCACACTTGTTCGAACGAAAATTTCTTCAATCATTGGATGGCCATTGAGGGTGAAAAATTAGGTTATAATGCTTTTATTGATGTAACAATTTCTTTCCATTCATGTTGTTTGTTAATATTAAATTTTGTTCCAGCTACTGATACAATAGTTATTCTTGTTAATTTTTAGGGTCAACATCATCACTGGTATGAATATTCTCATTTATGTTCAGATTTATTAGCGTTACAGACAGGAACAATCTGTCTACCTCACAAATAATACTTTTACTGCTGTCCATTACATTTCTTGAGAAATAATATTTTGTTTTTGTCGCTTGATTACAATTTGTATTGTATATTATCTTTGTAGTATTGTCAATCATCCGCTAGACTCACAGTGTATTTTATGTGTCTATGCAATAATAATTAAAAACATTGCAAAATTTTGGAACATTCATTCAACGTAAATGAAATTTACTTGTTGAAGCCTCAAGTAAAATTGTTTAATATTATTTCATCAACGATGTTCAGGACAGCAAGGTCTTTGTGTGAATTTAAAAAAAATTAAAACAATGTTTTCATGTATCCAAACGAGGGTCGTTGATAACAAAACTGATACAGTCAAAATTGGCTAAACGACGTAACCGAGAGTAAATGCAGAAAGTAAAAATAAAGTAAAGCATAAAATCTCTGATGATAATGTAAAATATATCTTTCACAAAATAGCAATAACTTGTCAAACAATGTCCTACTACAACTACGTACATTTTCAGCCATCTACCCATTTTAGCTATAAATAAGTATTTGTATCAAAATTTTTTTGAATTTGCGCTGTGATTAGATCTCAAAACATATTTTCTTGTTTGAGAGTCATGATTTTTAATTTTTTGTGAAAAAATTATTATTGTTTAGATTAGAATATTAAATAACCATTTTATAATGTACCAAGTTTTATGTAATGAAAAGCATCCATTGGAAAAATGGAAGCCGTGCTTTCACGTAAAACGATGGTGATAATGATGCAGTTGAAAACTGAGGTTTAATTAGTTGCTATTATTTTTTTTTAAATTATATTTTTTGTTAGAAATTTGAAATTTTACCAGTATTTTTCATCTGATTTTTGGGACAAAGAAACAAACTCTTTCTCCTTGTTTTATAACAAGTTCATTAACAACCACACCACAAGTCATATCTGCCAGTAGATATTTTTAGATGCTTTTTGTTTGTGCGTGCGTATACTACATGTTTTTATTGCATTTGTTAGCATCGTTCAAACTTTATCATATTGTTAAATTGATAATTTATTTATACTTATCAGTTATTTTAAATTGATATCAGTGATAATATTTCATGTAGATACTGAGACTATTGTTTATAGCGTTTTATTTAAATAGTATGCGCAGTCTAGCATTATTCATAAACTAGATAACATCTGAATTCTTTGGTGTTGCCCGTTAAAATCTGATCATGTTAATTACATTGAAAGCGTGGTAAGTAGAATTTTTTTACTGTTTTTGATTTGTTACATGTATCGATGTTTTTAGTTCAATCATAATTTGGCAATCTTTCGGTGATTATACGTTTAACACTTTAACACAAAAAATTGTTTTATTTAATATTTGATGTTCGCGATGCATTACGTGCTCGTTGAAATACATTCAAGTCCTTGTTGATTTAAGATGTTATTGTGCAACGTATAAAAGAATATTGAAAACCAATTAGAGACTTAGAATGAGATTTTTTACGAAAAAATATTTTGCGTGAAATGTTCGAAAGTGCGTGCGTGCAATCCAGTCAACTGCTTAGTTGGTAACAAGACTGCATCCACACATTTTGATATGATTTAAAAAAGTACAGAATAGCTAGTCTGGATGAATAAATACTGCAATCTCAAAATAAATTTTTTTCTTTCATAATGTCTTTATAATAATCTGTTTTCATTTATAATTTGGCTTCGTTAATTTTTTACAACGTTTGTTTCAGATGTAAATAATTCTGCAAGTAACTATTTTAAATTTGTTATTCAAGTTGGTACAAATTAATGTAGTCAGAAGTTCATCAGTTAGTGATCTTCAATATTATTGTAGCAGGTTTTCATTAATAATGTATGTAACGCTCACGTCTGTTTCCTGTGGTGTTGATTTGATAGAGCTGAGATCGGTTACAATTTTATTATTAATCAATATCTTCAAGGAGCTCTAATGTTTATCATGTTTTGTACATTCACCGAAAAACTTAAATGTAGTTAACACAAAAGCTGTAGGAACTTCGTTACAACGTACTCATGCATTATAAACTTTGCAATCAATATTCATAACATTTATTTTTTAAAACTTTTGTCGCCGGCAGGCAAAAATAATTTAAAATAAACATTAGTTTGTTTAATTTGATTTACATGAACTTAGCTTATTCGCCTTCAAATATCGACGTAGTTTAAACAATGATTTAATATTTTATGTCTGAATGCTATATAAAATAAAAAATGGCAAAAGAGTCCAAGGCTCACCAAGTATTGTGCAAAAATAGAAAAAAGGTGCTCTACTTCAGGCATAAAAATTACATTTTCATCTGCCTTCTACTGGTCCTTCAACCCGAAAGCTTACGAGGCAATCATCTAAAGCAAATTGGATAAACAAAGCGAGCTCACGAGGCAATCATCTAAAGCAAATTGGATAAACAAAGCAAGCAGAAGCACATTTCATAATTAAATAAAAGTAACCAGAACTACGGACTTATCCAGACCATTTTGACGAAGGGGAAATTGAATTACACTTTTACAGGGAAAAACTGGACTAAAGTTTTGTTATGGGGCCAATTGCCGATCTTTTTTTGACTTGTTGTATAATTTTTTTTACAAGTTTTCTATTTAACGTAATATCATTGAGCTCGTGATTTTATTACATATGTTGGCTAAAACTTAACATATATGCATTTACGTTGATAACGAAGGCCATCCCCGATCCACCTTAATCAGCCAGTGGGAGAAACTGTTTCCTTCTACTTTGGCGTTTCTGTTTCCAAGCAGTTTTTTGTGTGTGATAACATATAAGGAACGTTAACATTGACATAAAATAAACTCAGACTGCATCAATTCAACATCATTACACGCACCTAAGAACAACGAAACAAACGTAACTAATTCTTTGTAACGAAGTTCCCGCATGTTTTGGTTAAAAACGATCAAGTTAGAAAATTTAGAATACAAAATAAATGTCAAAATGTCACATTTTACATCAGTCCTTTCATGATCTCAGTTCCGATAAAAATGTTCAATGTGCTCTTATATTTTGTATTTTTATTTGTTTGTTATTTATTTTTAGAATAAGTTGTAAATTTTTAACATTTAAATTTTGTAGCGAACTGATTAGATGAGCAACACAAATGTAAACGTGAAATCATTCAATGTATAGATTAAAACATTTAACATGCGTGGAATATAAATGCTAACCTGTACAAAGGTTGTTCTATAATCGTGAATGTTGTAGTTAATTTGTTAGTTAGTTAATTAATAATGAACATTTATAACCTTCATTAGATAAGGCAAAAATTAATAAAAAATTTAATATGAAGTTGCTGTTAGATATGAACATTGAAACTGGGACCAAATACCTCTGATAGTAAAACCAATTTGATGATTAACAATAAAAGATTTGGCACTTGAATTACTTAACCTTCTTTTAATTTTATAATTCTTTCAAATAAATGGTAAATGGATGATCAAGAATTTTGATCTATTCAAAGTAAAAAATAATCGACTCCGGTGGGACTCGAACCCACAACCTCCGAATTACATCTTCAACCACTAGAAGTCCGACGCGCTATCCATTGCGCCACGGAGTCACATGCTTAAGATGCCTTAAATTTTAGGTACATTAAATGTGCAATTTAAACAAAATCGCACGTACACCCACACATTTTTTTACATTAAAAAAATTTTTATTGGGAAATATAAATATAAAAAATATGACGCGTAAAGCAATCATTCTGTTATTATGTAAGCTCACGTGCTTTTTATTCAGTTGGATTGCCCTTTCTTTCTTTCGTATTCCCTCCATAGATTATTATACCCCGTGATTATACCACTTGTTATCGGAAGCAACAGCGGATTTGTCGTCACAAATATATATATATATATATATATATATATATATATATATATATATATATATATATATATATATATATATATATAGATAGATATAAATATATATATATATAAATATATATATTTATATTTATATTGATAAGACTTTAAACAACAAGCAAACGTAATTGTCATGAATAACTCATGGCAAAAAATTTGACGTGCACTTTTACACATACATACATACATACCTACAAGCATTTATACACTCACTCTCTCACTCACTCACTCACCCACTCAAAAAATTTCATACAATATATATATATATATATATATACATATAATTATACCCGTAAATTTTATATACAATTTTATATATATAGGAAATTTTATATATATATTATACAATTTATCCATTTAATTTTATATATAGAAAATAAAATGAAGCATAGGCCTTAACTCGTTAATCTCATATGTTCAAGTTTAAATTTAAGTCGAATGTTGAACATTTAGCTTAAGCCTTTGCTCTATTGATTAGAGTTAATTTTTAGTTTACCTTTATTTATTTTCTCCGCCTGATCCTGTTGTATTAGAATTAGGGTTTACCTTTTTTTCTTATCTTCCAGTTGGGTCGTAACTGGATGTGGTTCAACCATTTAATGGCTTGCCTTATAAGTTAGATGTTGTTGACATTTATTCTTTGATTGTTTTTAACTATTGTTTGATTATTATTTATTAATTAATTAATATATAATTTAATCTTTAATTTTAAATTTTTAATGTTTGTTTATCTATCCTTAATTAATTTTTTAATATGATGTTATCATTTACCATTATTAGTAGTATTAGTTAGTAGCATTAGAATTACCTTTTTTTTTAGTTTAACTTTAATTTAACAACTACCATGAACCGATCTCTAGTCTAGTCTAGTGGTATTAAAAATGGATATGATTTATATTTTATTTCAAAAATAAACCTAGAAGCTAAGCTTGTGAGGGCATAACATCAACATGTCATAAATAAAGTTTATGTTTTTTTTAAAGGTTTATAAACAATAATGAAAAATTATCAAATAAAGTTAAGATTAAATAAATTAAAATAGTCATTACATTGAATAAAAAAAAAGCAAAATGTTTATTCTTTATTGACATAATTATTATGTCAATTATTATGTTGTTCTTGATTGGATAATAGCCAAAAATTAAAATAATTAAATGTGTTCATACATTGAATAAATATAAATATTTATATTAACAACTCAGATATCTTTTATAAAACAAACTTATGTTTAGAATAAATATAAATTATAAAATATATGACTATACATGTATTGTATATGAATAATTTATACATTTATAATTTTGTATATACAAGTAACATTGAATATATGTAAATAAAATAATACAGGTAGAAATAATATTTAATTTTCGAACAAAGAAATATGTTGCTTTTATCCTTTGGCAAATTTATTCTGAAAGCCATTATTTGGAGTTAAGATGATTTGCTGACATTCATAACATGATCAGCAATATGTTTATAAAATACTGGAAACAAAATATTGTTATTCTTCAGATGGTCCTCAATTACTTCTTTTTTGCAAGATTCAACATTACCAAGATAGTAAGTCAGTGATTTTAGATTATTTTAGGAAACATTTTTTGCCTGTGCCAAACATTTTTATAGAGGAGTGCTTCATAGCAGGTTTGCTAAGATTTTGCTGACCTGACAGAAGAGGAAAAAGATTTTTTGGTTGAACCAGCTGAAATCCATCCTGAACAAATTCAGTTATTTTTTCTTTAGAGTCTGTGCCTGATGAAATTTCCTTATCTGACATCATATCATACTGCTGAAGTATTCTTTTTGAATACTTAATTTTAAACAAACAACAAGCTTCGCATGCATAGTATTATTATTTAATTTTAAAGTATTTACTTTTTCTGAAACTTTTGTGATGCATTCATTTAATTTTTGTTATGCTAGCTATAAAAAATTATACAAATATTTTTTATATACAATAAAATATTATATATTATAATTATATACAATAATAATCAGCAATATTATAATTTAATTTATAATAGTTATAGGTGAAAAATTAAAAATTGACATCACCTACACCATTCTACCATATTTTTCATCATCTTAGTCCTTAGTGTTAATCACTTCTCAGCAGAAGAGTTTTAATGTGAATGGACATTGCATTTAGATACATAATATCATAGTAGTGTTTGAATGTTACAACCCATTTCAGACAACGCTTATGACATGAATGCAATATTATCAAATGAGTACTACATGGATTTAGACCTGTATGATATTTACAAAAGACTTCGTCATCGCTACTTCGGTGGTGCTTTGGCCTAGGTACCAAGTAATACTGTTTCTGCTGTGGTTGGTGTGGACATTGGCAATCCCAAACACGGGCAGCAACTCAGTGGCAGGTCACTGGGCTGCTACTAATGGCAACCATTCTTGTTTTGTTATTTATTAAATTTTCCATAAGTACATTAATCAGTTGGGAAATCCACTCTCTACTCACCACTCTAATTAATATTATGTTAGGAATTACTTGGCTTAATGTCCATGTTATATTTATGTTTTTGAATCCTATGTTTAAGAAACTTTGCCTCCTTATAATCCTACCATTTGGTATTCAAAATGTACACTCCAACATTCTGCAAGATAATTACATTTTTGTATATGATCGTATATGTGATCATTTTTATATCTTTTTAGCAGTTTTTTTAATTATAATTGATTGCCATAAAGTCTGTTGAGGAAAAAAATCTGCTTTAACAAAGCGTATGTAACAAGCCTCTAGGAGCACTTGAAATCATTTGTACATTTTTTAACATGAAAAGGCAGCATACAATACAATAAAATGTAATACAATACAATACAAAATATCCTGCCTGCAAAGATTTTAATTGTTTTTTCCAGCAAATGAATGACAGACAACTTATGTAGTAACACGCCAGAACAGACCCTTTCTGATCACTAATGAATACCTCCAGCCCCTGTTGATTATGTCATATTGAAAGAAAATTTTGTCCAGTATTTTTTTTTATTTTTTAAAGAAGATTGATTTGATTCAGGTGCTAGTGTGAAATGTGGACAAATTTTAGTTGGGAAATATTAAGGAAAAAACTGGGAAATGAAAAATTTAATAAATTACTTGAAGAAAAAAGAGAAGTTAGTTTTTCAAGTTTTTTTCTAAATTTACATTGGTCAAACTGAATTTAATTCATTTCATTAGTTTAATTAGAAGAACGAACACGCAACAAATTTATTTATAATGTAATGCAAATTTCAAATTATTATTTGTTTTTGTTGCGTAGTAAAATATGTGACAATATTTGATTTTATGTTTCAAAATTCTAGATTTTTAATTTTTTTCAAATTATTTTTATTTATATTAATAAGGCCTCACCATCGTGCATAACAAATGTCTTGGGTCATAATGCTCTGTCACTGGCTTCTCACAATGCCCTGAAAATGGTTTCAACTAAAAGGCAGAAGCTGCCGGCAATGCTGAAGAGGTACCACGCGGTAGGAGCAGTAGGTTATGCTTACGTCATTTCCGACAATCCCATTAAGAATTGTGAATTCTTCAATGAAGACCACAACTATAAAATAAGATTTAGGTGAAGTACAATTTGCTGTGGAAACTTATTTTGAGTTGCAATTGAATTGTTTGGACATGTTTTCACTCAAATTTTGTTACTGATGTAGGTATTTTGAAAATGCAGGGTGAGTAATGTTAACTGCAAGGACGACAGAGATGGATGCATAAGAGAGGTTGTCATCAAGTTTGTGGATCAAGACCACGATGGCCCATTTGATTTGTTCTTTCAAACTGGTCGCATGTCTCTTGCCAGAGATAGCTCTACATTTTTGCAGATGCTCAATTTAAAAAATGAAGATGATATGGAGAAGTGGTGCCTTAAAAACCCTTATGTGTATGCATTATTTGTTTTAAAATTCAGTTTATTTTATTGATTTTTTCGTCTATTTTTTGCATGTTGCAATTTTCATTTGCAGATACAGAGCCCTAGTGGACAGTATAAGGAGGGGGCCTTCATCTTTTGCAGACCTAACCTACTACTCACAACTATGCTATCGAGTTACAATGCCAAACAAGAAGAAGCAACTTGTAAAGTTTAGATTGATCCCTGTTCATGCTGCTGCCAAGTATGATGAAGTCAATTTCGCCGAAGATAAGCAGGTCCATTTATATCAATTTTAATTTCAAACATTCCTGAAGTTCTTTATATACAAAAAATTTGGTAATAAGTTGAAGAAGTTTTTAAATAAGCATCTGCTACTCCATCTATTTTCATTTTTATTGTTTTTAACGTTGACTTATTAGGTTTTGGAGAGTGGAATGTTGACAGTAGAGGAACAAAATGCACCTTGGTTGGTTCTAGCAGCAGACGAAGACGAGAGGAATGATAATTATTTAAGACAGGAATTCAAAACTCGCTTGTGGAGAGATGAACCTGTTACGTTCTACATGGATGTTCAAATGGGACCTCAATCCAGAGATTTCGATCATGTCAATCCACAGCTGGTAGGGTATATGATTAATGCAAAACTCTAAAAATTAATGTTTGTAAACGTTTGTGGATTAAATTGTTCTTGTTTCTGTTGTTATGCTCAGTCATGTGTTCCTGCCTGGTTTCAGTGATAATTTAAAAATTCATTGTAAGCTATGGAATGAAGATGAGTTTCCGTGGAGTCGTCTGATGAGAATTGAACTCACCACACATGTGGCATCAGAGGCTCTCAGACGAACAACGTTCAACATGGCCGACAATCCTGCCGGTATTGGATTTCCCACTGCTCGTTCTCCTCAGGATCCTTTCAGTTTACAGAAAGTTATGATTAGCACCTTTACAGAAATGGAGAGGAAGGTTGTTTGTTGTTGTTTCACGCTAAAAAATAATTCTTATTGTTCAAATGTACATATTTCCATTTGAAACCACAACTTGCTCCTTAAATACAACTTATATGACAACATCTTCCAATCATCCTATATAAACATAAAACATAAACATAAAGAAATGATTGGCGCGAAAAACATGTGCCCACATCTAAATGAAATAAAATCAATCAATCTTCGTTTTGCGTCTAAATGAAATAAAATGTTATTATAATATCATTATATATGATGACTTTTCAAAAACAGAATGTGCTTTCTTTGTACCATTATTAATTAATTAATTAATTTAGTTTGTTGTCGACTGCAGGAGGTCTCTCAGATATGTGATCCAGTGAAGGAGAAGACTGAAGGAGCCCTGAACACCACCTACATCATAACCATTTTTTCTGAATCTCTGAAAGAAAGTAGACCGATACCTTTCGTTGAGGTCTACGTTACTCTAATTGGTTGGTTGTTTTCAGAGGTTAATATAAATCAGCCAGCGTTGTAAACTTTTTTCGTGCATTGTATAAATGAATAGCGACAGTAATGCCGACTTTGTTTAACGCGTATGAAATTGTGAACGATCGCACATGTGGCACACAATGATCATCTTCTTCTTCACAGCAATAATCAACCCCTCCCCACAGGAAAACGTTGCAGAAGCTCTCCTCTCGTTCTCAGCAGGGAAAATCGTGAAGGTAACTGGGAGAAAGTGAAGCACTACAGAAAGGAAGTGTTCAGGACGAATTATGACACTGTAGATGATCTGCTTGGCGTTGTTGTTGAGGTTTACTACAGGTCTGTTTGATATATTTCTAATCTAAATTTTTAATTGTGTCACGGTACATCTAATAGGATTACCTTTAAAGAAAATGTTGAAATTAGTAATGATTTCGGCTTAAAGTAAATGATTATTTAAATATTTCGATTACAACAGACACATTACTGAGTCCTGGTTTCTCAGGAGTTTAACAGTTGAAGATGTCAAACAAAACAAATCATGGACCTTTCCATGTTATGAGGTTGTAGAGAATCCCATTTTGTTACTTCCTGGAGAAGGTATGGAGGAGGTTGTTGTGACGTTTTTATTGTCAACAATTTTTTTTTCGTTTTTTTTTATCCCATTTAAAGTAAGATTTTGATTAATGTGTTTCGTGTTTTCTATATTCACGCTTAAAATAGCATTTCTTATATCTCTTTGGCTTTTCATTATAACGTTTTTTTGAGGACATGCAGTTTCATTTCATAGCTGAGAAATTTTCTAATGACATTTCTATCCATTGGAACATACAAGATGGCTTAATTATTTTTATTTCCTTCAAATTCAGCCTATCTGGCTCACAACGAGCTCTACCAGGTTAGCAAAAAAGAAAGATTATTTCAGCTTAATGAAAGAAAGTGTGAATATTTATGGGACAAAAAAGATGACAAGAAACTCTCCTCCTCTTCGTCAACATCATCAGGTGTCATGCTTCCAGGGCAGATTCGTAATCCTCAACAGGTAAACAAGTTACCTGAACGACACAAATCTCGTGCAGCCAAGTACACAGGTGTTCGATGGGAAGTCGATCCCAAACTGATTGATTTCTTCAGAGAATTTCGATTTCGTTTGGCAGTAGATAAATCCGCTAAATCAAAATCATTGCTAGGAAAAATGAAAAAAGCCAAATTGTTGAAAAAGCCAAAGGAAACGCGGAAAATGCGTGCTTCAAACAAAGCATCAGACAAATCAAAGAGACCAATTTTTATGAAGCAGTTTTCGGATGAATATCATGGGAACACAAAACACCAGAAGTACATTACGAGAAAGAGTCATATTGTCGGCTATGATGAGGTTGATGGCCAGGATGATCCGCTATCAAACAGGAAGTCCATTGTGAAAAGAGTTAAAAGTAGTTTTAAAAAGTTGGTCAAATTTTTTTTATCTAAATTTTTTAAATAACCAACGCTCAATGACATATACATGACTGAAATTATCGTTAGTTTTAGAATCATTCAAATTTTATTTAATATTTTCAAATAATTTGAAATCGATTAATTGAAACTATTGTACTACTTTAAGCAATAGAAATAAAAATTTAATTGGAAACAACTTTTTTAGACTGAGGCCCAACTCAATAACAAGGCAACAAAAGGGCTACCACATTGAATGCCTCAAAAATGACTGTGTTGATGGGTTTGTATTGACTCGTATGTTTTTATCCAATTATGTTGCACTGTTGACATATTTTCTGTTTAATTATATAACTTAATGCAAAATTGCAGAGGTAGGCGAACTGCTAGTCGAATGCAGCGCATCGTACATTTCAAGCGGCCTGCGAGTATTTCACTTGATTTGGTTTTCTATCTACAAAAAATTATTTTCAATCTAGTTTTCGCCTGCTTTGTGTCACCGAGACTGCACTGATAAATGTTTGCTTTGATAAATGCACAACATATTTCGTTACTGGCGTTTTAGGTATAGGCGTATAAAATTTTAAAATTTTGTCGACGAGTCACTGTAACACGGTTTAAGTATTGGGACTGAATCAACAAATTGTTTTCAGTGGCGTCTTTTCCAAAGCTAAGAAGTGTCATTTGGTGTTCCACTGGGTGGTTTTCTGGGATCGTTGTTTTTTTTTTTAAACCACGGAAGTTATCGGCATAATTAAAAAATGTTTTTACTGACGACATACGGATTTTAGCGAGTAGTTCAGTTGCGTCATTCGACGGTTTAACAATTGAATTTGCCTGCTACCCATCAAATGTACGCAAATAAATGAAGAATCACGGACTCACCCGATCCGAGTCAGCTACTCAATCAGCTACGGTTTCAACTTAACCGACGTGGCTGGGTTTAATATTCATTTTGCGTTTGTGCTAACCGTCTGCGTGCTATATTTGTTATATATGTTATGCTATGTTATTCTGTTATGACTGTTATCCGCAATTGCACGGTGTGAAGGCTGTTACCGGAGTACGAAAAAATACATTCGATTAGAAACTCGACTACTGCAACAGTATTTTATGGACGCATCTATAAATATGGACAAATCTATAAATATAAATATATTATAATATATTCAAAGCCAAGCAAGCATAATTTTGACCATAATTTTGAAAGAGTTTAATCATGTAGCTTCCATAGCACGATATCGGCATTAACTCCAGATTCGTAAATTAATTTTGTTCAAGTAGCAATTATTATTATATGCAAATGTATCATTAATTTTGTTACTGTTTGCTTGATTGATAAATGTGCTTTATAGTTGTATTACGTCACACTCTGATTCTCTGGATTTTCAAAATTTTCTTTCAACCAAACTAGCAATTGGATCTCTTTATTTTTTTGTTTCAAGTCCAACTTTTTTTTTAATTTTTCGTAATTGTGACAACATTTTTGTTTCTACAATGGCTGTTTGTGTACGAGTCTTGTTTATGATAGTTTTGAATGTATGCGGCTCAGTTGAAGAAGAAGTTTTCTCATCTCTGCCATAATGCATTGGTAAAGATATAAATGTTAAATTTAGATAAAAGGGTACACTTTTCATTGCCTAATTAATAAGAATGAAGTCATCGTTGGTTGACCTTGTCTTCTTAGGAGCAGATATTTGAATCTGCACTCAACATTTGATATGGAGTCAAAACTTCCTGATGGAAGTCCTGGGGATATGTGCCACGCTGTACTCAAGGATGAAGACTTTGCCAATTTGTTCCTGGTGGGATCAAATCCAGTGCTTATTCAGAAGTGCACCAAGTTGCCCAATAAGTTTCCTGTGACAAATATTATGGTGCGCCAGTTTTTAGATGGTTACAATTTGCAACAAGCAATAGAGGTCTGTTGATTATAAATTTTTTACAATTATTGTTATTATTATAATTATTATTTTTGTTTTTGTTGCTATCGTCATCATTATTGTCTATCAGACAAACTGCGATACAGAAATATTTATATATATATTGATAAATTTTCTAAACAAATCTCTAAGCTGATGGTTGCAAAATTTAAATTAATTTTTTCAATTGGTTAACTTTTTCAAAGTCTAAATACAAAAAGTATAAATCATCCGAAATCTTATATGTAAAATTATAAAATAATTTTTTATGACAAAGTTGATATTTTCATTAATCTTCAATGAAAGTGTATTGATTTATTATTTTATTCCTTACAAAGAATTGCAGAAGTTTTTTAGTAAACGTATCCGTGTATGTTTCACTTATGTTTTACAGGACGGTCGTATCTTCATTGTTGACTACAAAATTCTCAACAAGATAACTACAACCCATCACAACACTGACCACCGGTTCATCGCCTCGCCAATCGTTCTCTTCTATTTAAATGATGTCGAAACACTTCTGCCATTGGCTATACAGTTGAATCAGGAACCTGCTTCTGACAGCAATCCAATCTGGACTCCCAACGATAAGGAAGGCTGGCTGCTAGCCAAGCTGTTAGTTTTTTTCTGGTGTATTCTGCTTTTTGCCTTACTTCTTATTTATTATAGCGTTAGTACTACAGTTTGATTTGTCAATAATGTATCCATTTTCATTTTCCAGTAACACCTTTTGTATAATTTCTATAAGTATGATTTGTTGCACAGAACTCACGTATTATTAATATTAATATATTAATATTATTATTTATTATTATTATAATTATTATCGGAGAATTTATATAGCGCCTTTCAATAATAATCAAATGCGTAATACTTATACACTCACCGCATTTACAAAGTGATAGTAATAATTTTCTCCATTTGTTGCCTTGAATGATTTTAAACAACTGTGAAACTGCAGATGGGTGCGTTGTAGCGACTTCAACTACCAGTTTGCCGTTTCCCACCTGTTCAACTGTCACTTCCTCATGGAACCCTTCCTCATTGCCACCATGAGGTGCCTGCCATCCAGCCATCCGTGCTACAAAATTCTCTTACCTCACTTCAGGTAGCTCCTCTTTACACATAACAATAATAATAAATGTCAGTCTTCATTCAAATAACGTTCATTTCTGGAATATTTTTCCTTTTCCGTTAATGTCGATTGTAGAAAATGAAAGACTTGTTGTAAAATATTATTAAATGCATTCGTAGATTAATATCTCTGGTATGTAATTAAAAATTATTGCTTATAATTATGAGTTATTTATTGGCGATTTATTTTTGAAATGCGGTTTGTTGTTTACATTTTTGTTACTGATACATTTGTATCATCTATTTAAGGTACTTGTTGGTTTCCAATACATTGATAAGGCATCAACTGTTGAGTGAGAATGGTGCTGTCGACAAGTACACCTCACTCGGTCGACTTGGATTCCAGGAGCTCATGGAAAGACATTGGTCACAATTTCATTTTGATCACCTGAATCCTAGAAAAGATTTCGAGAGACGTGAAGTTTCTGTTGCGTCACATCTTCCCGGGTACATTTACAGAGATGATGCACTGAGATTATTTGATTGCATCAATAACTGCTGTGATAAATTACTCAACATACATTATGGGACTCCCGAAGATTTTCTTAAAGATGAAGAACTCGCGAGTTGGTTTGACGAACTTTCAAATTTTGGATTTCCTGGGCATTTTTTCCCTAATGATTCAAGTTTGAATAAAAAGTTTTCTAACTTTCCTTCCGACGTATCTTCATCCTACCCCTTGGTTCCCAGTGCTCCGCCTCTTGAAGTTAGTGGGAATCGACAATTCTTCTTTGATGAAGTTGATTCTACGGTGGACAACATCAATAAACAAGCATCAAACCATCACAACCAAGACTTTCATTCAAATAGTCTTCAACTCGATATAAAGAACTTGCGCCAACAACAACAAAATGTCTACTCAAACGATTTACACAGGCCTTCCGAAAGTGAAAGTGTTTATGATGAAATAAACTCTTCTCTCATGGATGAAAATAATAAAAATTTTAACCATAACAAAAATTTAGAAAAAATTTTTGTAAAAACTATTAACCCTTTGAACCTTGTCGAAACGAAAAATAATTCAACTAGTGAAACACATCCTTTTGCAAATAATTATGCAAATATTCCAAACTTGTCAAGCGATTCAAAAATGTGCAGGCCTTCGAATTTGAAAGAACTTGGTGAATTGTTATCCAGCATTATATTCACTATAACGTGTCAGCACTCAGCTACCCATAGTGATGCCCTTGATTTATTTGGATACGTTCCCGACGTGCCGGCTATGATGAAAGCCCCTCCCATCACCAAAGAATTTAAAAATATCGACAGCCAATATTTAGCGCACGTTTTACCAGAACAGTTTCCTGAAGCTTACTACACTTCGCTACTTTTTATTATGAATGCTCATAAGCCCGATGAGGTATATCTTATAAACATAATAAATCTTTTAGGCTGATTTATATTTTAATTAAAATAATTAATCAGAATTTGTTAGGTGAGTTGGATGAGCTCTACTTCTCAGACGAGCAGTCAATAAAAGTGTTGGAGGACATGAGGAAGGAGATGAGAACCCTGACCATTGAACATGCCACTCGAAATTTCAAATCAAACATTAAATATGATTGTCTGCTACCAAAGTATATTACATCAAGTAATCTTTTTTGCATTTTTATGCTTATTAATTATTGTATTATATTAACCTAACGCAACAAAATGTTACTTAAGCTCGTTTCTAAATTAGGTCATAACAATGTTCTATATAATTTTTTTTCTATTTATTTTATTTGGTGTACTGACAGGTCCTGAACCTTTACCGTTCATAGCAAGAGACAGGTTGGACAAGATATTGTTAAACCTTGGGGCTACATTCACACTGAACGCCTTTTTAGAACAAGCTTCATTAGGAACGACTGCTTACTCTTTCGCGTTGGAACAATGTCTTTTCTTTTATGAAGCATTTGATGGTCGCAGTACTAGAGGTTTATTTATGGGGGAGAAAAAGGACGTAGCTACGGATAAAACTGGAAAAGATGAAGAATTGGGAGATATTAAACCGAAAATGAAATCAAAGCAAGTTAGGCAAGTTGTAAACTCCATAATTGAAAGTGATGAAGACGTTGAGGACGGAGTTTTCCGTAATGAAGTAATTGGGACTGAACAAAATTCTGTTTCGAAAAGGGAAAAGTTTACCAAAGTCGGTCGCGTAATGTCGTTGAATTACTAAAAACAATTTATAATTGTTTTTATACATTTTAATCTTGCGTATTCAAGTTGTTTTTGTGTTATTAGTTGTTAATTAATTGTTATTCGTATCACCCATCCTGTTATTAAAATCATGTTCATTTGAGTGCCTTTTTATATTTTTGAATTTTTACCAACTTTATATTTTATATAATGTCGATTATGTTTTGCAAAACATTCCTTCTTAAATTTATATTTAAACATTTTATAACAGTTGTTATCAATTACAGATGGAATCTTTATAATATTAACTTTAAATAAAACTGCTTGCCTTATACCTTGATACAGTTACGGATTGCTGTTAAATTTTTACTAAAAGTAAAACTAAGTAAAATTTTGTCGGCTTTAACTAAATAGAGAAACGGCTGATTTATTTCTAATTTGTCCACATGCCTTCTATTGAATGAAATGACATCCATTGATTTCCCGTCCACCGCACGCCTTCATTCACCTTACGCTACCAACCCCCTTTCCATACCTTGAAACATACCTACCTACTGCAACAACACTGCGTGTGCTGTGCGTCCATTACGCCAGTGGCTCTGCATAATGTAGGCAGATGGACGAGCACATAACATAACGAAGGAATAATAAGCTCCTGTGCATAAATACATCCTTTAATTAAATCAATTGAAAATTACATGAATGTTACTCTAAACAAGTTCAACAGCTTAGCAAATGATCGATAAATCATTCGGCAAATTGCGGAACGCTACAATTGTGTTTTTTTTTTGAACCTACTATGCTAATGAAAAACGCTCGAGTCAAACAGGTTCACGCGTGCGTTGCACTAAGAAACATTTGCATGTGTACGATTGTATGTGCGTTTGTTTGTGTAAACTAAATGAACGCATGTACATAAGAACACATTAAGCCAAACCTTATGTACTCCATCTAAAAGTATTGTCTTGAAATTTGTTTGTATTTCTGTTCTCAAAACCGCACAATATTGTTTTGTATGTGCTCGTAGGCACGTCTGGAAATTGCATTATATAAATAAGTTTTTATATTGCAGTATATAAATAACCAAAGTAATTCCTCATATAACGAATTACAGTTGTTATATATTATGTATGTGTGTGTGTAAATATACGGCTAATGCACGTTCTGTATGATATAGTTGTGAATATGTATGTGATGTATGAATCGCATACATCGCCGTATTAGTACGGAGCTTGAATATTTTTGTATTGAACGAGCTGCCTGCGTTTAAAAGGTAACAAAGATGTTTGTGTAATTATCAAAAAGTATGCCTCTATCCTAAATATTTCCTTCATCCTAAGTTGAAAATTCGTCTGCTCCTTTTGTTTGTTGTATTTTGTTTGCTAATTTTAATAAAATTAAAATCTTCAGCTAAGATTTCATCCTAAAATGGATTTATTGCTATTCAAAAGTTAATTTGATCTACTAATAAAAAAGTACATTTAATAATTAATTAATAATTAATTGGATCATTTGGTACTAGCATAACAACACTTGATATTTTCCGCTTGGTGTTGTTTGTAATTAACTTACTGAAACCAGCCGAACCATATTATACAAAGTTTAGTAATAGTTAATTATTAAATAAAATAAGATAATTGCACCAATTTCCGAAAATGTACAAGGTAACTCGTGAAGTTTTAACAACCACTTCAGAAAAGAAGTCAGGTTTCGACACTGCAGACGACGATTTTGAGATGGACGATGATAGGATGTTAAGGAAATCTGGATATTCCTCCTATAGATTTTCAAGAGGAAAAGATTTAAGATCCACTGACGAAGGTTGGCTGCTTAACTTTATCTATTCTCTATACCACACGTCTATACTGTGGTATAGTATAGTGATAGTCTATGTTTATATTTTTGAGTTTCTGTACACTTGATAATTTGATCATAAAATTTATAATAATTTTGAATCTAATATTAAATATATCTGTTGAATAAGCTATATTTAGAATTTAATTAAATTTAATTTGATTTTGGACATTTATGCATCTAAAGACATTTTCTTTGTTATACATTTTACGATACTTTTATTTGCTTATAAAAAATTAACAAAAAAAGAATAGAAGACAGGATGACTATGATCAAGTTATCATGTAACTCATCTAGCATAGCCACCTTGCAAATAGTTTCAAAAAAATAAATAAAAAACCAGTCTGATATAATACAAAATTACAAAGTGATCAAATTAAAAAAAATGAAATTATTTCTGTAATCTAAATCACTACAAAAAAAAACTCATAATTTTACCAGTTTTTACAATAATTAAAAAAATACAAAAGAAAATTATCATTATAAACAAAAGTCATCACCTTCAGCACCACCACCACCAAACATTCTCATCACCACAACCATCACCACGATCCTCATCACTATCACCATCATTAACATGTAAATCGCTAAACACCATCACCACCACCAAACATCCCCGTTACCACCACTAAACATCCTCATCTCCACAACCATCACTTCAATCCCCATCACCATTATTAACATGCAAAACGCCAGACACCATCAGCACCACCACCACCAATTATCCTCGTTACCACCATCATCATCACTATTGTCATCACCATCATTAACATATAATTTTGTCAATATAAATCACTTAAACAAGGTTATGTTGTTTGTTAATTAAAATTGCCTTTAGCTTTTTCTTGAAAATATTCAGTCTTGCATCCAAAATAGTGTTCAAGTTATATTTAGCTATTAAATTATTCCATATTCGCGGACCATTACAGAAAACATGAAAAAACAAAATGTTTGTTTTAGACTTGTTACATACACTTGATCATATTATGATATCTATTATTCAAGAAAAATTTATAATAATCACCAAAAATAGGTGGTAATAATCCTGCTTGTTGTTTGAAAACAAATATTGAACAAAAATATCTGTGAAGATCAATAAAATTTAAGCTATTTGTCAACGGAAACAATGATTTAGTTGAGTCATGAAACTTTGCATGAGTAACAATTCTCATAGCTTTTTTCTTCAAACGTTGTAATGGTAATGTTAACGAAGGATATGTCGACGCCCAGATGATGTTGCCATATACAAGATGAGGCAGACATATTGAATTGTACAGTAAAATCAATGATCTCCTAGGTAAGTAAAATTTAACTCTATTGATTACACCCAGTGACCTGGCTATTTTAGTAGTTACACAACTTATTTCTAGTTTAAAAGTTAACTTGCTGTCTATATTTAACTTTTAATTGTTTTAAAGATGGCATATTCAATATTGACTCTTTAGTTTGAGCCTATTATAATATTATATATATATATAATGAATAATAATAACATAATATATAGATATATATATATATATCTCCATTTCATTTATTTTAAATTTAGAGCTTTCATGTCTTGCTCGATTGTTGGTGACCAGGACTTTTTTGGATGACCTTTGGGACGTGTGCCAGGTACTTCAACATCTGCAAGAGAAGTTATGGTACTGTTTCCACTTCGTTTGACATGACCAAACCACCGCAGACGGTGTTGCCAGCATTCGTCCTTTATATCATCTAAACCAGAACGATGCAGAATTTCGGTAGATTTGATGAGGTTCTTTAGACTATTTCGTTGCATCCATTGGATCATTTTCATATCGGTTTGGTGAAGTTGTTGTTTCAGTTTGGTTGTCATTGGCCATGTTTCTGCACCATATAACATCACCGGACGTATCACAGATTTATAAAGTCTTGATCATAGTGGTAGTGGGATGTCACGCCGCATCAATATAGAGAGGCTAGGAGATGCCATTTATTCCAGGCTGCACATATACGTGCTCGAACAGCAGCTTCACCTGCTCCAGTACAATCTAGAACATCCCCTAGATATTGAAACGATGTGACTTTCTCTACCTTAATGGCTTCAAAAACAAGCTTTGTGATTTTTTCCATCACAGGTATAAATAACAGTGAAGTGAAAATCGAGCCTTGGTGAACCCCAACACTGATTTCAAATGCATCTATGTTTCCAACCGTTGTGCTGACGAGAGTCTTAGTATTCATATACATTTCCATCACAAGTCGAACAAGATATTCTGGAATGAGTTGTCGACGTAGACTTCACCTGATTACTTCACTGGGAACTCGATCAAATGCTTTTTCAAGGTCTACAAAAATGTGTGATAGTTGTTGATGCTTTGCGAGGTACTTCTCTTGCAGTTGCTGAAGGATGTGAATTGCATCAATTGTTGATTTCTCTGCTAGGAAACCAAATTGATATTTTCCGATTGTGAAGCAATGACGTTAATCTTTTCTCAATGTTTTTCTCGACAATTTTCAGAGAGTGTTCTAACAGACGTATACCCCAATATGATGAACAGTTCAATGGATCACCTTTGCCTTTATATAGAGAAACTGTCATGCTCCATTCAGTTCGCATTGAGCAATTTGTCCAGATTTCACGGCAAAGTTGTAGTAACGTTTGGATACCTGCAGTACCAGATGCTTTGATAATGTCATTTGTGAGTCCAGAGGGCCCTGCTGCTTTTTCATCCTTCATAGCTTTCAGAGCTTCTGTAAGCTCCTCTACAGTGATGTCTGGAATCAGATTTTCGATGGATGGAGCGTCAAAGTTTACATTGATGGGATTTGTTTCATTTAACAGACAGTTGAAATATTCTTTCCACTGTAGCTTGATCTCATCTTGTTCAAGAACCATATCATTTTTGTCATTTTTGATACATGAGGCACCAACTGTCTTTTTTCGTACGCTTTGCTTGTTTTGCTATAAGATACAGAGATTTCATTTGTTTACCTCTGCTTTTAGTGAGCCACTCTCTGCACTGATCTGTCCGAGCCAGTGCGACTTGACGTCTTGCATAGTTCTTCTCACGGAAAATTTTATGGTCATCAACAGACTTTGATTTTTGCCATTGCTTGTATGCAACTTTCTTTTCAGCTATTGCATTTTGTACACTGTCATTCCACCACCAAGTGTCCCGTTCATGCTGACGTTTTGTACCAGTTTACCCACAAACTGTAGTTGCAGCGTAGTTTAGGATTACACCAGTTCAACAGCTTATCAAATGATTGATAAATCATTGGGCGCAAAGATCTAAAGAATGCTCCATTGTGTTTTTTAACCTTGTATGCCAGTGCTTATCAACCTTTTGAGATTCAAAAATCACTTAAAAATGTGTGTCTCATCTTCGGACCCTTACTGAAAATTTTGCTACTAGCACACTTGAAATTTATATGATTATTATTTCATATAATGACATAACAGCTACACATAGTTAGTATAACATAGTTTTTAGTATAACTATTAGACTTAGAGAACTACAGTTACTGCACTTGACTAAAGGAGTATTAAAATTGTTATTTAAAATTATTTATTATATATTTTAATAAATGTTTTAAAAAGTATGCTATCAACTAATGGTTGTATCTTATATATACTGAACATGTCCTACTTTATTGGCTCCAAAAATTGACTTTGCATTCCTACTTTATTACTAAAGTGTGAATGCAAAGTTAAATAAGTTAAAAAGTTATTATAAAAACACCATACAAGATATTGAAAAATTGAACCAGAAACTGATCAAAGCTGATTGCAGTGATATTTTTTAACGAATGTATCTATGACAGTCTTATTCCTAATTGTGTATATATATATATATATATATATATATATATATATTTATTTATTATATAATTATTTAGAAATTTATTTATCATTCTTTATGTAAACAATTATTTATCTTTATATAAATAAATTTGATTTTAAGGGTTATTTTCTCAATTGGCAAACAATGTGAATGTTAAAGTTACGAAAGTATTTTGTGTGCATTTACAAAATTTTATATATAATGTCAAAATATTTTTGCAATTACTTCAGATGGCATTTCAGTAAATGTAGGTTGTGTTTGCTCAAATTGTTTGACTATGCATGAAATAATTACCTTCCATATAGATTTCAATGAGTGGTATGCTAGATTTCATGCATTGTTTAGCTTTCAGCAAGCTTAACATGGTTTATTCTATTGCCTAATTGTCTGATAAAATATGTTTACATTTCTCATTTTATGTAAAATTTTGTAGGTTCAGTAGAAATTTGAAGTAATCTGAACTAATTTAATAACAGCAAAATTAACTCTTAAATTTTCATTTTGTTTATTTTGCCATTCTTAGATAGCTAAATAATCTCATTTGTAAAACTTGATACAAGCGATGTTTTAAAATATAACCTTAGTAGGTAGTAATAAAAGTTCAATATCTTTATTGTTTATAATACCCAACATGCAAATTAAGACAAAGATTAACTTGACATAATTTAAATTTTTATTTGAAATTGAAAAAATTAGTTCATAGTTTGAAATATTAGGCTGGTATTGTATTAGAAAAAATTAAAAAATAAAGTCAAACATTCAAGAAAATATTAAATTATGGATTTGCCTGATTTTTCTACAGAAGCTGATCTGGATGACTGGCAAGAAAATGAGGGCACAAATGCTTCTACGTTTTCAAGGTACTATGGCTCTAACCCCCACAATTATAACACAACTGGTAGTACCAGCTACACGAGCCAGAACAGACAGCATCATCCTTCAACTACAGGAACGACATCATCAACAAAATTTGAAAGCGGTGTTGGAAGTGCTAAGATTAATGAAAAAACAAGCTGCTCTTGTTGCCCTTATGGATATCATGTTGACTTAGACTTTCTGAGACATCTGAATGCAGATGAGTATGAAAATGTAAAAAATGACCCTCGCTATCTGCTTAAACATCACAGACGTCTACACGAGATGCAACAACAACAATTTCAACAACGAGCCGATTCCACCATCGTCAATGCTACTAACACAGCTACAATCGGTTCTCAATCTTTTACTCCAAACCAACCACATCAAATGCAGCCTCCTCTCCAAAGATCCCCACAACCACATCCACAGCATCAAATTTCTACTTTGCAATCAAAAGTGCATCACTCCAGCAGATCACCATACCCATCAACAAGCACTCTGCCTCATCAACAATTTGAGAAAGATGATCAGCCCACATATGAGAATGCTGTAGCTCTTTATGGACGGAACATCAACACCACAACATCTTCCTCTGGTAGTTACCAGCAACATAGTGGAACAAATGGTTACATCAATACAAACAACACCACAGCAGTTGTTACCAATGGTTACACAGGCCCTGATGGTAATGATGTGAAAAGGCAGGAGATGGTTTATATTGGCGAAAATGGTGCAACTACAACTAGAGTTATTGAAGAAGTTCACAGAACTAGAACAACAATCATCAACATGGATTCAGATGAAGATGATAAACAGCCTAATGATGAATATGAAAAACCAGAAAGGAAACCAAAAAATGAAAGACCAAGACCAAGAGATCCATCTCCAGAGCCATCATCACCTGGTTTTGATCCAGGTGAGAAATTGTTGCCACGACAGAAACCTCTCGTTGAGTTGCAGAGAAGGTTACAACTCATTCAGCCAGTTGATCAGAGAGGTCCACTGAGAACATATGTAAATGAAGCTGCACCCAAACCTGTTGATGAGAAAGATAAGGTCCATTTAAATACTTTATTACAATTATTTTTCAATTTTTTAATATTGCCACTATCTGCAATTAAACGTCAACTAAAAGTCTATTTTCTGAGTTATTTATAATCCCAAAAAATGTTTTATTTATTTATATATGCCTTTATTTTTTGCTCATTTGATAAATTAGGAAGCTCGTGACAAAGTCGGTCAAGCTCCTAAACCTCTTGATCTAGATTTCCTGGACAGGATGGAAGTTGAGAGGGTTAATTTTCTTGTTGTATGGAGTTGTTATTTTTTGGAGCATTAATTTAATTTTAGTCATTGAAGATGTTATAATAGAGTTTTTTCCTATTTATTTAGTCTTGCTATATTCAAAGATCCAGGATCATTTAATTTTAATGAGACATTGCTTGACTTTATAGATGTTTGTTATCTAGATTTTAGCCAAAATATTATTTTAATATAATAATATAACTATAGTTAGCTCAATTTATGCTTTTTATGTATGTTTGATCATAATATATTGTACATGCATTTGTTAATGTTGACTAACTTTGAAGACATTTTTATATTTGTTTTTTTTTATTTATTAATTTTGTTTGTTTTTGTATAGATTGAATGTTAAATGTAAGCATCTTATTTTGCATTGTTATATTCAGCAGAGATGACCCAAGATATGCATTTCACATTATTACAATATAAAATTATTATTATTTATTATTCATGTGTGTTGCACCAGGATTCAATTTTTACATATGAATCTGTTTTTTTTAAATAATAAAAATGATGAATTTATCGTACAGCCTGTTACTCCAATTTGGATCAAAGAAAGGGAAGAACTTCTGAGAAGAATCGTTATTCTGGAAAATGAAAAGCAAGAATTAGATAGCGACTTGAGGGTGAGTTTATATTTTATAACTTTTAATCTTAATTTCGGTTATATTTTTATTGTTACAGACGGACCATTAATTTTCTAATTGCAAATTACAGAAACTTCAGGAAAAAATGAGATCCCAGCAAAAATCAACTCGAGATATTGGTGTTGGTGATTATAAGGTTGATGAAGAAGTTCAGCTGGTTGTTCAAAAAGTAACAGATGGTCAGCAACCTATACGAATTCATGAAAAAGAATTGAATACTGAAGAGACTACGGAAATCAGAGAAAAGGAAATCAAAACCATTTTTGTTACCGGTATTGATGATAAGTTTTCACTGGTCACAACTACCCAGCCCACTGTTCAAAAAGGCGTTCAGCAACAAGTTGTCCAAAAAGAAACAAGAAGCATTGGAATAGGGGATGGAAATGTTTTTGAGGATAACCAGAAAAAGTTTGAAGTCCACGAGAAAGAATTGAGGACTGTGTACTTAGGAGGAGCCGACGCCAGCAAGTTGGCAACACGTAATGTTGGTATCCTGTGCAAAGCTGCCATGCGCGACGTTGGCATGATGCACACCAGCGAGGAAGAGAAACCAATGGTTCGTAATGTTTCTGTCGGTGCTGGAGAAATTGGAATATCTGAATCTGAAAGAACCACTTCTGTTGCATTGAATCGGGCTGATTTAGTTTCCACAACTGATCAGATGGCTGGTGGAGAAGAAAGCTATTTTGCAAGTAGTGGCTTCTGTCAGACAACACTGACCAATCTCAAGGGAGGTCTTGCAGGCATGAGAGGCGATCAATTGAAAGCCTACCTGGACGAATTGCTCAAAAGAGAAATTCACAGTGTCGGCATTCAGTGTCAGTTCTCAACTGAGAACAAGGGAACAGATGCTGCTCGAGTTGGATATGATATCGCTTCAGTGGGTGTTAGTGATGATACGATAGATGTCGATGTGGTCCCAATAAGAGTCATGAAATCGGTTGCTATTGATAACCGCCCATCTCTTTCTCACAGATGTGTTGGAACTGAATTTATATACAAACTTGATGTTGGCACGAACACTCGCACACAAGGATTATTTTTAGAAAAGGGATCTAATACAGACCCCAAACAGGTTTTTTCTATGGGCATCATGACTGAACCAAAGCGTCTTGTTACTTCACAGACAGGAACAGAGCTGTCTACATTCTTTGCAATGGATCAATACAGAACTACCGGTTCAATGACAGATGATGTTGACATGTTCAATAAACGGGTGAACACAGAAATGGACAGTGACGAGTATGAACAAAGAATCGGTACAACCAATAAACAAAGTTCTTCCTATATGGTATCTTCTGAATCCCAATCAGGAGTGCAAGAGATCAGGACAGATGAGGAAAAAGCTACAGGATACAGAAGATATGTTGAGGAAACTGTAACCCCAGGTTATTTGGTCAGTTATACAAAAACTAGCAGAACAAGATCAAGACCTGAAGGTAGTACTCGAGTGTCCAGTGGATCTCGAACAAGTGATGGGAAAAGTTACACAAGTTCAACTGTGGTGCAATCGACTACAGACACGAGTAGCAGTCCCTATTTGAGTAGAAAGGTCCTACATGATGGAAATGTTAACAAGATGTTGGGGATAGATAGAGTAACTGAATCTAAAAGATCTACCGGATCAGATGGTAGAACTCAGTTGATCACTGAAACAAAAGGACCAGGTTATACAGAAACTATCATCAAAGAAAGTTATTCAAGCACTGATGGAAAAACCGTTGGAATTCCATTGGTTCCTGGAATGTCTGGTTTTCCTGAGCAATACTTATCTTACACATCTGGGGTTCCTGTGGCACCGGAAAGAAGGTCAGGAAAGGTTGAAACCAGTTCCATTGAAACCACGTCCATCTCCAAAAGTGAATCTGTTGGCAGCAGTCAAGTGGCAAGTGGCCAAAGGAGTCCCTCTTACTACACTGAAAAAACGGTGACCACAAAAGATTACGATGGCATTACTAAGGATGGTACGCATTTCGTCACCACACTTCAGGATGGCAAACAGATAAGTACTCAAATTCACTGTCCAGGCTACCAGACAACAAAAATTTATTTGAACAAAGATGGACAAGTTGACAGGAGTCTGGAAGGAGATGATGGATCGTTTGGTGCGAGGGTGGAGTTTGATGAGAGGATGATCAGTGGTGTGGTTAGTGATGTCAGAAGTGGTGAAGGTCTCTCAGCTATGGTGACCGGAGGTGGTGCTGTTCAGGTCATAACTGGTAGTGGTGGTACTTCATCCTTGGAAAAATCGTCCAAGACTTTCGGAACTACAACTTCTTCGATAAGCGGATCTGGAGCATTGAAGGTTGTGCATTTATATATGAGTTTTGTTATTACCATTTGTGAAACTACTTTTAGTATTTTACCATATTAATGAATGTCATGATGTAGAATGTCATTGTAGAATTTAATAATTTATGATAATTATATTTTACATCATCAGTTATTAAATATCATTAATGAATTAGGATCAGGATGGCGCTGGTAAATTAACATTTAGTGGCAACCAGATGGGAGTGAAAACTGTGATTCGTGAATCCTATGGACCGGACAACATCAAGACAATTACAACGGAGAAGGTTGACATGGCCACGGGACAGATTATCAGCTCATCGACTTCTCAGTCTCATTACGAATCGATACCAAATTTTGAGAAATCGTCCATGTCGTCAACTTTTTCTGACTTTTCAAAGAGTACTTTCGGTTTCGCTAGGTCTGGCATCACTTCTGAAAAGTTGGCGTCAAATGATTTACCATTAATTGAACACGAATATTTAAAAAAAATTTTTTATTGATATTTCAGTAATGTAATAATAATTGTGACTATGATGTTGGCGGTGACGATGACGATGAAGTGGTTTACTCTGATGAAATTGACGTCACAACAGGTTCATTCCTGATCAAGAATTATCATCAGCCTGCGAGATGTACGTTCTCTGGTTGAAGGACAGGTCAAAGGTCAAACAAGGAGATCTTGTTAGTTGTTTTCTCTTTAATTCACCTGATCTTTTATTCATTCATTCATTCAATCAATCAATCAAAAATAATCCTCTGAATATTGTTGATGATTATGTAGATAACCACTGTTCTCCATCATTATGTAGCCAAAATATTTTAAATTATAATAATGATCGTAATTATTATGCAATTTCCTTTTATCAAAGTTGTTAACTTTTTAAAAGAAATTTATTTTTAACGTTTATTCATTCTGGATGATTTTGAGGAAACATTTAACTGTCAATCATTATCGTGGATTTCTTTGTAAATAATAAAATAAATTAGCCCATCATAACACTGAACAACGTAGGACCAGTGCAAGACTTTAATACAGAAGAGATGGTTCCATCTGGCAGGGTCCAAGGAATCAAGTGCCTACCTCGTTGAAGGATTTCTTTCTTATCTCAGCAACCTTTCAGCTGACTTACATAAACACGTCGTCAACTGCATTGATATTAATGTTGGTATTAGCTCATCCGGTGCTTACAATAATTTCTTATTACAATTTACTCTTGCAATCTTGTGTTTCTATGAGTTAGCATATTGTTGACTCATTTCAATATGTTATTAACTTGAGACTTTGAACACACAACAGCACAACACAGTCCTACATTACGCTATATCTTACAACAACATGGATGTTGCCAACGCAATCCTCAACACGAATGTCTCAAATGTCGACCAATCAAATGCCGCTGGCTACTCTCCACTGATGCTCGCCGCACTGACTGTTGTGCCGACAGATTCCAACAGAGATTTATTGAAGAAACTTTTCACACTTGGCAACGTCAACGCTAAATCAACTGATGTCAGTTAATATTAATTATCTTTTCATTGAAATCAAATATTTAATAATTCAGCATCACTTAGTGAACTTTATAATGATTAGAAACTCCTTGTCAACTCCTGATTCTAACCTCTCTTGCGTTTATTTGCTCCGTTTATTTGATGCATTTGTCCCTTCACTAACTTTTGAATAGCTGTCCATTTATTGACTCCATCCATCAGTCGTGATGCATTTTATAATTAAATTGACTCTGCCAGTCGACCGGTCAGACACCTTTGATGTTGGCAGTTGGACACGGCCACCTGGAAACTGTCAACCTGTTGCTGTCCAATGCACGATGTGACGTCAACGTGCAAGACGCCGATGGGTCATCTGCACTCATGTGTGCCTCAGAAAAAGGTCAGGCTAATTTATTCATTTTTTTGTTTGTTGTTTCATTTGTTGTGTTGCTGTTCCATTTGTTGTGTTGTTGTTTCTAATGTTACGCTGTTGTTTCAAATGTTGTGTTGTTTGCTATATTATGTTGTGTCATTTTTCCATATATTGTTTAGTTGCTTCTTATGTTTTTTTGTGATATTTGTGGCCATTTGTTGTTAAATTTGTTTGATCCCATTTTTAACGCTATCTGGCATTGGTCATGCACATATTTTTCCATCTGCATGATTTTCAACTTGTAATTATCTTCTGTATATTTAATTAACTTCATGTTATCATTTATTTATCAAATTTCCACTTTCTTCCCAGGTAGCGTATTTATTTATTCATTGGTCTGCAGCGGACGTAGCATCTTTGTTTGTGTACTGATTGTAGGATTTAATGTCCATTGAACTTTCCTTTAAAACCACACAGGCTACTATGATATTGTGAAATCTCTCCTGGCAACAGGCAAATGTGACGTTCAAGCCAAGGATAAAGTAAGTTCGGTATAATTCTTCAAAAGTTTATGCATGCTGTTTGCTTATCATCTGTCTGGATAATTAAAGTTCACTTGTTATCATTGAACATGTGCTTCATGTTCATTTAAAATCGTCTTCTCTATTTAATGTGTGTTGTACAGTCGAATATGTGGATTCTGTTGTGTTACATGCAGCTCTGTAGCCATGTTTTATCGATGTTTTATCGTTATTCAATAGTGTGCAGTTGTGTAAATTGATGAAAACGAGTTGCTTGCTGACTGACAAATTATCTTCGCTGCTACATCATACAACTATTTGATAATGCTTATTTAAAGTACGCTGTGCATTCGATGTGTACTTTTTTATCCATCCAACAACTCATTCCTTGATTTATTTTTTCACTCACTCATTCAATGATTGAATGAATGATCCGATTAATGCATGTAGGACGGCATGACAGCACTGTCAATAGCACAGGGGGCAGGCCACCAGTTCGTTGTGTCCCTACTCGAATCACACTTGAAAGGTTTACTCAGATTTGTTCGTTCGTTCGTTTGTTTGTTCGTTCGTTCGTTTGTTCGTTCGTTTGTTTGTTCAGATTTGTGCTTCTGCATGTAAAGCTTTTTTGTTTGTTCTTTTGTTTGCTTATTGGTGTATCCTGTATTTGTGTTTGTACGCTTGTTTCTATGCGTGTTTATATTTTTGAATTAAATTTTTTTTGTGTTCGTGTGCACGAGTCTTGTGAAAAGGACAATTGTCCATTCTCAACTCTAAATTTTCTATGATGCCGATTTTTCTAAAAATGGATTTTGAAGCGTGAAATACTTTTCATTTGTTAGAGGCACTTCTAAACTCAGAAAAATAGTATAGTATAGTATAGTGTAGTAATAAGCCTGTGAAAGGTTTTAAAATATTTTTAAAATGATGTAAAATGTTTTGGAAATGTTTTAAACTTTCTTGGATAAGTTGTCTTACTTCTGGTAAAACCTGCAACAATAGTTTTAATGCTCTGAATTGGGATGATGATGTTGATTATAATGTTGTTAAAGATGATGATGAAGTAGAGGAATGATGATGATGGTGATGATGATAACGATATCACAATGGTGGTTGTCTGTCACGATGTATGTGGTTATGACTGAGTCGTTATGATCTGGTTGTGGCGATGATGACTGACGATTGATAATAACCATTACATAAGGGTTATATTATAATGAGGCAATTAAGTATTTATGAGATAATTAAGGTAATGTGATATTAATGGGCCGATATCTTATCAATCATTCCATTCCACTTATGGAGTATTTCTGTATGCTTTATGTCATGCTAAATTATGCTATGCAAGGTTATATTACGTTAGTTATGCTGTGTTGTTATGTTATACCATGCAATGTTATGTTAAATGGTTTTGTGTTGTGCTTGCATCACGTTACTCCATACATGCTTGGATGTTACAAATGTTTATTATGGCGTGTGTAATCATAGTGCTACAGTATTAGTGCTTGTTGATAAACATAATCGCTCGCACACACACCCGCACACACGCGCGCGCACACACACCCGCATGCTTTTACGTTCATATACACATAAAGGTATAAAAATCTTTCCTTGTACACAAACATGTGCAGTACGGTACAACCTGACGTGTACATTCACGTGTTTGTTGCTGCTACCCTGCTGGCTATGTATTCATCAGCAGTTTGTAACATCATTGGTTCTTTCTTATGATGAACATACAAACAATGTTCTCTTCCAACATTTCATCGTCATTGTTGATGTTGTCGTCATCATCGTCATCTTCCTCATCATCATCATTAATATTGTCGCCGTTTTATTGGCGTTGTTATCATCATCGGCATTGGGATCATCACTACAACTTTTTAATCATCATCATCACCATCGATGTTGCTGTCATCATCATCAATATTGACGTTGTTGTCATTTAATTGGAATGTATCATCATCATCATCGTCGTCGTCTTAGTAATCAGCAGATATATTTCCATCATAATTACATTCCTAAACGATTTCATTGTTGTGATATAATCATCTTAATCGTCATCATCGTCATCATCATCTTAACCATAACACAAGCCTTGCATTGTTTACTTTTATCTTAAAGTTATTTCATGCAGGGTGTTGATGTTGAACCTAACGAGCAACATCTCAAGATCACATCTTATACACATGCATCAGTGCTTCTTGTCCCACATTCACTTAATTTACTCTCCGAGTGAGTGAGTGAGTGTGTGTAAGTGAATGTGTGTGCGTGTGCGTGCGCGCGTCTGTGAGTTTGTATGTCTGTGTATGTGTGCGTCTGTGTGTTGTGTTTGCATGAGTTGAGTGGGTGAGCGAGTGAGTGAGTGAGTGGGTGGGTGAGTGGGTGAGAGTGATTGAGAGTGATTGAACGAACAAATGATTATGATACTGAAATAATAAGCTGAGTTTATGATTATATTTCTCCATAAATGTTAATATTTCATCTCACCCCAATAACCAGCTGGAAGGAATGTTATAGTTTTCCATGAGTCATATTATTATTAAATATAAGTAATTGTATTATTATTATTATTATCGTCGTCGTCATCATCATCATAATTACAGTTTATATAATTATAAGCGGATATTTTGTCTTCTCTTTATTAGTTTTTACTCAGTTTATTTTTTCACCTATTGTCTATTTACAACATCACATGCATTTATATGGGGCTATCTTGTTTTCTGAATTTATATAGCTCTTAATTTATAGTTTTTATTATCTTTGTATTCAAACACTGACACACGTACTCATACACATACACACACACATGTATACATATATAAAATATATAACTTTACGACCAATGAATAATGATATGAATGAATGGTCGGAGAAATATTTTTGTTTTTTGCCATGCGTAGCTTGCTGTTCAAAAACATTGCAAGGCAGTTAGTTATTCAGCGCATCTATTGAGTTTATACACTCACTCACTCATTCACTCACTCACCCATTCTCTCACCTATCCACTCACTCACTCACACTCACTCACTCACTTACTCATCCATCAACTAATTTTTCACATGATTCGTTGTATATGCATGCTCTATATGTTTATAAACATTTTAAATATTTTTGATTGGTGTTTTGTTATTTCTATTGATTGCCTGTCCCACTGCCAAATAATGAGACACAAAAACTCGCTGAGATTTTTTTCTCCGTTAATATGTACCTGTTATTATCGATTTGTTATAAATTATTTCTCAACTTATCTTAGCGTAACTTAACCTTAACAATACTTAAATCACCTAACTTGACTTTATATTACTGACCTACTTTTACTAACTGACTAAACTGACCAACGATATTTATTTTGCCAGGTTCCGAGAAGAAATGACTTTCCTGATGTTTGATCACTTGTCCTTCAAGTCTTCAAAAGACTGTTCTATGTTCCATTGTTTCATTTTTTTTCATTTTTACAGACACATAATGATATACATATATATGTATATATAGTATATATATATATACACATCATTTCTTAATTTATTACAAATGCCATAGCCATTCATGCATACACACACATATCTACACGTACACACACACACACACACAAGCACGTGCATGCATTTTTTTCTATTTGTACATTTGTTTTAACTATTTATTGGTAGATTGTTTAATTTGTAACTGATATTTTTTTTGTACTTTTTTACTGTCTTGTTTTCACTTAGAGGCACAAACGCCTTCACAACAGTTGGGTATAAATGATGGAAAGGTAAGGATTTGAATTAAACCGGCGAACAAATGATTAGGATTGAGTTAGTTGGATGGAAGGTTGAACGGTTGAGGAATGTAGGCTGCGCTCTGCAATAGTGTGTTCAAGAATTTCTCGATAATCCTCACATCTTTTAGTGGTTGGGATGTTTCGTCAGTTAATTTTTGCCAAAATGTCAAATGAAATGTTATAGCAATTTTTTTTGTTTTCATTTTGTTCATATTTTTTTAATTTTTTGTTATAGTTTTCATCCAACCAAACAAGAGATCTGTCATTTATTATCTGAATTCGTATCCTCAAATGTACTTTTCATCACATGCACAGCATCGTAAACGTTCTACATTAGCAGCAGATAACACTTACCTAGATGAACCAACTGCAGCAGCAACTGCCTAATCGTTACACTGAAGTTTGCGTAGCAACAATACTTTTCGACTGTTTTCAACCGCACGTCATCATTCATGCAATCTAAAATGGTCTTGTGAACAAACAATCTATTAAACGATGATAATAATAAATAACAATTCTAATGTAATAATAATAATTTTGTTATTGTTTCAAAAATGGTTGTTTTCACCATTGTTGTTTTGTTGTTGTTATAGGATTGTTGCCTTATTGCTTATAGCGGTTGAATATGCAACATTTTTCATCGTCGTCATCATCATTCATCCCTTTTTAAGTTCTTCATCGTTTGTTCGTCTAATTAATATATCTGTAAGGAATTATAAGCTATACGTATATATATATATATATATACATATATATATAAATCTATTATATATATATATAGATATATAAATATATATATATATATATATATAAATCACAAAAATTCATTTTAACTGTACATATAAATTATTGACCCGTGTATTTCGATAATATATTTATTTTTATTTATATATTGACGATTAATAATTTTATTTATCCGTTTAATTAAGTTAACTTTGAAATCAAAAGGCCTTAGCGTGGGATGGCGAATAAATGCCTTCACACGCACGTATGCACGCACACAAGTTCACAAATGCATGCAGCCATAGACATAAATAGATAATGTACGTGTGCACATACATACATTATTTGATACGATCTGCCTTTTACCAGAAACTAGCTTTAGAAACATTAGTGTTAGCATTTCGTTCAAACGAAGCTAAGTTACGTCGCACTCGCTTTAAAAATCTCCTAATGTTTTCGGTGCTTTCTAACCATCTAATGAACGTTCATGATATCTTGATATTAACATATATTAACTCATGTGTATTTTAATGTGGTTTGAATTCTAACACGTGTACGGATCAGCAATCACACTTCCCCTCAATTTTTTTCAGTCAGCTATGAAATGAAAGAAAGTAAATTTGTTTACCTTTAGCGGTTACCTTTCGTATTTTTTGCTGGACGATAAGTTTTTTACTTTTAAAATTAACAGAAATTATTTGTTTGCTTTTATTAGTTTTTCTTTCACTAATTTTGAACGTTTATGACAAAATTGTAAATCTGACTAAATAGCTTCTTGTTATGTTAATATAAATTTAAAAACTTCATTTGTTTTTGTTTCAATTCAAAAAAATAGGACTTTTGATTTCAAATGGATTGACAGGATAGGTGTAAGAAAGTGGATGGATAATTGTCTACAAAGTGATTTCACTCGAAACAACGTATTTGTTTATATAAATTTTTAATCGACTTTATATTTGCAGCACCATGAAGTCAAACCAAGCTCATTTGGGCGTCAGATTGTCTGCGTGTTGCATGTAATGTATCTCGTAAATGATCCATGCTAACAAATTCATCAAGTGCATCTTTGTGTCACAGCTTCATATAATGCTGCTCGTAAACAGTCTTATGTCTTAGCTCTTGAGTTTTCGTTCATTGTATGTATGTATATATGTATGTATGTATATATATATAAATATATATAAATATATATATATATATATATCAATTGAGCAATGCACGAACAATAGGTAGATGTGATACAGAACACAACGTAACAGTTGCAATGTCCTTTGAATGAGTTTAACGTTCAAATTCAAACCCGTTAAAGCAAGCCGTTTCATTATTTTTATCTTGAGATATAAAAATTAAAATTGATGCTACAAGAATGAAATAAAATCTATAAACTGTGATGTCGATTATTTATTAACATCGGTTTAATTTGATGGGTTGTTTATTCATTTTCTCTCTCTGATGTTCAAACATCATCTTGTAAAACTCTTTAAAAAAAAATTAATAAATTCTATTCTATAACTTTGTTCTATCAAATATTACATTAGTTGAATTAAAATTTTTGCAAGTGTTATTTTATAATTGCTTGCATAAGTTAAACATTTATTGTTAATTTAAGTTTAACGTATGCAATTGAATGCAAGTAAAGGAAGAGCTCGCTTTGATACAGACCTTCAAAGCTTACTTTCCTGGCATCCCTGGCAAGAGATCCCTGGAACAAATCGTAACCAAGATATTTGCTCTTATCGCCTGTTATGGACTTTAAATTTTTGTTCAGATCAAACAATCTGGCCTTTCCAGAAGAGTCGGTGTCGGTCATTTTAAAGACAGTTCTCAGTTGTTCCACCCAGCTGCTTTCACTTGCGTTACTGCATTTGCTGCTCAAGTACTTGTACTTGTTGCGAACTAAGAGATCTGCGCAAAAGGCAAAACGTTTGTAACTAAGTTACGATGCTAAGACTGATGATAATTACGAAAGTGATGAAAGTGAAATTATTATGACAATAAATGATTTATTTTGAAAGGATGATTGCGCCGATGATCACAACAAAAGAAGGCTAATATAAAATTATAACTTTTTCGGTGTTATTAAGAAATTGATATTAAAAATAACCTTCATGGTCGTGCCTGGCGGAAGAATGTACCTCATAAAGTTCTGCCGCCTGTCATTTATAAACAATGTGGAAAACATTATTTCATTCTCACGTATACAAATCTTATAAAGTTCTTAGTGCAAATTTTATGCTAAGAAAATATCGAAATAACGAGAAACCTTATAATAAGTTAATAATTCTAACAAAAGTGCCGCAGTATTTAGCTGTAAACATTTATCTATCACACCAAACTTCCAAGTTTTACTCTTGGGCGTATCTATCAGACTTGAAGGAACTTAATTACAATTATCTACTTTCTCGTATTTTGTCAAATCTACTTTCTCGTATTTTGTCAACTCGTTTTTAACCGTGGATTTATGTGTAGTTCCGTTCCACATTAAGTCATATGAAAATAGTTTTAATAGTCATTATGAAAAGTGTTACCACCAAAAGGTGCGTGAGTAAGGCAATAAAATACAAATTTTGTTTCTACATACATTAAATAAAGAAATTTTTAAATTTATAACAAGAATCTTTACTTGCCCTTTTCGCACAAAACTCGTAGGTGCTTCTCTTGAACATACGAGCGAATTCTAACATTAATCGAAAAAAATTTTTAAATCTAAGTAATCGTAAAAATTAATATAAAAAATACAAAATGTCATATAATGATATTATGGTAGAAAATAAGATCGTAATTAACAAATTATCATGTTAACATGATACCAAAGTAATCTATCATGCCATCCCTGTTTGAATCGGTTTCGTCCATGATGTTGCACAATTCAAATGTGGTTTTCTTCATACCGAGGTCTTTAAAGGTTTTACATAATTCGAACAAACTTACGTATCCATCCAGGTTCTTATCAAATACCTGGTTTACGTTTTACGACCTTCAATTTATATCAATTAATAACAATATCCTATTTTTTATTTGAATATATTAATAATTAATATAATAATATATATTTCAAATTTAATATTAACTTATTTTTATAATAACAACCTAAACACTAGGTTAGTCATTGATTAAAAAAGGCTTTAAAGCCTACTAAAGGTTTTTAGTTTTTTCAAGGATCAAGAGTTAAAGAACGTCTTGAACACTATGTATTATAATTTATATTATATTAATATTATTATATATAAAAAATTGTCTGACAATTTTTTTTATGAGGGTGAGGCTTGGTTCAAAGTAATATTTCAACAAAATTTTAATGAAAATTATTTTTCTTGAACCCGATTTTTAAAAAACAAATGCTTGAAAGAAGACTAATTTTTGCTTTAATAAATTGAAGATTTGATCGCTTCAATCGTTTTGTTTTCACTAACAAGAACACTGAGCACTCATAATAAATTACAGCTGCTAGCTAAAAAAAATTGAATTAACATAAAATACTGTTTTAAAAACTAAAAATAAATTAATATAAATATAATATAAATAAATTTTTTACTTTTTTGTATATGGGCGTCAAAGGACAAGTTTCATTCAAAGAGCACCGATGATATTAATATATTTAACCAGGACTCATTTTACAGTCATTAAACCAGTGCGAACGTTTGAACTATTTTTATAACTAACCTTGAAAGCCTTCCAAGTGTAATCTGTCGACTTGAAGCAGGATCTTCTGGGAAACAATGATCCAACTAGTTTGTTGAGCATAAAAATAAATGTTTAACTTTGATTTTCACACAGTTTTCATAGTTAAATATGCGCAAAAGTAAATATATATTATATAATAAGACTGATATATAATTAGATTTTTTATTTGAATGTAACTGCAATAAATTACTAAAAAAGAAATGCCTATTTCCCTGAGCATCAGTAAACATGTGTTGCGTCATCCGCCTCACGGCATTCCATTTCATAGCTGTGGTTTGTGAAGTCGAGGAAGGCTCTTTGTACAGTTTGTAAGTGTCCATGACCATATCCGATGTCAAAACATTTTCACCCCTTGCAACATCTAGGCGAGTCACCACAACTTTCTGACCTTCTTTTATATGTTTTTCTACGCTGGAACACGCCGGTCTTACACTAGCGCTGGCAATGCGTTGACTTAATGTTAAATTATCCTGGCCTTCTATAGTGGCGGTTTTCATTTTAATATTTGATTGTCTTATCGTTTTGTCGTCTTCTTTGACATTGGTGCTTTCATGCTGAATGAATGTTGTTGAAGGACCTGGTGTTATATCGTCATCTTTCCAGCTGTACCTTTCAAGTTTTATAAATGATGTTGCTTTGTTGGCATCATTAGAATTCCGGTTTCGCGGAATAATGACTCCTTCAAAATGACTCACTTTGTTCATTTTTTGGGCTATGTCTTGTGTGGCAGACGAAAATCGATTTTCTTGGTTTGTCCTCGTTGTAGGTGTAATTTGATCCAGGATAGGGTCTATTTTAAATGGATATGGATGATTGCGATAGATTGTACTGTCGTGGATATGACCCTCAGCTTGACTATCTGTAGCCGTTGATTTTTCAAAACTATGAGCTACTGGAATTATTTTGGAATTTATATGATCACTTAAAGATGGAGCCACTACTTTAAAATGAGACAATATTCTGGAATTAGACATAGTAAAAGTGCTTGAAAGTTTAGCAGAAGTGTCAACTGTTGGACTATACGTTTTTGGCAAATATTTAGTCTGGCTTATGTTGATGGGTGAAAATGATCGATCAATTCTTCCAAAAACCGTGTTTGATGATCCTTTTTCTTTTGCATCTTCACTGCTAAAAGAGTGGCGTATTGTAAGTAAAGTCAGTGTACTGTTCCCTTCAACATCTTTTTGCTCAAATTTGTTGCTTTCAGGTTGAAGTTTTTGCTTACATTCTGCTGCGAATTTTTCTTTAGTTTGTTTGGTAAGCAGGTCAAACATTTCGGCAGCTGACAATGTTTTTGCATTTTCGACATCGTTCAATGCTGTTTTAGGAGACTTATCAGTGAATGACTTATTTTCGAAAGCTTTTGATTGTTTCAAGAGTCCGCGTCGATTTGTATCGAATGCGTTATATTCGTCGGTTACAGTTTTTGAACTATAAAACTGAGATTGTTCTGGGTTTTTATTTTGGAAATTGCCTTTATTTATTTTAACTTCATTTTCGATTGAAAGTTTGAAATTTACTGATTTTGTTTGACCCACACTTGAAGAAGCTGTTGTTTTTATTAAAATTGATTTTTCTGGAGGCTTAAGCGTTTGAAAATTTGTAGGTGATGTGGTTGCATTGATGGATGGATTTATCGTACCTGAATCAAATGGAAATGTAACTTTTGCAAGTTTGGATACTGGTGAAAAACAAGGCTGCAGTTTTTCATCTGATGCAAATATTTTAATGTTAGTAGCACTAGAAATATACGATGCTGCTGATTTCGGAAATATTTGTGAAGTGCTGTCGACTTTTTCGCGATTAGGATTCATTTTTGAATTTTTGTTATTTACAATTTCGGCATTTGGTTTAGTGGAATATTTTTTTGAAAAAGGATATTTTTCAGATTCCGTGTATGAATTAAAAGAAGATTTGTTAAGATCAGAAAAGACAGTGCCAGTTTGCAGCTTTTCATCGATAGATGTACTCCCAGTAGAAAGAACTGGTGATTTCAAAACATTTGAATTTGGTAATTTATTTTGAAAAGTTGTCAGATAATTATTTGTTGGTAAGCATGAAATTTTAGTTGGTGTTGTTGATGTTGATAAATTTCGCAAAGTTTCAGAAAAAGGATTTGTAGTTGTAATAAAATGACTTTTCACAGAACACGAAGATGACGACGTGCTTTCAACGTTTAAACTGCTTTTTGGTTCAAGGAACGGTGCGTAAGGGATATCATATAATGGGCTAAGTGAAAATTCTGTCGTCTTTGCACTGTATTGGTTTAATTTTGGATCCAACACAAAAGGCTGGTAGGTTTGAGTTTGATGCCTTCTATCATTGTTTGTCATTCTTGATAAATTGAGAAACTCGGTTCTTCTAGCTGATTTCATCTTTTCAAACGCCGAACTAGAGTTAGAGTCAAACGCTGTTGTAAAATTTGTTGAAATTTTGGGCGAAATCGTATTTGCTGGAATTGTTTCGTAAATATTGTTTCTGCTTGAACTGAGAGAATGTACATCTGAATCAAACGACTGGCTGATTGAAACAACTATTGGCATGTCGTACAAAGTAGCTTGATGTTTAATCATTTCTGGCCAAACGACTTCAGAGCTGTTTCTATCCGAGTTTATTGTTTTATTTTCATCGTTAATAACTGCTGCGCTCTCGTTTATTGTTTTGAACATTTCTTTGGATATTGTTTTACATTGTTTTATAGACGGTGTGATTCTTTTGGTGATAACTAAAACTTTTTCTTTGTAATTTTCAGTGCTTTGACCGGTTGGTGCAGCGAGTGAGGGCGTTTTATTTCGCGTTGAAACGTCAAGAGTTTCGTTAATCAAATTTGCTTTTGAAAATATAAAATCAATGTTGCTATCAGGAGTATATGATTTGATTTCATCTGTTTTTGTAAAATCTTTTTTTGGCGATTTTTTTATTATATAATTTTCTTTCGGTAAATCTTTATCAATAGAAGAATGTTTAGACTTTGATTCATTTTCATTTTCTTCTGAAAAGTTTTTTAAAAATATAATATATATTTTTTAGCATTGTTGATGAAATAGTTTTGTTAGTAGCTTAAAAATTTGCTTAACTTTCGATAGTAAATATCAAAATCGTTACCTTCCATGGCGTATTCTTGAGACTCCGATAAGATCGGAAGCATATTTTTTTCGTTACGCACGCGACTCGATTCTTTATATTTCTAAATTTAATAATACATTTTTTGAATTCTTGTAATAAATTCATTTTATAAATATTTGTCTATAGTGCGATTTAAAGCAAAATTACTTCATTTAGTTCCTCGCTAAACTCTTGAAAAACGTAGTTTAGTAAATCTGTAAAATTTTAATGGAATTTTTTGTTATTCAAAGATATATTCAAGCTATCAATTTTTAAAATAAATTCAAGTTTTTGATCTATTGTAAACTCATAAGACAAAAAAACCTTGATAGTGTTTTTTCTGATCCACATGGCATTGTAATTCCTGGGCCATGTCCCAGTCGACATCAGAAGGCGAGAGATCGAATTGGTCCGCTGTAATATTGATTTTTAATAATATAATTTATCATGAAAAGTTGTTTATAAATAATTGTATAATAAATAGTTTATAACTTTATGAATAAATTTATAAAATGAAATATTAATTTATAAAAATTTTTTTTTTATTTCAAATTAATAAGAAACGACCCACTAACGAATCATGCTTGGTCTATGACTTAAACTCTTTACGAGGGCGCTTTTCAAACATATGTTCTTTTGGGGGCGCATAGAAAATTTATGATTATTTTAGATGATAAAATGAAACAAAACTCAAAATGTAATTAGGAATGATCTTCAACTTATGATCAAGAGGTGAGCAAATTGTGGCTCGCAAATTCATTTTAGGCAGCCCGCAAACATTTCTTGTATTTCAGTTTCCCGTGTGGAAAAATTTGCTTTTTGGGAGGTTTTTCCGTTTTTTCGCCACTTAATTTAATACGTTTAACTGTAAACCGCGATCTCAAAAGTATCTCTTTTGAATATTTTTTTGACGTTTTCAAAAAATTGGTTGTAAAACTTTTTTAAATATTTGTGCTCACATGTATATAATAAATTCTCAATGTGACCTTCGAAAAAAGATTGTCCACTGCTAAATAAATTTGTTCGTTCGTTCGTTTGTTTGTTTTTTACGATTTTCAAGATTAATAAATTTTGTATAAAAATGGATTACTTCTAAACTTCGATCCGTTCTTCCGAACCACATGTTCCTAAATACTGCAAAATTTATTTTAAAACTATTTTAATAAATAATAGTTGAAAGTTCATTAACTGGGTAATCCAAATATTTTTTATTCCAGTAACTTCAAATGGGCAAACACATACACTTATACGCATAGACTCACACTTAAACACATGCACAAGCACATACACACACACACACAAATACACTTACACACATGCATATGCACATACACACGCACATACACTTGCATATGCATATTTATCACAATAGCCACGTATAATTTTATAATTATCTTTTCAACCATTAATTTTTCCTCGTTTATCAATTTTTTTCTTTTGCAATAATACATTTATTTTGTTCAAACGCAGAATATTTATATATATATATATATATAGTTACAGCACCTGATTTGTCTGCATTTATGTCAAGTCAAAGTTCTGTATTAAACCCACCCTTTGTAACCCGTTGTCACGTTTGTTCCAAATATTTCAAGCTCAGACAAGATGGCACATTTGTCAGGCACTGGGGAAAAGTGAAAGGTTCCGAATATTTGAGGTCATTGAAAGTCATTGAGTGGTCGCAATGGTAACACCTCGGTCACGAACGTAGACTCTAAAAATTTGAAATCATCATTGAATGTTGGAGATAAATTCACGCTCGTTGACAATTTTTTTTAACAGTTCTAAGGTCTCAAGGACTTTTTCTGACCTGGGACGTTGCGTTCTCTCACAAATTCGCAGAAAGATATATTAGTTACACATCCACAGAATTAAAATAAGCTGCTTTAAAAGCGGCTAATTTTAAGGATAACGAATATAAGGACTTGAATAATGATACGAAAATTTTTGTCCCTGTCTGCATTGAAACTTTCTGCCCGGTTGACAAGATCACACAGTTTTTTGTTGACACTGTTGGCACCACAATCGTTGGAATTTTAGGCAACCCTAATGACATAATTTATATTAAACAATATATTTCCATAATTTTACAAAAACTTATTCTTTTTGTATTCTTAAGAATGTTGCCAAATGCCCTTCTCTGCGAAACCCACAAACCATCATTACACAGCGCGAGCAGGGAATAAATGGTAAATTTTGGTGGCTATCGTTTTTAACCATGTACTCTTGCATATGCACATACACACGCACACGCAATACAACAGACGAAACAAATGAATTCGTCGCCGTCGGTTGAACAAATTGGCCAACCGTCAAAGGAAATCTTTTCCCCGGGTTTGATGCCAAGTGCTTTCAGCATCGCCTGCGCATCCTCATGACTCAATTCCAATCCAAGGTGCCACATGGTGAACCTTTGAAAAAGATGCAGGCAACACATGTGTACGTGTTTAAATATTTTGTAACATCAAGAAAAATGCTAAAATTTATCTTGGGAAATAAAATGATAATAATTCATTCAATAAATACCTCAGGTCTTTTTCGCTTAGAAAGCCATCCTTATCTTTGTCAAATATTTTGAAAGCTTCTTTCATGAACTGTTGTTGATTTTCGCCAAAGTATTCTAACTCTTCCTCATCCTCTTCGTCTTCTCCGCTAATAAGATTTGACACTGGATAATTTATATCGCTATCGATGACGCCAGTCCCACTCAAAATGTCATCCTTGCCTTCGAGTATGATGTGGAAGTAGGAGGCCGGAATGTTGTCTGTATCATCTGGACCGGGCACTGGTGGAGGCAGGAAGACCTTCTTCTCCGTCAGCTCCTCGTAATTCAGCATGGCTTCCTTAAATTCTTCAAAACTCAAAAAACCATCTCCATTTTTATCGACTGCCTTGAATATTTGAGCAACATCTTCTGGTTTTGGTTTGAATCCAATGGAGGCCATCGTGAACTGAGTCTCCGACGTGCTGATCAAGCCATCTCCATCGTGATCAAACGTTGCGAAAGCTATTCGCATATCTAAAGCGAAAATGAAAAATAATTTTGAATAATTAATTCGCCATCGTTATGACTTTAACATAAATGTCTGCACAAAATACACTTTCAAATTTAACAACACTCAAATAAAAATTAAACGACGTGTACAAAAAGCAAAAGTTAAACATGAGTGTGTACAAAAACAACATTCAACTAACTGATGACAGGTTATATTTATAACAATTATAAGCGACCTTGAATCAATTTGTCTTCAACCTCGCCATCGTTGACCAGAGATATTTCTGAAAGTTTCCTGCTGTGCGCTGGCTTCATCATAATCTTGTGCAACAGTTGCGAATTGTTACATTCTTCCAATTTTAATATTCAATATTATGAACATAGTACCAAATTTAACCCTTAAACACCAACATAGGTCTTTTCGACCCATGCACACTTTTTAAAAAATCATATTTTGCTTATTTTTTAATCTAACAATTTTAAATTTTTTGACTTTGTCTAATTTTTTATAAGCTTTTCATAAATGTAGCTTGATTTTAAATAATCAGATATCTTGTATATAAAAACAGTCTTCCAAAAATGTGTGTTTACGTTCGCGACCGCATGGGTCGAAATGACCCATGTGAATAAAATTTAAACGATATTATAATATTGAACATTTTATTGATTTTAAACACCAAATTTACATAAAATAAACATTTTATTATATTCAAGTATCAAATTTATATAAAATTAACAGTCATGACATTGGTAATTGACACAGTTGATGCATAATGGATTCAAACATTTGTTGCAACGTTGGACCGTTTTGTTTGAAACGCATTTTCTACATCTCAACCGTTTTCCAGATTTAATAGATGATTGACATTCAGGTGCTAACTGAGATTGGATCAACTTTATATTTCCATCGTCATCAATTTCCCCACCGCATAATTCTGCTCCCAAACTTTTTAAAAATTGCCTTCTGTTTTTATGTCCAGTTACTTCTTGTTAAAGGATGAATGAATTATATGCAGTGACGTCCACCATGTGTTGAAAAACACATTTTGGCCAACGAAAGGTTCGCTTTCGAGTAGTGTACATTGCGCACATTTGATCCAAATGATCAACTCCTTCTTTACCTTTGTTGTAAACTAATATTATTTCTGTTTTTTTACTTTGGTCATCTATTTCTTCGTTACTGTGCTCACTTGACAGTAAAACTACTCTTTTGTGTTTTTTGGTGCATAAGAAACTAGGGTTGCTTCAGGTAAAAAATCAAATAAAGAGGTGCCACCTTTGCTATTTTTCTTTACAAATTCTGGTGGCAGTTCTCTCCGATTTTTACGAAAGGTTCCAATGACTCCCAAATTACGATTTTGTATCTCACGTAGTAGTTCCAAAGATGTAAAAAAATTGTCCATAACAACGGTTCTGCCAATGTCTAAGTTCTCCGTCAAATCTAACACTACTTGCTTTCTTAAATTTTTTGCCCGCACTGCACCATTATCTGTGCCTAAATACGGTTTCATTTTCAAGCAGTAGTCGGTTTTGGCATCACATAAACACCAAAACTTCAAGCCATATTTTGCAGGTTTGGAAGGCATATATTGTTTGAAACTGCAGCGGCCTTTAAATGGTACAAGTGTTTCATCTACGGTTACATACTCATATGGAATAAATGGTTTTCCAAGATTCTCTTGCCATATGTCAAACACCACACCCATCGGTGCAAACTTTGATAGTTTACGTCGAGTACTTCGGCTGCTAGTAAAATCAAATCTAATAAATTTTGTCCTTTCTTCAAATCTAGTCCTTGACATAAATTGTCTGATGCATTGTCGGCCTTCTGACTTTGACCAAAGTGCACGCACGGGTTCTCCTTTCCCTTTATATACCCAAACTAAAATATTTACACCTATGAAAGTGTTGATTTCCTCTCTGTTCGTAACAAAATTGGCACCCAAACTAGAAGCTTTGTCGTTAGTACAATCAACAATTATATCGATCAGAGAATTGTCCATGGAAATCTGCCAAATAGAGAGAGCAGTATTGGTGCAATGACGACGTCCGTAAACACTCAGTCCTCCAGCTGCTCTCATTACATTCACAGACTGTCTTCTCCCAGTCAAATAAGGCTTAGAATTCCACACAGTGCCGTCTGCACTTAATATTGCTCCACAAATCCCTTCAATTACGGAATCAATACATTCATATATATGCCTTTCCATATCAGTTGTCATCAAACATGAACCACTTTTAGAATCATCCTCACAAAAATTACAAGCCAGGATGTCATCATCATTTCTGTTATTTCCATTTTTTTCCTCATCTGCAAACTTTCCAGCATGAAATTTCTCTTCTAAGTCATATTCAACAGACCTGATTGATGTTGATGGACTGGACATTGAATCTACATTTTCATTATTTTTATATTCAGCATCAGGGAGGCTACCCAGACTTTTAATTCCACTTTTTTCATCATCATCATCAAGGATAATATCTAAAGCTTCTTGAGCAAAAACGCGACGAGATATAATCACATTTATTTTTAATTTGATACAGAAAGAAAAATGTATGGTTGATATAAACAAGTTTAACATATCCTGCCGCAAAAAGGAAATTTAAGTATTTAAATCTTTAACGTTTTAAAAGTAATTTTTTAAATTTTTAATAACTTATTGTTTAAAGTTATTGCTAAATTTAATTTGTTTGTAATTAAGAATATTTTTATTAATTTTTTGTGGCAAAAAAACGATTTTTATGTACCGTGGGTCGATTCGACCCATAACGACTTCAACGTTGTTTTTTTTTCTTCGGTGTTTAAGGGTTAAACAAAATAACATCCCAAAGATCCCAAGTAGATCACAAAACACTGCGGCAAATAAAAGCTCCCAAAGTAATTACCATGGTACGCAAGAGCGGACAAAATTTTTTTAAAAATATATCAAAAATAGTAATAATAGTAAACTAGCAGCACAAAAGTAGTAACGGTAGCAATAGTTGCAGCAGTTACATTTTAGCAATTTGTTATCATTCATTGAGTCCATCGCATCCATTAGCCACGATCGGTCGAATGATCGTCGAGTGTTCATTAATATTCCAATCAGAACTGCGGTTATTAGATGCAGACAGGCATTCGTTTCCGCTACATTCAAGGCTTTTTATATTTTAATAATTCATTGTGAAATGTGGTATGAAATTTAACATTCAATGATTTATTTAAAATAGAATCATGTCCACGTTCAAATGCATTGGTATCGAGTATGGATTTGCTCTGTCCAAAAAATATCGGCAACATGACATCAAGTTCGGCACTCGGCATCAAAATTATTGCCTGCCACTGCCGATGCCAAAACCATTACTGAAAAGGTATCGCCAGTACAATATACTTCTGCATTAACAACCCTATATATATCACTATTTTAAAAAAAGTTTACATGAATAATTAAAATTTGTTAACCATACCCTAGACAGTCAACCAATACTTGCTTTTTGTACAGTGCCACTTCCGTTGTGTTTAAAATTTTTCAAAAACAGCTTTTGCACATGCATACGTTCAACCAAATTGAAAATAATTGTTTTTCGCAGGTTATGTTGTAATTTAGACGTTGAGGCCTAGCTATGAAAGGCGCCTGGTGCTGTTTAGCGGTGCCTGCAGTAACCTGGTTCGAATATGACAACATGCTTCATGTGTGGTGCTTCAGATACCTACGCTTTTTGTGTGTTGTAGATTTCTCTGAAATTTGGGTGAGTGTATCAGGCTTTTAACATTTTTCAATAATTTTTCGAAAGTAATTGCAAAGCACAATTAAAAAAACAGTTCGCATTATAAAATCGGTTAATGATATTCAGAAAATTATGCCGAAGTTATTGAAATGCAGACGATGACGACACGATTTAGTCGTATGAAGACGTTGAACGACAAGTTTTGATTTCTTGAAGACAATATACCTAATTTCAATATTTTTTGCAACATGTTTGTTTTAAATCCGCTCGAAGGTAGAAATCTGGTAATTCGTTTGCTTTATCTATGTGCACATGCATGTGATGAGGTGGAACTGGCGTGGAAATTTGCGTCACGCACTCAATTGTCTCAACTCAGTAACATGTGGTGGTAGTGGCGAAGATTTAAAGAACAAGTTTTAGTGCGTTTTTGTATTGCTCAAAAGTTGAATTTTAAAAATCTAAATTTGAATTAAAAAAAATTAAATTTTATGTCATAAAAATGAGAAAGGTATAAATTTTTTTTCAACATATTTAAAACTAAGCACGAATTACAAATAAAATGTTGAAAGTTTTACCTACCCTTCTCTGCGATTTTCCTATTGTACCGGCCATCATCTTTACGAAATCTTAAATAATTTATTTCATTGTTATTAATTAACTTTTAGAAATCTTTAAATGCAATTTAGATAAAAAAAACAATTATGTTTTTTTTGATTTCAAATATAAAAAACTAAAAAGTTTGTAGATAGATAAGATGAACCTTCATAGAATATCCTGTCTTTGATGACAACACCAACCGTCTTCATCATGATGTCAAGATCCGGATCAGTAACATGGATGCCGACGTCCCACAGTGTTGCTCTCAACTCGTCCCTGTCGATGTAGCCGTTGCAGTCGCGATCCATGGCGGTGAAGAGGGGTCTGCAGTCCATTTCCTGGCTCATCAAGCGTGCTCCAGATCGGAACACGGAACTCTTCCTTCGACCCATCCGAAAATTTGCCATTATATTTTAATTTTGGTTAAGATGGTGAAAACACAAGCGATGCAACAAAAAATAAATGGAAATATTATTCGAATGCTGATGCTTTCTACGAAACGATCAAATAAATTTTTTGCTCTTATTTATATTAACGTTTCTTATAACAATTAGATTTGCTGAAGTCAAAAAACATTATTTGATTAGCTTTCAAGTTAATTTTTTTGTATTTTACAATTGGCTAACAACGAAGATTAAACTTTAATTTGGTAACAACTTTAAAAACTTCGTTACAACCACTTCTATTTCTCGATCATTTTTTCAAGTTTCCAAATTGTTTATATATACTAAATATATATATATATATATGTATATATATATATATCGTTACAATAGTTATATATAAATATATATATATATTCATATATATATGTATATATATGGTCGGAGATGGTTGTGATTATGTTCCATTAATTAATAATTCGGAAGTATGCACTGGAGAGCACTGACCAACAATACGTGTTTGAGTGTATGTATGTGTGTGTGTGTTTGTGTGTGTGTGTGGTCATATATCCCAGCAGAACGCAAAAAAGATAAAGGAACAGAAAAAGTTTGGCTAGAATAAAATAAAATATTACATCAGCACATTCGTGTTGCATGACAAACGTCTTATGGTGGTCATATCAGTCATTGGATGTGCATGTACATCGAGTGAACAACATTTATCAACTTTTACGAGTATTTGAATTCAATAATCATATGATTGTATAAATAATAATAATGATGATTGTATAGAAAAAAAATCTAGTGGTGAGTAGTTGAATAATAACTACATCAGTTTTCATTCAAATAGAAGTTTGGAGTATTGGATGCTTCTTCGTTGAACGTAATTTTCGTGATGCTCGATTATAGGATCAGTTGTAGCATGAATGAATGCATCCCTTTGCTTTTTGTAGTTGCAATTGTAACTGCAAATGCGTCCATCGTCGTCGTCAGCGTCGCTAACGTCAAATTTGTAACAAACATGGCCGCCAGCACCTTTTATGCAGTCGTTCAATTCGGAGAGGTTAATGCTGGCACCATCATATTCTTCGATTACTGGATGATTATGTTGTCGTGATGGCTGCTGTTGCTTGCCCTCTATTTCTTTAACAACTGCATAGTAGTCCTCAATAATATTCAAGTTGTTTGTATCGCACTCATCGTCCTTTGTGGTGTTGATTTTATAAGAAAGATCGTTATTGATTTCACTTTCAACACTGATGTTCTCGTTCTCTTTGCTAACGATATCATTTCGCAAACAAATGAATTTGTCGCCTTGCCCTTCTACATCGTTCATTTCACAAATCATGTCAGTTGCCTCTTCAGCAGGCAAATCAGCACACAGCATTTCTCGGATGGTTATCTCGCTAGCCTCATAACGAGACACGTCATTGTCATAACCCCTGATGTTGCTGATATCAATCTTCATGTCGTTCGTCAGACTATCATCGTCTTCATCGTCACCATCATATTTTCCGTCCGCACATTTTGTTTTTTGCTTAACAGTTATGACAGTTCTGATGACTTCATAGTTCACAACATCGCAGGATACGTTGAAGCCATCGTAATCAATTTTGTTATCCTCATCATCATTCTTTGGTGCATTGCGATAACATCTCTCAGCACTTGTATCGATCGTGGCATAATTAGCAGCAACAGCATCCTGAATGTTCAGTGATGTATGGTTCTTCCCCATTCCTACATCCCTCAAATTATCTACTGTTTTGCTGCAACCTGCTTTTTCTGAATCATTCACATCGCTATAATGAACGTTACATCTAACATCATGCTTTTCATTTATATTGTATTCATAATTTTCGATTGGATCATCTCTTTCTTTCTTCTCATCTTTGCTACGTCCCACACGCACAGACCTACCTCCTTCATTAAGGTCATCATGGTCATCAGCTACTTTGCTGGCAAAATTATTTCTAGTGACATCATCGCCACCACCAACATCAGCACTCTCTCCGACAAACATCTTTCCATTCTTCTCTTCGACCCCCTCTCTTTTGAACTTGCAGGCCACAAACATACCACCACCAGCAGCAGCAGCAGCTTCTTCAATGCTGCTAACATCAACATTCTCATCATCACCAACGTTATCACATCTATTCTTATCACGAACGTCGTCAGAGCCGTTACTTCCAGCATCATCATCATCAGCAGCAGCAGCATTATCATTGAATTCATCCTTCCAATTTGACGGGCGAATAATGGCCTGAGTTATCTCCATGCTGGTCGCATCGTTACCATCCATCATTTCATCATCTCGATAATTTTTTTCATCAATGACACCATCATATCTGTCAGCGTCACCATCACCACCATCTCTTCTATCAATGTTATCGTAGCAGCGCTTGTAATCAACAACGTTTTCAGCCTCTACTCTGATGGCATCCAACATCGTCTGTAACATGTTTTCACTGCACGCCTCGCAGTGGAAGACAGTTTCCACCTTGTTCTCAACGCATCTGCCACCACTTCTCTTGTAATCATCTTCATCGCCAAACATCTGGAAACATTTCTTAGCAGAGAGTTCCTCGAAACTTTCAGGTTGATCCGCACTGTGTCGCTTGCCAAGATGGATGCATTCGTTATGGGAGACAGGGTCAACCTGAACTTTCAGGTCATCACCTCCCTTCCAATTATTGGCGTCAGTATTTAAAACAATATTATCACCAATTACACCAGATTTAACATCCAAACGATGAAGATCATTTTGTTTATATTGATCGCTTGGATAACGACGGAATTCCTCGTTAGAATACAAGGGCTCAACTCTCTCACTCATCATAACAACATGATCAAAATGAACATTCCTTCCACTTGCGACATCATCCAGTTTTGAATCCGCCATTTTGTTATCCACGTTGTTGTCGTCGTCATCAACTTTTACATTTGCATCGTTGACCGCCTTGTTATAGTTGTCGTCGTCGTCATAATAAGCTGCAAAATTATTAACCTCTTCGGTACGGCTGAAATCAAGTTTTTCATAATCGTGGTCATCCTGCATGCAGCAGGCAACATTTGGACTGCTGCTGGCAGGTTGCCAGTCATTACTGCAACGAAACGTTTGCTGCCCCTCTCTGTCAAGTGGAAGTCTGTAAATCTCTTCAACCACCCCAACTTGCTCCCTGTTCATATCAACACTACCTTCCTTTTCGTTATAATCATCATTAAATACTTTTGGACTGATTTCGACATTTTGTGTAATGTTTTTTACTTTACTTTCTTCAGTTATGTTATTATCTTCAATGATGTCACTACTTCCAATGACGTCATCAGAATCATCAGCACACCTCCTCCGAACGAAAGAACATTCATAGACACCCACGTCATCTACATCACTGGCCTCAGCACCGCGACCATCTTCATGATAAACAACATTAACAATGGCATCACTCCTCTCAGTGGCATAATTGTCTTCATAATTTTGAGTGTCAGCAGTGTGAACGATACTGCATCTCTCGTTTGCCTTCATAACTTTCACAACATCCCTATCAGCATCCAACTTCACTGAATTTTTCTTCGTCACCTTCATCAACGACCTCCTATCGGCCTCGTCATCTTCCACTGCCTCTGTTGTTTCACAAATATTTTTAAAATTTTCAAAAAAGTTGTTGTCATCGTCGCTTTTATTATCATTCTTTGCAATACTATCTATGATTTGATGAAACTGATCAGTGACACGGCAGTCAGATTTAACAACATCCTCGACCACCATCGATGTGTCGTTCACACATGCTTCCTCTTCTTTTTCTTCATCGTCGTCTTTGTAGTTTTCATTGTACACGCCGTACGATGTCTTCGCTTTGATACATTCTTTCACGATGACTCCCTCATCCACTTCAGACCCAACGTTGCAAAAATTCTTATCATTTTTTACTTTGATAACTGTCGATGTAGTTGTCAAGTTAATTTGTGATGGTGTTGGTTCAGCACTTGATACACGGTCGTGATAACATGTTTCCTGACGTTTTTCGCCAGCTAAACCAGCATCTGTCCTCACAAATGACGTCATTTTATCGTCATCATCAAACATATCGTTGCAACTTTGAGCCGTATTGTTATTCGATGTGACAATAAACCTTTCTTTTTGGATGTCAGGAGTTTTGTGAACATCATTATCATAACATCTCTCATCATCTTGATAACTAACTCTATTAACGTCAGTTAGTTCATGAACAGTGTTTTCAGTGCAAACGACATTTCTCGACGTTGGCTCAGTCCTTTCTTTAACAATTACATCATTTCCAATAACAGCCACCTCTTCCATTTTTTTAAGCTTAATATCGTCATCATCTTCAATCTTCTTATTTTCTGAAAATTTAATTTTGTTGAAGACGGTTGTTGTTGCTGGAGTTATTATTGAAGTGGCTGCAACGTAGTTGTCAACGACGAATTTGCTTCCATCGCCTTCACAGATGAGTTCTTCCGTGCGGTCCTGGTCATCATATCTGTTGGCGCAAACTTCGTCATCAGCTTCGGCTTCATCTCTTTTCCTCCCCACCCTTTCACCGAGCTCTTCATTTGCACTCACATCATCACCTTCTTCGACGCATATGTCTGTCATAACTAGGTCATATCGACCTATTTTTTTCAGTGTCCTTTCTAGCTTATTCGAATTATCTACGTTCTTTCTGTTTTGTGAAATCCAAGTTTGTAGAAACACCAAAGCCTGAATTGATGATGATGTTAGTGAAATAGTGAGGATGATAGCGTAGTGATGTTGGCGGTGGTTGTGAAAGTGATAAAATGATGAAGATGTTTTAAGAAATAACTAAATTAACATGACAACACAATAATATTTTGTTACCGATATTTATGTCATATCACATGATTACATCAAAGTGAATGACGTCAATAACGACATTTTGTTCTGTTTAAAAGATGCCATCTACCACAGAATAAATAGGTTACAAATATAACAACAAAGTACTTGTTCCTCCGGGGATTCGAAAGAAGATTGGATGCTCTCAATTTGATCATGATTGAAATTCAATAAATGGGCTAATTTGGTCCAATCAGATTTCAGCTGCTCCGCTATATAGGTCAGTTTCAATTTTGTGTTCCTTTTATTCTTTGAAACTAAATAAATTTTTTTATAATTTAATCGGTAAAATACAGATGAATACCAAGATTATTATTTTATTATAAGTCATAGTTTTAAGTAAACCAAGTCGGTTTATAAAAATTAATTACAAAAATTTATGTTTTCGAAACCAAAGCAATGATCCAAGAACGTAGAAAAACGTGTAAACCATTGGAGACTACTCTGGACTGTTGGCTGGGCAGTTGGACTCTGTATCGGTCCATGTTCATGTCTGCTGTTTGATCAGGCAGACTGAAGCTGAGGATGCAGTCTTCGTAGTAACTGGACCCCCTACTCCTTCTCTGCTGGGGGATGGACAAGTTCGAAGCACCACTTATCAATAATCCAATCAGTGTTTGTGAATGTAATGTACATTTTTTGCGATTATAAACTAGAATCTTCAAAATAACGCTGTGGTACAATAAATACTGATGACAATATTTTTAAAAATACAATATTGATGACAATAATGTTAACAATTATATCATTTGCATAAAAGAAAAATAATTTGTGAATTCAGTTAGCAAGATAGATTTTCTTTAAGATTGTTATCATTGAAATAAATTGACAAGTTGCTTTTCAAGCAATACATTATTCAATAATCCACATTGAATAAATTAAAACTTCATTATAGCAAATAGTGAACGTAGAATGATGAGAGAGACACGATAGAATGGCGAATGATTTGTTTCAGAAGAGCCTGAAATGTTTTTGGAAACTTTGAATGAAAATTACCATTCCATGTAGCTTGTTATTTACAAATTTGCAACTAAATGAAAAAACCTTAGCTTTGCTTTCTATTTTTCCTTTGTCATCCCTGAATGAAAATCTTATACTGCCTTTCCTTGAATACTGAGGGTCGGTTGCTCGAATGGGGACTGAAGTTCTGCTCGTGTACGTTCCCCTGCATGTTACCGACGGCTGAATGGTGGCCAGTGATGACGTTGAAGCTGTCGTGGTGCTGGGAACGATTATCTTCCTGTTTGAGCCCTTGCTGACTTTGAGAATTTCAAAATTTTCAGACAACGTCACGGTGATAGGAGTTCCGTCGTTAACCTTCACAAATGTTTCAGCAGTTAGTGCAATTATTAACTACTAAAACTTAAATTCAAAATTACTTAAAAATTTCCTGCGTTTAACAAATATCATCATCATCATCACTGCTGGTGGCGTTTATCAAAAACTTAGGAATGATTTGCAACATCTATTCATGAAGAGGATGTCCCAGTTACACTTCTGAAAGTAAAACGTACAATGTCTGTTTGGTGTTGCTCGAACTTCCTGATATAATTTAAGCTCAAGCCTTTTCAAATGATGAGTTTATAATGTTACTAATGAACTATCTTATTGGAATATTAATTTCTTAATGAAATAATATTTTCATAACGTTCAGTTTACTAAAAATCGGATTGTAGATAGGGAGGTTTCTGCTAATTGTTGCAACTTATAAGCACTCCTAGCCGCAGCCTTCCTACATTTGTTGAAGAGTCTTTCCACCTTTAAAATCAACGGTGCTCCTTCTTACTTGTATGTAACAGCAGTAGCAACGCTACTTTTTGATGAGTATATCACTAACAACCCTTACTAATATTTAACAGTGGAAAATAATATAAAAGTTTAATTGAATTAATTTTAGCAAAATCACAGTTTGATCTGTTAACAAATTACCTCAACCATAGGTCCGTTTGCAAGCTCATGGTAACCCAGGTTTCTTTGCAGATCAAAACTTCCATCTCGTTCCGTGACGCACAGAATGTTAAGTTCTGATTCGTTCCTCTCCAAGGGGGGATTTCTCTTACCAAAAACGGCAAATCTCGCCAAAACAGGAATTTTAGAGGATTGTTGGTATAACGTTGAAAGATATTTCGAAAGAGTTACAAGGTTATTGCTGTCTTTTTTAAGTCTAACAAGACAAAATCTGTTAAAATGAAGTTAATAAATTTAACTAAATATTTTCAATTATTTTTATTTTTACTTAAATTTTTAACTTAATTTGTTTAATTTAAACAAACCTAGCTGATACGTTGGAAGTGAATCTGGCCACCCCATCATTTATATCGATGTGTGTTGAATCGCTCACGTCAGTCCAAAATGTACCTTTCAAATGTCATAAATAGATTCAATGAGGATAACGCGATGAAAAGGTTACAGCCGTTTATAAAATTACTAAGTTAAAAAATAAACTTACCCATTAAATTGCAGAACAGTTTGAGATTATTTTTATACTTCTTCTCTTCGGCTTCATTGACAAAAGAAACAAAATCAGGCAGCGGCATTTCAATTTTGATGTCTTTATGGAACTTTCGGCACCTTGGCTCGATTGAGACAATGGAGCTAAAAGAATTACTATGATGCTCGTCGTCTTCAGCTAAATCGTCGGGGATAACCTTTGTTACCTTTTGATTTCAATTGAATATCAACTTTTGTTGATGCAATATACCACTATTAATTTATTTTTTGCCATTTTTCATAAATGATCAATTTATTATTATTATTTATTATTATTATTTTCACATTTGCTTCTCCATGTTAGAACATCCCATCAACAAACCTCACCTGAACACCAACACTCGTTGTCTTGGTGATAGCCCCTTCAGGAAAGGTGACCTTCACCTTAGGGACGACCGATGACATAATAACTCCACCATCTTGCCCAATATCTTTAGTATTTTTTTTAGGTCTAGATATAAGGGCCAGGTAGGCGGGTACGTCCAGGGTGCATATCTGGACAATCGAGCTTTCGAAAATATTCTCTGCCGATTCCAGATCTTAATGGAAATGTGGAACCATTAGATGTTAGTGTATAAAATTGTGTTCAAAAATAATTGTAACAAATGAATTTGTGATAACCACTTTAGAGATAATATATCATTATATAATATATTAACGTATAACCATTATTTGTTTTTTCAGTAAACATTTTTTAACTAAATTATATTATAACACGGAATACTAAACCCCACAAATCAGTTTCTCAATTTGTCGATAGGTGGTTAATGGTCTTTAATATAGTTCTGAATTTTTCAATGTTTTATTTTCCATAAAACTAAACTTTATATCTAACGTAAAATGCAATTAAAAATATTTTGTTTGATGACTAAAAAATATTCATCCGCCGCATACTAACCAGTATAAATAATTCTGAACTCTTCGGCGCTTTTATAATCGAGAGTGAATGAATGTTCTGTCCAGTTGTTGCCGTCAAAACTTTTCATCACAACGATTTCTCTTTCGTGGTTCTTCAAAGATCCAAAGTGAGGCACTTCAATTATCATTGGCCTGGTTAACGTAAGAATCATGAAATAAAATCCTCGCGTAATGAGTTTTATTAAGTTTTAACCGTTTAATAATTTTTGAATTAATAAAAACAAAGTTTACACGATTCAAAGTTAAAATAGGAAATTCGCCTTTTTAAAGACACAGTATCAGTGGACAATTTGAGGACCCTGCAAACGTGGCCTTCCCCTTCGCAAAGTACAGGTGCGGACGAAACTTTAGTTTCTCTCAGCAACTTGCACATGATCCTGGTCGGTCTGCTAACTCTGCCGGATGGGATGATGAACCTGATGCCAGCGTGTCGATTGCTCAGGGCAACGCAGCCACGACAGTCGAAGATGAAACTGTTTAGAAATCTAGAGGAATATTTTTAAACATATTTCTGAATGTGATTGTTATAATTGAAATAACAAATAAATAAATAATTTTAGTAAATGTTTGATGATAGCAAATAGATGAGAATATGTTGAGTCTTCGTGTGGTTACATTTTTTTTGATATTGCTCACTCACAATTATAGTGCATTATTATTATTTTTATTATTATTAAGAATAACAATTTACAAGAAAGGCATTTGATTACGTTAGAATTTGCTCTAGCTACTTGTGAACAACCACGAATATTTATTTGTTTATATTTGTGCGTGATTCACTGAATGTTTGAAATAGGTAATATGTGTATAATGTTATTAAAAAAAACCCCTTGAATAGCAGCGTTGCACCGTAGCAAGGTGAGGTTGGGTCCGAAACCAATTCTTCTCCCTAGTAAATAATGAAAATATTCTTTAACGTGATATGAAACTTCAACCATATTGAGTGCCAAACTTACTTTGAACAGAAAATTTTGGTTGAAGCTAGTATTTTTGTCATCGATGGCAGGCATGATGTCGGCACAGTTGCCAGCTGATTGCAGATTCAAACTTACTCTATTCTTGGTGTTCTTTTCAATTTTATCATGAAACTCACTTTTAGGTCGTTTGATCATGCTGGTGTATTCGTTCTCCTTCCTACCACTCCGCGACCTCATTATTCTCTCCTTCGTTTGTGGTTTGCTCGTCACCAATTGCTGCTCATGTTCTTGCTGATCGCCGAAATTTTTTGTCATCAAAATTTTCTCCTCGCCTGAAACTTCCAAAATGCCCGACCAGGTTTCCCGCTTCTTTTTCTCATTCACCTTCTCGAAGAAGCGCCTCACTTCATCCTCCTTAACATTAAAAGTATGAACTAACCTCTCATTTATGCAGTTAATTGTAAAAGCAAATTTTTTATGAAATCAAAATTTTTTAATTATTATTATTATTACCAACCACTTCATTTGAATGAAGCAAGTCCTCTGCATTATTTACAATAGCAACCTTCTCCATCCCAATTTCGAAATTTTATGAACTGAAATTTTTGAATCAGCACCGCTATAAATTAAGAAGAAAATAACAAAAACGTACATTCATTTTAAAAGAGTGAACGCGGATGCAAATGGTGTAAAAATAATTGCTATCATAATAACTTTTTAATACCAACAAAGCGTAATTAGTTAAGGAGCCATCAATCATAATAACGTATGAATAAATAAACAATTCAATTTTCATTGAATTAACTTGTTAATTTTCATATATTATTAGCATCATGAAAACTTGTTAAACTGAACATTTAGAAATAAATTCAGTGTCTGTTAAGAGTGAATTTGAAATATTATATGTTACCAAATTAACCAGCCAAGAACTGAAATGTTAACGCCATTGAATTGATGCGTTAGCAACGTTAATTTCGATCATTAACTTTTTTTAACCATTATGTCTGAAATATAAAAGTAGTAAGTACACTCTTAATTCTGTTAAAATTTTAACGTTATTGTGACCATGGACACATCCGACTGTAAATTAATTGAAGACGGTTTTATTAAATTTTTCAATTAAATTATGAATATTTTTCTGAAGTATTTTTAATTTTTTTTGAAGCAGCAAATTGTGATTTTTTTTTCAAGAGACTCTTTTGTTTGTGTGTTGTGTGGTTTTCATATGTTCAAATATTTCATTTCAAAAAAATTATTCATACATCCATCAATTTATCCATAAATCTATATACGTGTATATTCTAAACGAAAGATTTTTACAAGTACTGGCTTGTAAACTGCATGTAGACCTATGTCTGTCTCAAATCAAAGATGATCCGGTTTGAAATCTTTCAATGTGCCGGATTGATGCACGAGGAAGACATTCGTTCCATAATTTTTGACAAAAAACGTAAAAATCAGTCGGCCCAATTTTCAGTTTTGCTATGGAAACTGCTAGATCGTTTGCATCGTTTGCATCGTGTAGTCGCTCATTATAAATCCAATTTGACTTGTGTGCATACATTTTTTAGATTAATTTTGTGGCGCCATATTAATATAAATACCTAACATTAATAAATGTGAAGTGATCAAACTTTTAAAGATAAGCATGGGTACCTAATCATGGGCGTATGCAATGATACTACATATGTACGTTTGTCTGTGTATTTGTTCATACGAATGTATAAAAAGAATGCATTTAATTATGATCCAATTCCGTCCGTGGCTTTCATAGATCGATGGTTGTCATATGACAACACGAGAACAGTACAATATCTCATTCCTTTCAATCACTTTTTTGTTTTAAATTCTGAATTCATTTCAATTTTTCTGTTGACTCAATTTTTTATTCATCGGTTGAAAATGTTATTTAAGTGATTTCATGACGTAGAAAATGATTTAATTGTAAAAAGTTTCGACTGCTAAACTTTCCACATTTAAGCATGGTCGTAATTCAAATTCAAACACGCTTTTTGTATGTTTTATATATATATATATATATATATATATATATATATATTCATTTATTTATGATAAGTAAATAAATATTATACCGTTATCTGTATATGTTCACATCATTTATCGGCATAGTCAAGTAAAGGCATCTCGGTACATTAAACATGATGTCCTCATCCTACCCGCTCCAGTACTTCTTTCAAGATTACGCTCCATTCACATACACATCATCTGCGTTCAACTGTTTGTCTGTCTCTCTATCGAGTGGTTCGTTTTCCACTGACTGTGCGTGTATCTGTCTGTATTGTGTTGGTGCGTGTGTATCAAGTACACATACATCTTTCTGTCTATTTTCATAATTTATTTCAGAAAACAGAGATTATAATTGAATATCTTACCTGTAAAATTGATATTTCATGCAAAAGCCTTTTTTCAAAGACAGGCGATTTATTATCATCACTATATACAGTCATTACTGTTATCGTGTAATTAATAAAATTCAGATGATTCATATGATATATCGCGTCATATTATTTACGAGTTGATGAGTAGGAATCTGGAAGAGTTGAAGTCACATGTTTCATCCGATAGAGACAGGAAATTGTGACGTAATAAAGTTCGGATGTTCATGCATACCTGACGGAGGTGGTAGGTACCACCGTACGGTATGCGAGAGTTCGGAAATCGTCCAAACGCCCAAGAATGGACCGACCGATAGCTAAAGGCCTTTAAATGCCGAAAACGACAATGATGGTTAGGATGATATATATATATATATATATATATATATATATATATATATATATATATATATATATATATATATATATATATATATATATATATATATATATATATATATATATATATATATATATATATATATATATATATATATATATATATATATATATATATATATATATATATATATATA